>NC_136916.1:109000402-109576143 GCF_949752795.1 Hyperoodon ampullatus
CTTAGTTTTTTTTTTCTGTGGGACTTTCCAGAGCCATTAATATATCATTCAGCATTTCTCCAATTTCTTTGACCATGGTCTCCTGTTTTATATATTTCATTATTATTATTATTTATTTATATTTTAGAGCACCTATTAACATCTTCTTGAGTGCTAATATTTCTGCTGAACATAGTTTAGGAAACCATGTACTAGTAAAGGAGTTAATCATCTTTTTTCTGGAGTAGGAAAAGAGTTATTTCATGGAAAGTAAAAGATAGGTAAATTAAGTTATATATCCATTTTAATGGTAGTATATAATTTCAAGTTTTGATAAGTTTTATATTATTTAATAATATTATATATTATATCTATTAAACATAAATTAGACTGGTCCCTGTAGAGTATCCTTTCTTTATATTACGGTTACTTTTTAGAATGAGAAAAAAGTTCTCTCGACTGTAGTACAGCATCTAGTTTCTACCATCAAATGTGAGCATTCATTTCACCTAAAAGCAATATTCAGGAAGTCCTGTAGTGTTCATATTTATTTTAGCCTCTTTTATTTGTATGAGTGTCCTCAAATCTAGACTACCAAGTCAAAGGAAGATTATATTGGATATATTTTTTAAATTTTCATTAGATTATCCTATCATTATTAATTAAATGGTGATGCAAATACTATATTTTCAAAGGTTTTTTAAGTCCATGTGGATGAGAGTAATTATAAAATTGTTCTTTTAAACACTAACAGTACCTCCTCCTTCCTGGAATTCTCAGTTGTTTATATCTTTTCTTTGTGGTTGTAGTTAATTTATGTCCCCACAAAATGACTACCCAAGGTGTGAAAACTTATATAAGCTGACAGTTTCCTATTAGCCACGTGGCTAAAGAGGATATGTTAATTTTGGTTGGTAGGACGATAGTGCACTAATGGCATATGGCCCAAATTCAAGAGTTTCTGAAATGGATATTAATATTGCAGTCCACAATAAATATTGTGAACAAAACCCAGACCATTTTGAAAGGTAAGTGATCAAGAAAAAGTCTGATTTCCTTTGAATTTGGAAGAATACTAAGATCGTGTAGATTTTTTGAGCAGATTTTATTTCAGGCCAGAGAGATGAGGATATTGGCCCAAGTTTTAAAAATATGTTCTTGAAAGAGCCAGAACTCAAAGGCTAATTCCCTGTCCTCTGCTCTTTCTATTATGTCTTCTGTCATCTTTCCTAATACTTTGCCTTTAGACAGTTTATCAAATTTTGTTCTGTAAATTCTCTTAGGGCTGCACTATGCCACAGGCTGAGTTGCTGTCATTTTCTTTCTCTGCTTACCTTGGTTACCAAAGAAAATAAAAAACAGGCAGTGTTTACTTAGCACCTACTTTGGACCCATCAGTGCTTGAGGCTAGAGTGGATATATAAGTCATATTCATGCCCACAGGTTTCTCCAATGGTAGCACAAATACAGGTCAAATAGTCTGGTTTCATCTTGAATATTATAAAACAAATAATTATTTTTAAATTATTATGAAAGAATTCCAGTCTTATTTTCAGTTCCACTCATTTTGATGTTTTAAAAATCAGCAACAGGGCTTCCCTGGTGGCGCAGTGGTTGAGAGTCCGCCTGCCGATGCAGGGGACAGGGGTTCGTGCCCTGGTCTGGGAAGAGGCTCGTGTACCGCAAAAAAAAAAAAAAAAAAAAAATCAGCAACATTAGTGGGAAAAATGGGTGAAGAGGGTTAAAAAGCACGAACTTCCAGTTATAAAATAAATCATGGGGATGCAATGTACAGCATGGTGACTATAGTTAATAATACTGTATTGCATATTTGAAAATTGCCAAGAGAGTAGATCTTAAAAGTTTTCATCACATGAAAAAATTTTTTGTAACTATGTATGATGATGGATGTTAACTAGATTTATTATGGTAATCATATTTCAATATATACAAATATTGAATTATTACATTGTGTACCTGAAACTAATATAATACTATAAGTCAATTATATCTAAATAAAATCAGCACCATTCAATAATGTCCTGAAACTTGAACTCTGCCTTATATATCGTACTGTATGCTTGACATCATTACTTGGATTTTTTTTTTTTTTTTTTTTTTTTTTTGCTGTACGTGGGCCTCTCACTGTTGTGGCCTCTCCCGTTGCGGAGCACAGGCTCCGGACACACAGGCTCAGCGGCCACGGCTCACGGGCCCAGCTGCTCTGCGGCTTGTGGGATCTTCCTGGACCGGGGCACGAACCCATGTCCCCTGCATCGGCAGGCGGACTCTCAACCACTGCGCCACCAGGGAAGCCCTGGATTCTTAATAGGCATCACAAAATTAACCTGTCCAAAGCTCAAATCTTCATCAACTCGTCCATCTCCCAATGGCCCTTACTACAGTATATAATACCACCATTCATTCAGTTGCTCGGGCCAAAAATCTTGGAGTCATTCTTGATTCTTTTCTTTTTCTCATATTTTACATCCAAATCATCTCTGTTGGCTCTACTTTCAAAGTTTATTACTAATCTAACATCTTGTTATCCTCCTAGTTCATTGTTCATACGACTGTAGTAGCATCCTAATTAGTCTCTGCTTCTACTCTTTTGCTACTGTAACCTATTCTCCACATGTCAGCTACATTAAAACTAAAATTGGATCATTACATTCCTGTTCTCAAACATTTTCCCAACATACTCAGAATAAAATACAAATTTCAAACAATTTTTCTTGGCCTATAATATCCTATATGATCTTAACCCTTTTATCTGTTCTGGTCTCATTTCCTACTTGCCTGCTTACTTTTCTACCCACAGTGGTGCTCTGGCTGGAATCTGAACCTGCCCAGCATACTGATACTTCAAGGCCTTTGTCCTTGTTAGTCCCTCTGCTTGGGGTGATCTTTGCCCAAATATTTATAGTCCTTTCTCCTTTACCTTATTCTCTTATTTGTTCAATATCTGTTCTTTTGAAATAATTTCCCTGACCACCCTACCTGATATAATATTTTCTATATTCCCTAGCCACTTACCCTGCTTTATTTTTTTTTTTGTCTCTTAGTATAGCATAACATTAAAATAGGTATTATATTGGTTATTGTCTGCCTCCCTCGGTTGAATGTTAGCTGCATAATTGCAGTTGTTTACTGCTTTATTTCAAGTGTCCAGTACAGCGCATGGCTCGTAGATGATGTTTTGCAATGTGAACAAAACCAGATACACACAAATACCAAACTGTAGTTCTATAAAGGACCCTTGACTGAGTCAAGGAGATCTGGAAAGTCTTCCCTGAGGAAGAGTATCTCTGAGCCTAGATCTAGAGCGGGCAATGAAGATTAACTAGGTGAAGAGAGGAATGGAAGTCTTCTGAGTAGTGCAAGGGCATGCCAAGGTATGAGAATCTGAAGCAATAAGGCCTTGTTGCCGAGGCAGAGAAAGCAGAAGTGTGCATGGACAGAGGAGTATTGATACAAAGGGAAATGGGGAGGTAAATAGGAGCTTGATCATGCAAGGCTTTGTTGTCTGTGTTGATCATGTGCTGTTTTTTATCTTAACAACAATAGAAAGCCTTTTTGGTATTTTAAGCCGGGTGGTGTTATGTCAGATATACGTTTTTAAAAGGTGTATGTAATTATAATGTGAAGTTCCAAATAGGGAAAAGTGGTGACTGAAATAGTCCAGGAGAGAGATGATCAATAATTTACCAAGGGAGGAGTTGGTGGAAGCTGTGTTTTCCTTAGGTCTGGGTAATAAAGGGGTGCATTATCTGTACAGAATTTTAAAGGAAAATGTAACCAACTAAAATACCATTTTTTATTATCATTATGTGCCAGTAATTCTAAACAGTGTTGGTGATTAAAATAGTCTATTCACTTGATATACCATTGGAGAGGATAAATAATAACTTGGACCAGAGATTCAGCCATTTCTTCATTCAAAAATATTATCAAGTACCATGTATGTGTCAGGTGCTGTTATAGACATGGGAATGCATCAGTGAACAAAAAGATAAAACATCCCACCCACAAAGCCTACATTTTTGCAAGGAAGAGATTGACATTATTAAATACATATTTAGCATCACAGGTAGTGGTAAGTTCTCTTGATATGCCCAAGAGGAAATGTTAATTAAGCAGTTGGTGCTGAGGGCCAGGAGCTCAAAGGAAATAGCTGGGCATAAGATATATAAGATATAAAATGTAAGGCATTTTGAAGGTCACCTGTTAGTAGATAGCTCTTTAATCATGAGTATACAAAGAAGGAGCTTAGAAAGAGAGTATGAAGTGAGAAAAGAACCAGTCTAAATCCTAGCACTGAAAGGCCCCAATATTTAATTTCCAGGTAGAGAAAAATGATCCTTTAAAGGAGACAGAAGAAACAGTTAATTAGACATCAGAGCATATCAAGGACTGTTATAGACATTATAAGATGATTAAAAGATCAGTAGCTCAAAGAAAGTTGGTCATAGCACCGGTGTTATAAGGATGTTCTGCTTCTTACTTAGAACATTTTGAAATAGCCTGTATTGAATATTTATATTTTGCCATTAAAAAGATGGAAAGGACTCTGGGATAGCTAGGGTAATGTCCCCAATATAGAATTTTTCTCTCACTCTCTTGCTAAAACATCCTTCAGTGACTTGTTTCTCATGAAACGGAGAAGAAACTTCAAAGGCCTGTGCTCCATGATTTGGTCTCAACTTTTCAGCTGTAACCTCATCTAGGAGGTGAACCTAGATGAACCTTCTGCTCCCAGCCATCTCACCATTTAAGTGTCCCTTCAAAAGTCTGGAAAATTCATATTTTTTTCTTTGCCTATAGCATTTTATTTTTCTGGAATGCCTTCCTCATTCAATCAATGTTAGACCAATTCTTGTCACGTCTCTTCTAGAAAGTCTTCCCATTTTTACTCTGTGAATCATAGAATAATTTATCAATACTCTACTATGATGAAGGATGGAGGCTGCTTATTATGTGTTTGTGTTCCCTACAACATCTATCTCCCATCTCTATTTGTTCAATATTAAATGATTATTGAATGGCTATTATGAGCCAGGCACTGGAAGAAGCCGAACAAATTGCTGGCTGAACAATTGTAGTTGCTTCTCTTTTAAGTGCTAGAATGAGCCTATTTGACAGAGCACAGAGCTCTGGTAGTCAAGGTGGTGTGCAAAGGCAGAGATAGTACCTAAGCATCTATGGCTAATCTTACGCTTTTTTTTGTTTCTTACATGGCTCACGTTAGTTTCCACAGTATCACTGTTTGAAAGAAAAGAACAATTCATTCTTTCCTTTGAAAATGATGAAACCTTAATATTTAAAAGCCTCTCTGTGCAAGCGGTTGGTATGAAATATCACAACATCACATCTGATAGTTCAATTTAAATATTAATGAAAACCTTAAGCTTTATCTGGAATAGTTAATTTGGAATTTCAATTCTTATTCACAGCCTTGTGCAAAAAAAGGAGAGAGAAGAAAGGGGGAGCCAGAATGTTTTAAAGGATTTCCGAATAAGTTTCTCCAGCAGACGCACTATTTGCAGACAAAGCAGCACAGATGTTACTTGTCTGTCACAGGGAATGCCAGCCTATAATGAGGCTCACTTGACTTGGTGTGCGTGTGTGTCCGTGTGTGTGTGCATGAACGTGAGTATGACAAAGCTAACTCAGTGCAGACCCCAATAATAAGTGCCAGCCAATCTGCCATATACATACGGGGTTATGTAGGAGAATACCGGACAGAGAGAGCAAGAAAATTAGGCTCCGGTCTGTGAAATCCAGTTTAAAATGGGGCAAAACAAGTGTGGATTTAAGATTATCTGGAATCTTTGAATCTATTTTCCGATTGATAAATGACATCAAAGTTTAATTATATGACATAAAATAGTAAACATATAGTATAATTTTATGTAATACGTAAAAAAATTCTTAGCTAAATGGCTATTTGGAAAATGTGTTTCTGTGTCCCTGTGGATTCAGGGCATAGGAACAGCCTGCTGCTTTTCAATCTTTTTGTGAATGCCCCCAAGAAAATATTCTTGAATTTAGCTCATTGTGTTGTATGAATGGCGATTGATCTTGTCAGGAGAAAGCCAACCATACTTAGCCCCTTGCAAAGCAAACAGCACGGCCAATATCTTAGTCAAGTTCTCTTTGCCGCTGCTTCAGCTGTCAAAGTCACTGGTGCAATGCAGCATTCAAGGTAACTTCCATTTAGTGGTGAAAGCTGTTTTCTTCAATTTCTTGCCTTCTTTGTCTTTTTCCTTGCCCCCTATCCATCTAATACCATTCCCTTGTCATTGGCACACTTATACATCTGCCTCACCTCGCTGATTTCTCCCCACCTGTGCGACATGCCTAGAGCCCCAGTGCTGCTGATGCATTATCCATCCAGGGCTTTGTTGCATGGTGACATTCCAGAGCAGAGCTCAGCCCACAGGCATATGCCAATGTGTAGGAACTCTCCTCTCCGGCAATTATTCAGTTTGATTACACACGATGATAAGCTATTAAGAGGCACTCACAGCCCTTTATTTACCAACAGTTGAAATCTCCCCATTTGCTTTCACTGTGTAAGAAACTAATTTTAGTGAAGTAAACAGAAGGGATGGGTAGTCATCTCTGGTGGGAACAGTGCTGCAAGGTAGTACATTTAAGTGTCCCAAAGAGAAATGATGTCAACAGACCTGTTGGATCCATTTCCCAAAGTAACACCTGTTAAGTAGAGCACCTGGAGAGGAAAGATATCTAGTGGTTATGACCACATAATCTAGTTTTTAGAACCCCTGTTTCTGTTTTTAATTCATTTATATATACATTCTCTTAGGCCATCAACAAAATGCAGATTAGGATTTCGAAGAATGTCTAAAGAAAGTTCTTTGTAAGAACTATAACAACAGCTATCCAAAATTCCATGATTCCATTTATAGTTTGTAGACTGCTGCTTTATTTATTAGGTTACAAGTGTATTTTCTGTGTCATAATTCACAGCAAATAGCTTTGAGTAGAAATTCCTATATTATTGTCATTCTCTAACCCTTACCAAAGTGACTAATAGAAGACTTGTGTGTTGAGTGCATATAAATACCAGTGGTTTGTGAGTCTTTTTGCACTGTTAGATCTAAACAAGAAGTTGTAAAACAACAGAGTCTTTCATTCTGAAAAGAAAAATATCTGTAACAAGGCATCTTTAATTCCCTCACATGCAGTCACCTTAAATAATCACCTATATCCAGTCTAGCTAGAGAGCTCCACCCTGCCTCTAATGCCCTTTTATTCTCCTTTCTACAATTCCATTGCCTCTACCCCCCAGCACAGGCATTTTAGAGTCTGAAGTAAGAAAGGGGAAATTCATTTGTTTTATCAGGTAGTGTTGGAGAGTAAATGGCTTTCCTTTGAGGGTTTCTTTCCTTCTTCTCACTGCATTGAATTTAAAGCCCTTCCGCCTCTACTTTTCCCCCCACTTGTTAATGCATGCCTCCTCCCAGGGCAACATCAATAAAGAGACCTGGAGATCTTGTTTTGAGTTTGTTTACTCTCAGCCACAACTGGGAATATGATTTCTAGCAGTATACAATGAAATCTTACTGTTGCAGGGGGAAAAAGGAGATGAAAACTGTAATGCCCTGTGGAGTTCACAGCAATAAGAATGGACTGCGCCCATGTTAATATATACTACACCTATTTCTGTATTTATAAACTAGTCTCTTATGTCCATATGGGTTGTTGGTTCAATAGTATGCACGGTCCAGGCATTGTATGTAAGGATAACTGTAGGGATGACAATACTAGTATATTTTCATACATACCCACATTTTGCACATAGGTACTAAGCTGGCAAGTCTATTTTCTTTCATGCATATGTTTTCCAGTGATTCATCTCTGAAAGTCACCAAGTGAGATACTTGTTTTAGATATAGATACAACTAACTCCTAGAAGCCCAGTTAGAACTCTGGAAAAAAAAAATTCCCTAAACACACTATATTCTCTAAGTAAGACCATCAAATCACAACTATTTTGGAGTGGATACAGAAAGACAAGGAATCTAGTTAGTATGTACAGAATGTTTGATGTGCCTACGTGATTTTTTTTTTTTTTTTTTTTTTTTTGCGGTATGCGGGCCTCTCACTGCTGTGGCCTCTCCCGTTGCGGAGCACAGGCTCTGGATGCGCAGGCTCAGCGGCCATGGCTCGTGGGCCCAGCCGCTCCGCGGCATGTGGGATCTTCCCGGACCGGGGCACGAACCCGTGTCTCCTGCATCGGCAGGCGGACTCTCAACCACTGCGCCACCAGGGAAGCCCCGTGATGTTTTTATTCTGAATTATCTACCTCCACAAACAGGTATCCAGACTATCTAAACATTTCTTAGAGAATTATAGTTAAATTATTATTTTGGAAATGCAAACATTATGAAGTTAGAAAATCATTTCTGAAAACCTATAAAACATTAAGATATGGGTATTACAAACTTTAATAGTTGGAAATCTTTTTGGAAACAAGAAATATCAAAAATTATCCTTATGTTTCAAATTTCTATGATGATAAATTAGTTACTGCTTATTTTTTGATTGCTTCTAAACCAAGATAAGGAAAATATTCCACTGTCCAAATTTTCCCCTTTCGCAATCTGGTTGCAGTGTCACATGTTAATAAATATTACTCACAGAGGCTGAAATTTCTGATCTCTAAATGTTTTATTTATTTTTTCATTATAAAGGACCCCAAATTCATTTTAAAATGATTTTAAAATTACTCAGAGTAAATATAGCTTTAAAATGAAATTACCAACTTTATTTAAATATTATAAGAAAAAATATAAGTTCACAAGTCTTATATTAAATAAAAATCACAGAAACAAGTCAACCAAGATATTCTCCAGGTATTTTTAAAAAGATGCCAATATTCAGAGATATAAATCTACATATATAAAGATAAAGCAGTGCTTTTGTGTTGGATTTCTTGTGAGAACTCCAATTTCTTCAGCTTCTGAACCAAAAAATATTCTTTTAAGTTTTATTCAAAACAGAAATTTCCCTTGATGGTGGCATTTGATAAAAACCAACTGCCTTCCCTCAGTCTAATTGACTTATACTTTCTGAGTCCTAAAGCAGACCATCTTTCCAAGTTCCAAGGAGCTCATAATATACTGGAAATCTTAACTTGTTTGCTATTCGAGGCTATTACAGTTTTCCAAGATACATAATCAGAGGGAATATTCTCTTATGGTTTTGCATGTAGATCACTCCAAAGCAGCTGAAACCAGAGGAGGACAGTAAGTTCTACTATGTCAAAAAGCCACTGGCGTAGGTGTTGATATCACCCTCCTTATTACAATGACTACTCTACTAATACTCTTCTATGCTGAAAACATTTAGTATTGTGGTGAATGGGATAATTATCAGCCATAAAAAGTGCAGAAGAAAATTTGGAAATGATTCTCTCCAATTTATCCTTTGGATTTTATTATAACAATATTTCATGACTGCCACACTTATTTTTAAATATATCCAGTAAAGAGAGGCTGCCTTTTCCTATGTGGTTTCTTTTTCCAATAATGCTCTTCCTCTGTTGGTGCACTTGACAAAACCTACTCATTCTTCAAGAAGACCCAGCTCCTAGTGGGCCACTGCATACAACAATTTTCTCTCTATGCCAATTTGCCCTCTTCCTCTCTAGTGCTCCCATAGACCTTTGTCCCCAGTTCCTATAGAGCCCTGACTCTGTTGTGTAGGGACATCTCTGTCTTATTCTGTGTTCCTGACTGGAATATGTGTTTTGTGAGGGAAGGGAGGGATTATGTCTTCTTAGCCACAGAGCCTGAAACCATATCTGGTATATGATAAAACACTGCAGGGAGATATAGGCAAAGTGCTAAGGAAGTTTTTACATAAATGTACACAACACAAAGAATTTACTGCTCTACTTTCTTCTCACTGCTTTCAAGCTCTTGTTTTGTTTTGTTTGTTTGGAGGCTGGTGGTGTTTTCCAGGGTTGAGTCTGGGGAGAAGGGATTGGGAGAAGTTGCAAGCATCTGCAGGACAGGGACTTTGCCTTATTTGTGTCTTCTCAGACCCCCCTCAGAGCATTCTCTGTAGTGAGCAGGCAGTGAGTATTGTAACGAGTCATTCATCTTTAAAGCAGGTCATGGTCTCAGCTGAAAAGAACTCAGGCTTGTCAATTGTAAGTGTCATAATAAAGGTACTCTTTATAAGTAAATTCACTGATGTTAGAAAAATAAACATTATTGAAAGTGCTTTTGCTCTAGATAATCCACAACTAAAGCAAAGCAGATACATATGCTAACAAAAGCATTGTCTTTTTATTGTCTTCAAGGCATTCACTTATTCATTCGTCGTCCATTAATTTATTTTCTTATTCATTCAATAATTATTTATTATTTATAGGTTACCTATTGTGTGTACACAGTACTAGTTTTCATGTGATTTGCAGTGTGGTATGAAGACAAATGTTAAAGAGATAAAAACATAAATAATGATAAAAATACAACTGAAAAAATTTCTGGTTGCTATTACAGGAAGTGTAAGGGAACCCTAATCTTGTCAAGCATTGGGAGGGGGGCTGGGGTGTTGGGATGGACCAAGGCAAAAAGCATTGAGGAAATGTCATTTAAGATGAGTCCAGAAGCAGAAGGAAAAATTGGCCGTCAAAGGACTGAAGGGAAGGAAGAGACAATAGGTGAGCCTTTGAGGTAGAGGGGATGATAATGTAATGTTCTAGTCATGAAGGTTCATGTTACATGAGGCAAGAACAAGGCGAGTGGGGTATGACAGAGGAGGAGCCAGGAGATATAAATTGAGAATTGGATGGCAATCAAAGGAAATAAATGACATTCACGAAGTTGCCAATTTTTCTTTTTTTTTTAACATCTTTATTGGAGTATAATTGCTTTACAATGGTGAGTTAGTTTCTGCTGTATAGCAAAGTGAATCAGCCATAGATATACATATATCCCCATATCCACTCCCTCTTGTGTCTCCCTCCCACCCTCCCTATCCCACCCCTCTAGGTGGTCACAAAGCACCAGTTTTTCTTTTAAATCAACATTTATATTTTTAGTATTCTGAAAATATTTTAGGCAAGTATCAAGAAATTTCTAATTTTCAGCCCTAAAATCTTTAAATTTTTTGTTAACTATTTTATCCTTTATTTATATGGATTGCCAACAACTTATTTTTAAGGGATTAGGAAATGTGAAATCTGGGATCTGATTATGGGCGTTTGTGACTATTAGAGTAGGCCTGGTTCTCATGAATGGGAAGAGGAGATTGGGTGTGATGAAAATTTAAGGAGGTGGAACCAGGCTTAAGCCATGGTTACCCCCCGTGCACTCAGTTTTCCAGACAAAAAACAAAACAAAACAAAACAAAAAAACATGTTTTAGATTCACTGTTAAAATAAATAAATAAATAAAATAAAAGAATGGTTCAACAGGCTCTGGGTAAGTGGTGATGAGGAACTGACCCTACCAGAAGAACTGAATGGTAGGGCACACAAAATAGGAGCTTTACCAATAAATTCCTGTCCCTAACCTCTCTATATTAATCACATAGGTGAAAAGCTGCTGTCTTTTGCTTTAGAAAAATGTACAGCCTATATGCATCAACAGAGTCTAAAGCAAGATACATCACCATGACAACCATAACTCCAGTCTTGAGCCAGGAAATGGACATTCTATGATGTACAGAATTTGATTGAGGTGGTGGTCTTGTGCAATTCCCAGGGATCTGGTGGCAGAGACAGGGTAGGAGTAGGAAGTTATTGTATACTGTTTACAGTACTGTTATGTAGGTTAGTAGGCAACATCTCTACACAGCTCATTTCCTCTACCATATCCTGCCATTATTCAGAGATTGTTTTGTCTGATAAGTATGGCTTTGGCATTGTGGGGGGAGGAGGTTGGCTACTGACAAATGTTTCCTCATGGTTTTGACTATTATTCTGAATTGACTTTAGGTGATTTTTTAGATTGCTAGGCATTATCATGTATTTTCTTTTCAGTGTTATTCTTGGAACACTTCAGGTAAGAAATAAATAGCAGATTTTCATCTGTTCATGTTCATGTATATATTAGTTTTTAAGTAATACACTATAGGAGATGTAAAATACCTAGAAGCCCATTGTGGCGTATCCCCATGCCATATTAATGCATTTGCTCTGTTTGATGGATTAATATGGAGATGATCAATATAGGATTAATATTTGTAAGTGATAAGTTACTAGGGATCTTATGGAAAAACAATTAAAGAATTAGGAGCTACACTGCTAATTACACAGCCTTCTAATTTTTTCCCATATCTTTTGTCAAGTTTAAACAAAAAATTTGTGAAAAAGGAATTTTTCACTTTGAACTAGTATATTATGAGATTCACAACTAGGAAAACAATATTATTTTGAACTTTTCTTACATTAATAGAAAATATAAAATCTTTTCTATAGGAGAGCTTCAAGTGAAAGATACGGCATTTTTATATATTCATGAAAACTAGTAATTCATTATTTAAAATCTGGAAGTTCTACTCAAGCATATGAAATAGTAAGTGGGGATATTAACATCTTTTATATTCACAACAATTTGAGCATACACAGTTTTGTTTCTTTTTCTTTTCACATATGCATAGATTTAACACATCTTCAGTAGCAATGATTTAATCTCTCAACAAGTCTGTTGAGGGGAGAAAGGAAGGTGGACATGAGCAAATGAATTCTGAGTGAAAGATGAGGAAAGAAAAATCACTTTCAAATATTTTTCATGACTAGAAGGCCCCCCCTTTTGTTTACATTCAGTTTGCACTTGACTCCTCATTAACATATGCCCTTATTCATCCATTCATTAGCAGGGATTCATAGCAACCTAGGAATAGACAGACAGACATTGTAAGCTTTCTTGCACAGTAGGGTGGAGGACAAAGTTGTCTTGTTTGTATAACTTTGGCCTTTTTGATATTACTGGGGAGTAATAGAGCACCCTCACAGAGAGCAACCCTGATTATAGACACGGGGATGATGAATGAGCAATTCATCCAAAGCTTCCTCTGGATAGGCAAACAGTCTTAGACCTGTGTGTGCCCTACTCTCCAGGCAGCTGGGGAGTAGGTCAAGTCAGTGTCATTCTGTCCCTGAAAGTACTTTCTGTTCTAGGCATAGGGTCTTTTCAAGGCAGCAAGAAGTATCACACAGATGACTCAGCGTCACACACAGGTGCTGGTTGGATTCAGTCCTCGGACCTGGGATTATAGCCTATTCAAATCATCAGTGAGATGTTAAAGAATTCCAGTCCAGGATCAAAAACAAAGCAAGCATTCTCCTTCTCTTTTTCAGATTTCCATGATCCTTTTAAAGTATAAATTCTCTGTTTGTTTTCCTAACATTTATAGTCAAATTAAACTTAGACCAAATTGCCTTAGATCCTGACTTATTAACTTTTCATTTCTCTTTGTGATATTACTAAACTATCTTTTTTCAAGTTTTACTCACTTTACCTACAAAAATAGGGATAAGATCATCTGATTCACAGTGATATTTCAGGGATTAAAGAGATAACACATGGAAAACTATTGCAAAATCTTTGGGACATAAGAAGTCAGTCCTCTTCCAAACACATAAATCAGAGATTTAGCTCTCCTGAGCATTTTGTTCTCATTCTTCAACTGTTTCTGGTAGATGAACTATTAAAGATAAAAATGTAAAATCTGAACTTAACTAATATGTCTCTATGAAAAACTAGAACTCCATTAAGGAATTTGAGGATTTTATGGTCTGCTCTGGCAGTTTCCTAGTTCTAGATTTATGGGCCTGCCTTAGATTGGTAAGGGATGTACATTTCCACAATAATACAACAGAAATTGGAGAAGTTAGAGACAAAATGAAATCTCCAATTCTTTATCATTAGGTAACTTACCTATTGGAGTCTCTCGCTATCCCTGTGGGGTTAAACTAGATTGTCCTGACTCCCTTTGAGTTATTAAAGAGAAACAATAATTGGAAGTTGAAGCAGTACTTACAAATTTCTTCATGGTGATGGGTAATCATTTAAAGGTGGAACCAAGTGCTTTTCCATGTGTAAACTCAGCTTGTTTTAGAAATCAGTAGGAAAAAACCATAAAATAAATATTCTGATTATATAAAAGTTGGAGTGTATTTAATATCTTGAAGGTTTTTTTGCATAATTAGACATTTTTAAGACAATTAAACCTGTGTAACATGAGGCAGAGTGTGGTCAAAAGTCTTTATCTCAAAAATCATCTTGAAGAAATATAGCTAGAAATGTGATTTTTAAGGGAAGGATAATCCCTTGACTGCTATTATTGCTATTATTATACTTTTTTTTTTTTTTTTTTTTTTTTTTTTGCGGTATACGGGCCTCTCACTGTTGGGACCTCTCCCGTTGCGGATGGAGCACAGGCTCCGGACGCGCATGCTCAGCGGCCATGGCTCACGGGCCTAGCCGCTCCGTGGCATGTGGGATCTTCCCGGACCTGGGCACGAACCCATGTCCCCTGCTTCGGCAGGCGTACTCTCAACCACTGCACCACCAGGGAAGCCCGACTGCTATTATTATATAAGCTAAATGCTTGCTAAAATTCTACAATATCAGGAAACCCAGAATAATTTTAGTTTCTCTTAAAGGTTGCTAGGGATCTTGTACCACTAAATGAAATGTCATCTGTAAATGTCTTATTGTAATAAAGACTGTAACAACATAATTTTGGTCATCATCATTTCAGGATCTGGTTTAACATATCCAAATTGAAGGAGCTAATAATATACATAATCAAAGTATCACAAACTTATATAGTAAGAGATTGTAGAAACAAATCTAGTATTCGTATCCTAATGATTACCCAAATGTACTTATGAGTCAAAGTCTAATTTTGTAGTAAGTCTTAAAGATTTTGTTACAATTAGTTTTTAAGTTACTGCCAAGGTTGACTATGGTCATAAAACTATAAATCTTGGAGACAATATTCTGGTACTTTACCAAGCATTGCAATGAAACAAAGCATTTTAATAATTTCCAAGAATACACCATTATTTTTATTTCCTCTTTAATAATATTCTCAGTTCCTGAGTACACGTTTTGGAGGGATAACTTTAGAGTGTATACTCTAAGACCTACTTTGGGGTTGGTTTAGGGAGGAAGCTGATTGAAATTTAATTGCTTCAACTTCTCATAACATACAAAGACAAAGAAAGTGATAATTGGGAAAACAATCTGAAAATAAAGTCTTACTTATTGACCTCTTATAATGTCTTCCAAAATTTTAACTGTCAAGGAATAACTAGCCAATGAAATGAGTATGACATTAGCTAGATGTTTCACTAATGTGTAGGTTACTATCTTAGTAAGTTATTTATTATTCATTCAACAAACATTCACTGAGCATTATAAGATGCACAGTATCTTTGTTAAATATTGAACCATTTGAAATAACATAGTTTAATACAGCAGGGATAACCTCAAAACTTAGGTAGAAATGTATACCAACTATCAATAATTCAAATCAAAATAAAAGTATTTGATAATGACACGAGTTCAGAGAGAGGGGAAAGCAATTTATGAAGGAAAGCCAATTAAAGATGTGCCATATAAGCAAGAGTTGAGGAGGTAGGCATGATTTGTATAGATAGACAGAGGGAGAAGATAAGCATTCTGAAATAAAGGTTAACATAAATAGTAGTCTGAGATCAAGAAAGAGTGTGTTGTTTTTGAGAGTCAGGAAACTATAATGGTCTCAATGGATTATTTATAGTAGTGTGAAATGTGAGTTTTGAAAGCCAAGTTGAGGTTATAGAATTTATACAGTGAGTGCTAAGAAATTATGAGAAGTTTTAAAGGAACCCTACCCTGCTGATACTAGTGAAAACTGGTTCAGTATTTCTGAAAATTTTCTTATCCTTTGACCCAAAATTGCTACTTCTAGGAATTTATCCTGAGGGGGAAAAATTAGAGGTGATTTTAAATTGAGTATTCTACAATACTATTAATTATATTTAGAAACTGAATTTTGCCTAAATGTTCAAATAAAACGGATACAGTTAAATGAATTAGGATATCTCTTGGAACATGAAATGCTCATTAAACCCCATGTTTTAAAAGAATTGTTTATGACACAAGAATGTAATTCTATTTAATAAATTAAACAGTTTAAAAGCAGATACTAGTGGTATAGAAAAATACACAAAAATATTAGCACTGTTTATCAATGGATGAGGAATATTCTGGGTATTAATTTTCTTTTGTCCTTTTCAGGACAAACTTTGTACATGGAATATCTCTCATTCTATAGTACATAATACTTTTCAAAAAATAAATAACCATATAAAATTTGTGACCAGATATTGATATGAAGACCTATATTTTTAGAAGACCAATATGTGAGAAAGTAGAAATGAGATATAGGGAGGGAGGAGGCATATACAGCTGTATATATTTGACAGCATGATTGGAACACAAAGGATAGGTGAAAGAAACATGATCAGGATTTTATATTTGGTTGGATATAAAGTATGAAGGAGAAATATTGTCAAAATTTCAAGCCTAAAAATTGAAATGAAAATCTATACTTTCAGTGATGAAATCAATGATGATTTGGTATTGAATTATTAGATTTTACAACTATGATAGGTACCCAAAATATGGGAATGTGAAAAAGAAGCAGCTGAAAATATGTATTTAAGGATCAAATAGTATTTTAAGCTGTTAGAGATGATTAGTTAGAAAATGAAAAGAAAGCAGAAAGAACAGAGGCCCAAACCTGAGCCTTGGAGGATAATTAAAATCCAGAAATGGAGGAGGATAAGATAGCAAATAACCCAGAGAAAAATGGTCAATGATAGGAGGTTGGCGAAAGAAGTAATCCACCATGTCACTGAAAAACAAAAAATAAGGTAGTGTTTCAATGTGACAGTTGTTAGTGTTGTCAAATAGTGTAGTGTTCTGAAAAATGCATGGCAAAATAAAACCATCAAAGTAGAACATTAATAAAGGGCATAAAATAGAAAATAGAACATTAATAATAGACATAGCAGAAATTCATGTGCATCCTTAGTAACTGCAGACTTCAAGTTGGATTAGAAACTGTTATTTAGAAATTTGATACAGCATGGAGATGCTGTGAATATTTGAAAATTGTCTCTTCCTACCTACCTATAGTCCATGTGCACAATGACATCTGTGGATGACACCCGTGGATGAACTGCATAATGCTTTCTCTGTTAGTTTTATTTCAAGCAAATAACTTAGATATAATGAAGAATTTCACAAAATAAAATTATTTGGGGAAATACTGAGATATACAAAGTTAAAGAGGTTTCTTTAAAGAAAGACTTCATGTAACTTTTACTATTTTTATATGCACTGTGGATTTCCAAAGGGGGCCTTTAGAACAAAATTATTTCAAAAATTAATTGAGCATAGAACTCATTTTCATGGAGCACCTCCTAGACTAGTTTTCCGTGGACTTCATAGTGGGAAATGATGACAGATGGCAAGGTGTTGGCCCTGCCCACCCCATAAGGATACCCTGCTCTACAACTTCACTTTTCATCCCTTTAAGCTCAGCCCAACAGAGATCCTAATTTACTGTACATTTATGGGATATCCTTCTCATCCCTCTTCACAGTTTTTATTTGGAACTACCTAACAAAATATTCTTCAGAAGGTAACTGCAGCTGATATAAGACCAAATAGATGCTGCTTTAAAACAAAAAAATAAAACATGACTTTTGCTCTTTGTCTATATTTAGCATTTCAATGCTTTCCTTTAAGAAGAGCTATCATTTGGCTATAGTAAATATTTTAGCAATAATTTGAGGAAAATTAATTTTAAGACTAAATTATTAACCTCATATTCAATATTCCCTTTCTAATTATCCCACAAATATGGGCTGTTTTTCAGTAATATACCTGAATTGGATGAACTTTCTCCTTTCTCTCCACTTACTAACTCTTGTTCCATAAGCATAATTTCATCAAAAAGTCTTCTAGAACTTCTAGGTTGAAAATTCCCATAGTACTCTGTGCCTACTGCTATCAAATTATTTACCAGTCTTCATTGTAGTTGCCTGCTCTCTGGTCTTTCTTTTAACTGAATGTGCTTTGAACCATTAAATGCATAGTGCCTAGGATCTAGTCATTGCTTAATAATTGTTGAATAAATGAGTGAATTAATGAATGGGTCTTTTATGCATTTTGAATTTTAAAGTTTCATATAAAGTGGCTAAAAGAGGTTATAGAAAGATGAAATTATTCAGAAATACAATATGCATTTTTTACTTCTTGAACCATTTCCTCTAGAATTTTCTCTAACTAGTAAGTGTTCCAGAATTCAAGGATTTTTATTTAAAGGTTTTTTAGGGTTTTTTTAAACATCTTTATTGGAGTATAATTGCTTTACAATGGTGTGTTAGTTTCTGCTTTATAACAAAGTGAATCAGTTATACATATACATATGTTCCCATATCTCTTCCCTCTTGCGTCTCCCTCCCTCCCACCCTCCCTATCCCACCCTTCTAGGTGGTCACGAACCACCTTATTTAAAGGTTTAATTTACAAATATGAAACAAGAAATTTCTCCCAGTTCTTCATATCCCTTCATCCTTCTTTTTCCTAATTACTTTCTTTTCCTTCATCCCTTAAAATGAACAGACAGGCTGCTCCAAAGTTTTTGCACATCTACTCATTGAACATTCTTACAGGCTAAGCAGCAATTGGAAATGAAATCCGACAGTTGTTTTACTTCTCTCTCATCAACTGGAGCAATAAAATGATTCCACGGGAGCATTTCTGCCACTAGAAATTGTGATAGTGTCGTTTTCCATTTCCTTTTACTTTCATAAATGATAACAGATGATTTCTTGTTTTTCTCTCTCCTCTTTCTTGTCTTCTTCTACATATGCCAGTGATGTCAAACTCCTTTAGCTGCAGAAACTTTCTTTAAAAGTATCTTATGTGTGTTTCTAGTTACAGAAAAGTAGAACTACTCTGGATGGCAACTGGGGAAGTGTAGTAGAGGGTGTGAACTCCCCTACCTTCTTGTTTTAAGCCTCCACAGTGGCCTCTGTGATGTATCCATGGAAGAATATTGCAAAACTACTGGGCTGAAAGTTTGCAGGGCTGAAAGAATGGAGGACACGATAGGTGACATTTAATTTAAAGTCTCCTCTTCTATAGAAGGGCTTGCCGGGTCCCATAGTTATGGCTAATTCTTCAGTAGTAATAATCAGGTGATATAATTTTTAAAGTCATTCAGTAAACTGAAAACACAGAATCACACTTCAGCTTGTTTGCTTGTTTTCTGAAGGATCTATAAGCTGTATTTTTTTCTGAAAATAAATATATATCTTTAGAAAAGGAAATAATAGAGGTCTAGATGATTTAGAGCGTTAATACAAATGAGACATAAATAAGTAAACCTCTAGTATAGTAATCTGAAACTTTCCCAGAACAATAACAACTAAAAATTGTCAACCTCTGACAGCTGTTTAATAGTTGATAGAAAATGTGGTAGGACTCCATCGAGTTTATGTTATGCAGGTGTCCACATTAAAAAAAAATCATAATTGGCACTAATTAAGACCACTGTTGGCAGCTTCAACAAAAAGGCCAGACACTGAGTGGGCAGGAAGATCCGCCTGGCCTCTCAGCCCCAGACTTCCCAGCAGGTCACTGCCGAATTGCATTAACAAAGCTAAGTTATTCTTGCTCTTCTAACAAAAACTCAGTTTGCTATTACTAGCAAAATAAGCAATTCCAGTACATTTATTACATATATTAAAAGTTTTGGGCTCAGGATTATCTTTGATAATAAAAACGGGTACAAATATTATTCATCCTGTTTGTCCCCTATGAGAAGACAATGTAGCTGATCACTGGCACAAGTTCTGCACAGTTAACATCCACACAATTGACAGGAGAGGTAATTCTTATTAAGTGTGTGATGGACCTATATCAACTGATAACCATGAATTTTGTTTTTAGGACTTGATGCAAATACTTGTCTTATGGCCTTTATATTTCAATGTAATGTGTGAGTAATATTCGCCACCAGATCCAACTGTGATTTTTATCTTGTTTGCACATGCAACTAAAGTTGACAATTAAACTTACTGTCTTGGAATTCCCATCCTGAAGAGTATTTTTGTATTTTCCGTGATGATAAAATTGTAAGCAAGGAAGATTCTCCTCTGTTGGGGAAGAGAGAAAGAGTGTGTCTGTGTAGGTCAATCAATGTGAAAAAAAGGTGCTTGGGGTTGGTTTCCAGTAAATGTACTTAAGAATTATTCAGTCTTACAGACCCACATTCAGTTTTGCATTCAGATGCAGGCCTGGGTTGAGGATGGGAGGAAAATAAAGCTCTGAAGTGGGGTACCTAATCATATGAAGGTTTGCAATTTTGTTAGGAATAATAGAGAAGCAATATTGAGAGAGCTGTGGGGTTAATGAACACGGATGTGGCTTTCATGTGCAAATTTCTTTTGATTAGATGAAACAACAATTCCCAGAGTTGGGACTGGTGTCCACACACCCAGGCCTGCATCTGCATGTAAATGGCTTCATTAGAGGCCAGATCTGTGTGCACTGATGAACTGTACAAGGCACTCAAAGAGTCTCCGCTTCATGGGCTGCTTTCTTGCTGTGTCTGTTTCCTGTTCAGAAAATAAGTGGTATAGTTCTCCTTTCTGCCAAGCTGTTTAAAAAAGAGATAGTTTGAGAACACAAAGGGGTGAGGGCAGCTGACTATTAACATATCTGTCCTCTTTTTCTTATTCTTACAGACTGCAGATTGGAAACATATCCTTGTATATTTCCAAGTAAAATTAAACTTCCTCAAATTTACCTGGCAGTTATCAAGGTTAATATTTTTGTAGTTTGCCATTTATTCAGTGCTGACCAGGAGAACGGCCCTTATGTTGGACAGGATATCACTGAATATACAAAGAACTTGCCTATCTGCTCATTCTACCTAGGTTGAACCAGACCTCTAAAACTCCCTGTGTTTTTACTTTATGATTCAGGACTTACTGCTAACTAGAAGTATCCTTTGTGAGAGAAAAGGATGCAAGATATTCTCAATATTTGATTAATGAAATCCTGAAGCATCATTAGTTTGGAATATTTCTAGGGAATTTTTATCAATAGTCAGTTAATTTATTAATTGAACTAATTTGCTTTCAGCTATAATCCATTTGTTTTAGATGGAGGTCATAGGTGCCTGGTTTTGGGCAGTGCTAACTTTGTGAGCTCTGAAGTAATAAGGACTCATATCATGTAATAGAAATAGTTGCCATGTTATTTCTATTCAAAAAATTTTAGCGGACCAATTTTAATAACTTTATTGAGGTTTAATTTAAAAACTATAAAATGAATGTATTTTAAGTGCAGTGAAGAATTTTGCCAAATCTGTACACAATAGTCAAGATATAGAACATCCTATAACCCCAACAGATTTCCTTGTGCCGCTTCCTACTCAACCTTCCCTCATCCCCCACCTTGATGACCACTGATCTGCTTTTGATCAATATATTAGGTTTGACTTTCCTGTAGTTTTAAATAAATGGCATCACATATATTTTACATCTGACTTTTTTTCACAGCATAATGTTTTAAATATTCATCCACATTACTGTGTTTGTAGGATGTTGCTTTTTATTGCTGAGTTATATTCACATGGATAAACTACAATTTGTTTGTTCATCTACCTGTTGATGTTCTTTGGGGCTGTTTCGAGTTTCTGGTTATAATGAATACAGCTGCTATAAACATTTGTGTACAAAGCTTTGTTTGGACTTTTATTTCTTTTGAGTAAATACCTGAAGGTGTAGCTGCTGGTTCATATGGTAAGGTTATGCTAAACTTTATTAGAAACTTCCGAACTGTTTGTTAATGTAACTGTACCATTTTGCATTCTCACTAACAATGTTTAAGAATTCCATTCTTCCACATCCTAGCCAATATTTGATTTTAACAATCCTTTTAATTTTAGCTCTTCTAATGGTTGTGAAGTGATATTTCAATGTAATTTAAATTTACATTTCCCTGAGGATTAATGATGTTGAGTATCTTTTCCTGTGTACGTTGGCCATTAGTATACCTTCTTTTGTGAAATTTGTTTATTTTTAATAGTTTTTCCTACTTTAAATATTTTTGTATTCTTCTTATTGATGCATATGAGTTCTTTAAATATTCTGGATATAAGCTTATTTTCAGATATACATATTGTAAATATTTTTCCTAGTTAGTTTTATGCCTTTTAATTTTCCTAATCATGTCTTTCAAAGAGAATTTTTTTTAATTTCACAGAGCTCAATTTATTGTTTCTTTCATGTTATTGCTTTTTGTGAACTCTCTAGTACATATTTGTTTTCCCCAAGATCACAAAGATTTTCTTCTAGAGATTTTAAAGTTTTAACTTTTATGTTTAGGTCTAGATCCATTTCATTTTTGTGTGTTAAGTAAGATTTGAGTTTATTTTTCTTATACTGATATTTATTCTATCACTATTTTTTTTTGAAAAACACTATCTTTTCACCATTGAATTGCCTTAGCTACATCAAAAATCAAGTAAATACATATTTGTTGACTTATTTCTATACTCTTTCTTCTGTTCCATTGATCTGTATCTCTGTCTTTAAGTCAGTATCACATTGTCTTGATTATTGTACCTTTAGAGTAAGTCTTGAAATCAAGCAATATACTTCTTTCATTTCTGTTCTTCTTTATGAAAATTTAAAAATTACTCTTGATTCTTTAAATTTTCTTATAAATTTTAGAGTCAGCTTATTAATTCTACCCAAAAAGACCTGCTCAAATTTTGATTATAATTGTATAGAATCTAGAGTTCACTTTTGGGATAATTAATATTTTGACCATATTGAATATTCTTTCTGATATATCAACATGGTGTATCTCTCCACTTATTTAGATCTTAAATTTTTCTCAGCAATCCTTTATAGTTTTCAGTGTGCAAGTCTTACAAAATCTTTGCTAATTTACCCATAATATTTTATGGTTTTTGGATGCTGTTGTAGATGTTAGTTTTTGAATTTTGATTTCTATTTTTTTCTAGGATATAGAAATATAATCATTTTTGTATATCTACTATTCTGCAAACTGACTAAACTCATTTATTAGTTCCTCTTTTATTGAAAGTGTTTTGAGTATTTTATTCTACTGTATGATTTTCGAATGGTTATCCTATGCCAGATGCTGTGCTAAGCAAGGAACAAACATTACTTCATTCAATACTTAGAACAATTCTTGAGATAGGTTCCGTTATTGTTTTTAACAGCTTTATTGAGGTATAATTGATACACAAAGAAATGCACATATTTAATGAGTACAATTTGATGAGTTTGGACATATGCAAACACTTGTGATACCATCTGCACAATCAAGGTAATAAACATACCTAATACTTCTCAGAGTTTCCTGATATGTTATATTTTTAAACAAATTTTGAAGTGCACAATATTGTATTGTTAACTGGACACTACTACATGGTACTGCTGGTCTCTAGAACTGATTTATCTGGCATAACTGAAACTTCATACCCATTGAATAACACCTCCCTGTTTCTCTCATCCACCAGCCCCTGGCACCACTATTGTTTTCTCTGCTTCTATGACTTTGACTGTTTTAGATACCTCATATAGGTAGAATCATACAGTATTTATCCTTCTGTGACTGGTTTATTTCACTTAGCATAGGAAATGTTAGTGAGGTTGTATAGAAATTGGAACTTTTGTGTACTGTTGGTGGGAATGTAAAATGGTGCAGTAACTATGGAAAACAGTATGGAGGTTCTTCAAAAAATTAAAAATAGAACTACCATATGTTCCAGCAATTCCTCTCTGGGTATATATCCAAAATAATTGATATCAGGATCTCGAAGAGATACCTGTGCTCTCATGTTCATTGTCTCACTATTCACAATAGCCAAGATACGGAAACAACCCAAGTGCCTATCAACAGGTAAGTGGATAAAGAAAATGTGGTATATATATAAAATGGAATATTAATCACTGCTAAAAAAGAGGAAAATTCTGCCATTTGCAACATCATTTAGTAGTTCTTAAATGATGTTTTTACTCTTAAATCAAACTTACATTCTTGAAATAAACTTCATGATGTAATAATACCCTTTTTACACATTGCTGGTTTTCATTTGCTTGTGTTTTGTGAAGGTTTTTTTTTTTGCATCTATACCTGTGAAGGTGTTGAAGTTTTATTTTCTTGTAATGTCTTTGATTTTGGTAGGAGGGTCATAATTTCCTTATAGAATTCACTGAGTTTTTTTCTTTCTCCTCAGTTATCTGATAAAGTTTGTAGAAAAGTAATTCTTTCTTAAATATTTGATGAAATTGATTAGTACAGACAACTTGGCCTTGTCTTTTCTTTGTGGGAAAGTTTTTAACCAAAATTCATTCTCTTTACTAGATAAAGGAATACTCAGATTTTCAATTTCTTTCTGAACCACTTTGGTAATAAGCCTTTTAAGGAATTATTCAATTTCATTTGTGGTTTTAAATTTATTGACATAGATTTTGCATAATTTGTATTATCTTTTTAATACCTGTAAGATGTGTAAAATCCTATCTTACTTTTCCAATATTGCTGTCTTTGTCTTCTCTCTTTCTCTTTGTCTTCTCTCTTTCTTTTTTTTTTTTTTTTTGGATAACTCTAGCAAGAGATTTGCCAGTGCTATTGGCCTTTTCAAGATTTCATTGTTTTTGTCCATTCTTTGTCTATTTTCTCTTATATTTGTTTCCTCTTATATCTTCAATATTTTCTGCCTTTTGCTTACTATGTGTTTGATTTGCTCTTTCTTTTTAGTTTATTCATGTGAAAACTTAGATCATTGATCTGAGACCCTTTTTTTCTAACCTAAGCATTTAAAATTAAGATGACATTTTTCCTATATACACTGCTTTAGCATCATCTTACACATTTTGAGATACTGTGTTTTCACCTTCATTCAGTACAAAATATTTTCTAATTTTCTTTTGCAATTTCTTCTTTGAACCATGAGTTATTTAGACTTGTGTTTTAAAATATCCAGATAGTAGGGGATTTTCTATATATTTTTCTGTTATTGAGTTCTATTTTGATTTCAGTTTGGTCAGAAAATATGCTCTTATGTTTTCAATCTTTTTAAATTTATTGAGACTTGTTTATGGTCTATTTTTATGAATGTTTCATATGTCCTTGGAACTAATGTGTATTCTGGTGATGTAAAGTGGAACAGTCTATAATGTCAATTAGATTAAGTTGTAGACTGTGTTGTTCAGGCCCTCTATATGGCTTCTTATCTTCTGTCAAGAGTGTTATGGTCTCCAACTGAAATGCAGATATTTATTTCTCCTTTTAGTTCTGTTATATTTTGCTTCAAGTATTTTGAAGATTTGTTTCTGGGTACATGTACTCTTAGAACTTTTACATTGTCTTAATGAGTTGACCCTTTAATCCTTATGAGTTATCCCTTTTTATCCCTCGTAATTTCCCTTTATTTGAAGTCTACTTTGCCTGATATTTACAGAATGCTTCCAACTTTCTTATGATTAATGTTTTCAAGATCTATCTCTTTTCCAGATTTTACTTTTAAACTATCTATTTCTTTGTATTAAAAATGGCCTTCTCATAGAGAGCAAATAGGTCTTGCTTTTTTATCCAGTGTGTCAATCTTTCCCTTTAATTGGGGCATACAGATCATTTACATTTAATGTAAACATCAAATTTGTTAGATTCATATCTATGATCTACGTGTTTAAAAATTTTTCCCTTCTGTTTTACTATTTTTTCCTGTCCTATTTTGCATGAATTGAGGAATTCTTATTTTGCATTAATTGAGTAATTTTTTGTTTTCCCATTTGAACTCATTGATTGGTTTATTTACTATGTCTCTTTTCAAATTTTTTTTAGGAGTTGCTCTACATTTTACAATATATGCATTTTAACTTACAACAGTCTACTTTCAAACAATATTATACCACTTTACATATAAGAACAGTTTTCTTTTATAATTTAAGCAAGTGAATTGACATTCTCATAAGAAAGGTTTAATATAAGGTGACATTCAGGTTTTGTGTGACAGGTCCAGAATATTGGATTTGAAATCCATATCTCAACCTATTGCTGCTTGCCTATTTTTCATAGAAAGCACATTACTGCCATCCTGAAGATATATGCTTTTGGTCTCAAGGGTACTGGGATAAGAAAGCAAGGATGTAATGACATAGACTTTTCAAGGAACATAAGACAATTAGATGATAAGGTTAAGAACATGGGAGGTGTGTTTTTTTTATATCCATGCTTCTACAGAGCACAGCACAGGGTCAGATCAGGTTCATTTATAGTTCTGAAGATCTATTTGGTTGTAAGATGAATATCTGACTTAAAGGATGGTTAGCATAACACCATTACATTGTCCAGAGTGACTTCGCTACATCTTTTGGGGCAGGGTCATCAGACTTATTATAATTTCATGTATCTGAACATACTTTTGTGAGGAGGGAGGTTAAACTTCTTGGGTAAAGGGTTTTAAAATCTTTTCATATAAGGCTATCTTATATACTCCTTTGAATTTAGATTATTTATTCTTCTATGATGCCAGAAGGCACCATGAGCCTGAGTGATTTTTGGAAGGCGTAAAAAGTCGGAGTGGTCTCTGTCTCTTTTTCTGCTTTTTCCTGAGGCCCTTGGAAAGCCGTGAGTATTAGGAAAAATTTTGGAAGTAGGAGAAATCTCAAAGGCAAGAAGATGAATTAGAATATTGTAAAGAAAATTTCTTGTACTGTATGTCTATGTATTTTCTTCTCCAAGATATTACTTTTTTTTCTAAAATTAGATGCTACTTTTGATGCAGCTTTGTGAAACCTGCCTTGTTCTAATTTTGATTAGTTTTCGTTAAATTTAATGTTAAACTTTTTACTTTTTTGAGAAAGCAAGTGAAAAACAACCACATTTCCAAGACTTGTTTTTGTTAACTTTCACAAATTGTGAATTAAGATATTATTTCCAAGAGTTGTGATCATCAGTTATTTCTACTGTTAGAAGAAGAAAGGTGACATATATTTATTACATATCTAAATAATTATTTTTATATTCAGTTCTCCATTACAGAAGTAAAACTATCTGTTTTCATCTTTCTTTAAAGATTATACGTCCTTATCAATTTATTTTTAATTCAATACATGTGCTTTAATAAATGCCATTATTTTTGTTTTAAAATGGAGTTATCATAAGGAGAAGTTCTTTTTAACATTTTAAGAAATAAATTTAACTCCTAGAAGTATTTCTTTTCAGGGCCTCATTGATGGCTGTATTCAATACCATTTCTTCAGAGTATTTATTCACTCCAGAGGAGTTCTTTTGAGGAAGTAGATCAAGTCACATAGAAATTTTCTTCCTTCTCTGACTGTAAGCTGCCAGTGACCCTTCAGAACTCTTGGTCTCAGTGAATCATCACTTGAGAGATAGGTAAACTTTCTTCTGGAACTTCATTAAGGCACATTAATTTCATTTGAAGTTTTTATCAGAAATTTGAATCTACTATATTCTTTTATTTTCATATATTACAATTTAGTAAATCATTCAATTTATTGAAAATCTATAATGAACAAGGTCCCAGGGTGATAAAAGGATGAAAGAAACATGGTTTCTGCCCACTTCAGGCTTAATTTGAATAGGGGAGCTACTATAGACTGAATGTTTGTGTGTCCCCCCAAATTCATATGTTGAAATCTTAATCCTCATTATGATGGTATTTGGAGATGGGACCTTTGGGATGCAATTAAGTCATGATGGTAGATTCCTCATAATGGGATTAGTGCCCTTATAAGAAGAGACATGTGAGAGCTCTTTCTCTCTTTCTCTTTTGACCATGTGAGGATACAATGAGAAAGTGGCCATCTGCAAGCGAGGAAGTGGGCTCTCACCAGACACCAAGTCTTCTAGTGCCTTTATCTTAGATTTCCCAGCCTCCAGAACTGTGAGAAATAAATGTTTGTTGTTTAAACCACCCAATCTATGGTATTTATTATAGTAGCCCAAAATGACTAAGACAGGAGCTAAGACATAAATATGGAGAATGCAGTGTTTTTTGTAGAGATATGGAAGCAGGAGAAAGAAGCTTTGGATGGTAGATTGAGCAGAATCCTAATGACAGCAGGGTTTTGATTGACACTTTGGCTGGAAGAACAGTTTGTGAGTTATGGCATTATGAATACAAGCATGCTGGTAGAAATACAGTTCATATTCTAGCAATGGCTCGCAGTTTAGTTCATTTTGGTGATATTAGGTGTCTGAAGTAGAGAAGCAGGGGTTAAAGCTGAAAAGCTGTACTCACAAGATATTGGTTTCAGAAGGTGATTGCAAGATTATGTAGTCTAACCTAATTTTATAAATGAGGAAAATGAGGGACACAATTGTTTGGTGTCCAGTGTGTAGCTCAGATTTTCTTGAATTCCATTTTGCCTCTTCAGAGAGTGCTATCTAGGGGTCATACTCCAGAGAGCCCTAATCACCTTGCCATGTGTTCACATTTGATTGGGTAAAAAGTGGTAATTACTAAAGATTTTTTTTTTTTTTTTTGTGGTACGCGGGCCTCTCACTGCTGCGGCCTCTCCCGTTGCGGAGCAGTCTCCGGACGTGCAGGCTCAGCGGCCATGGCTCACGGGCCCAGCCGCTCCGCAGCACGTGGGATCTTCCCGGACCGGGGCATGAACCCGTGTCCCCTGCATCGGCAGGCGGACTCCCAACCACTGTGCCACCAGGGAAGCCCACTAAAGATTTTTGAGGAGGAAAGTAACATGATCAGAGTCATGCTGAGGACAATTCCTCTGACAGCTCTCTGGAAGATGGATTAGGGTAGAGAGAGCCTGAGGGTGGGAAATAAGTTATGAGTTTATTTAACAGCCCAGAAGAGTAAAAAGAGTCTACACTATAATGATAACAGTAATACAAAAGATGGGAATATATATTTATACAGATACATTCTTTGCTTAGTGTTACCAATTGAATGTTTGTATCCCACTAAAATTAATGTATTGGAACCCAAATCCCTAATGTGATGGTATTTGGAGGTGGGGTCTTTGGAAGATAATTAGGTCACAAAGGTGGAGCCCTCATGAATGAGGTCAGTGACCTTATATGAATAGACATGAGAGAAATTTTCTTTCTCTACTATGTGAGGTTACAGCAAGAAGACTGCTCTCTGCAAATCAGGAAGAGGCCCCTCACTAGACACCAAATTTGCAGGCACCGTGATCTTGGACTTTCCAGTTTCCAGAAGTGTTAGAAATAAATGTTTGTCGTTTAAGCCACCCAGTCTATAGTAATTAATTGTAGCAGCCCAAGCTGACTGAAACACTTAGGGTAGAAGTTGCTGGATTTATTGTCTCACTGAGTATGGGATACCAGAGTGAAGGACCAGTGGACAATGAATCAGAAATTTGGAGTCATTTTGATTTTAACTAAGGCATCACTATTAACATAAATAGGGCAATTCACTGACCTAATAAGAATTATGCATGCATACACACACACACACACACACACACACACACACACACACAGAGGCAAACACAAAATCTCTCCAAAAAGCTTTATTTCTGTTATGGAGAAAGCATCTCTCGAAAAGCTAGATCAAGTAGACAAGCTAGAAATTGTGAAGTGGAAAGATTTCCTCTGGAGCCATCACCCATGAGGACTAGCTGTGTTGTAGAGATGTATCAGACAGTAGGTCAGGCACTCAGAGGCTGAAAGCTTGTCTCTCTCTTCCAGGGTGTAGCACATAACAAAAAAGGAATGAGTAAAAAAGAACCTAGGATGTATTCCAATCTGCTGGATTATAATTATTTTTTAAAAATTAGAGCTAAAAATACCCATAGCCAAACCTCATATTTTATATAATGGAAAGCAAAACAAACATATATATTTTATGTAAAATGACTGAATTTGATAAGTTGGTCTATAGGGTGAAAAAACTTGTTCTAGAACCTGTGTATCCTGATTCTCTGCCCAATTATCTTTTTATTGTTTTAGGGATTTTGGCTAGAAACACTCCAAAGGCAAAATTTGTAAAAAAAAATTTTATGAAATGTTAAAAACACATGAAAAGTCTAGGATAGGATTGAGAAGTTACGTTAGCTACTTGGGCACTAATTTCTCAAGCTACATTGTGAAACATGTAACACCCATTTCTATGGTTCAAGCGACTATTCTCATTTACTCATTCTAGTAGCCTCTAGTTATTTTTGCTAAACTTCCTATTCTCCTACTTTAAAGGGAGAAAATAAGCCATCTCTATAGTCAAAGCAGCTGTGTGTTCTCCTCACCCTTCCTACCTGGGAGGCCAAAACTTACAAAGGCTGGTTTTGCAGAAGGCTTTTCACTTCCTAGTTGTATAACCTTAGGCAAGTTACTTGACACTCTCTGCCCTATTTTCTTCAGTTATAAAACTGATATGGTAATAATAAGACCAAATTATGGGGTTGCTTTAAGACTAAAATGAGTAATACATTTAAAGTACTTAGAGGAATACCTGACATATACTGTGTTCATTTTTTTCCTCAAAGTTAGCAAGCGTTCTGACTAGAACAAGGCATAGTTCTCTCCTCATAATGAACTATAGGCTATTTATTTATAGCTTTATGCATTATGTAGTTTCTTCATGAAACGCTTTTACTACTTTTATGCACACACTGTCATCATTTTTCTGCTCATAGCCAAGACTATCTGATAGAAAACAGATGCAAAAAAGGGGGAGTGAAACCATATTTGCCATACTTACTTATGTCCCTTTTTAAGGTTTTGTAAATGACTGAGTGAGGAAGCAGGCAAATTGAAAATATTCCAAAGGCATGTTGTTGCATATTGGTATATATCATTCAATATAATTAAGACACATATTCTTACTTTTCTTTTCTTTTTCCATGGACTTTTGAGCCCAGATCATTGAGACCTGGGTAAATATTCACTATTCCAAATTATAATAAAAATTGGATGCCTGATGTAGTTGTAAAAAGAACTGGAGAGCTAGACCTATCATGTGATTCATAATGCAAACTATGCACTGAATCAGGACTGATGCTTCTTGCATGACTTCCCAAGAATTTATTTATATAATAGCTATTTAATGGGGATGTGCCAGATGTAATGATGAATGAATGGTACCTCCATTGGAGAAAGCTGCAATAGTCTCCATTCACTATATGCAGTGGTATAATGTATATACCACTGTATGTACCATCTAAGCCCACATATGTTTTACATCTAATTCAGTATTACTGAGGCAAAGCCTAGTAAACCAGATAAGGGGGCTTAGTGGTGGATTAATTGTATAGGGGAAGCAAACTAGTAAGTTATGTCTTTTTTGTGTTCTTGAGTTCTTTGTGAAGAACTGTGAGAGGATAATGAACATGCAGACTTAAATTCCCTAGTGGTATCTTGACCATAGCCATGAAACATAACCTCTGGCAAGAAATAATTGAAAATAATGAAAAAAAATCAAACATAAAAAGAAGTGAAATTTCTGGCTCCTGGATTAGGACTACGGAGGCATAGGGGCAGAACCAGGCAGATTATGCTGTTTGATTTTCAAAAACCCATGTTTTGATGGGTTTAACTATTCAGGAGGGAAAAAAATGATGGTTTATGAGAAGAGCAAGCTATACAGATAGAAGCTACTTTTTGTAGGAGGAAGGTTTACCAACAGGTATGCCCTTTGGAGGTAGATTTGGGCAGAACTAGGAGTTTCTATGTATTTTGGCCTTGGGCAGCTGAGCAGAAGTTTAACTGTTGGTAACACACACACACACACACACACACACACACACACACACACACTCTGCATCCCTATGTCAAAAAGAAACAAATGAACAAAAAACAAACCTGTTAAAAAGAACCTGCGTTTTTGTACCTTTTATCTTTCTTAGCACATCTTCTTCCCTCCTACCCTTCCTCTTTCCCTCTCTCCCTTCCTCCCTTCTTCCTTCCTTCCTTCCTTCCCTTCCTTTCCCTTCCTTTCCCTTCCTTCGCTTTCTTTCCTTCCTTCCTTGCATTTTCATAATCAGGTTGGAAACTACTCTGTCTAGACCGAAAAAACTTTCACTTTCACTACTGCAATCATTCCACATGTATCGCCTCAGTTCATTAGTTTTAGACCATCTGCTGCCCTCTTGTGGCCATGTAATCCACCTACCTATGCCCCAGCTCTAAGCACTTAATGGTTTTTGTCAGTTGAAGGAAAGGGTTTTGTCAGTCAGAAGAAACTGACATCTCAAGCTATACCTAACTTCCTTTTTTTCTGCCCCGTATTGCATCATTGTCTTCTAATGCAATTTGGCTCTAAAACACATAAAACTTATACCTCAGTGATCATTTTAAAGACAACGTACAGTAAATACATCATGAAGTGAATTGTCTTCTGAGGAAATTTGCAAGTAATGCTTTTCACCTTCTCATGTTGTGTCTTGGATAAGCCATTTTATATTAGCAGATAATGTCCAAATATAGAAATAAAAATCACTTACTGTATAGCAAAATATATAAAGTTGTAAAAATACTTTAAGAAGAGCTTCAGGTAAATTCCTGACCAAAGAGATTTGATTAAACCATATCTTTATATAATACTTATAACAATTATAGCAAAAAGGAATTGTTTCAGGTAGAATTATTAATTATGTCTTTGTAATAAGTTTTGGAAATTTGGTTTTCTAAGAGATTCTTAATTTCAATACCAAGTAATACATGAACCAATACATTCATCACTGAAGTCATTACACTCTATTTTATAGCCTTCTCTTTTATATCAAGATTCCAATGTTCTTTTTGGGTCAAAAGAATAAAGCCAAAGCTAAAGCAAAGATAAAGAATCCTTTTATTAAGTTTGACATGCATGTCCCTGATATTCCTCATTGCACTTTTATTTTCAGCTTCTCATTATCATTACCATTTTAAATTAGGAGCAGAGATATTTAACTTATTCAATATAATGATTTAATGAAAACTAAAGAGCTGATTCAGAGTAGCACCTTATACTCAGATACTCTGAATGCTCATCAAAGCTGACAATTCCATTTAAGGGGAACTTTTTTTTTTCTTTATTTGGACTGTTGTTTAAAGACTATATTAGGTAATTCAAATGTTACTATTAAAATGATTCCTAATTAAAATATTCAAGAAGATGGGGAAACAAAGATTGAATGTTAAAATCTGGTGCTACTGCAGTGTTGACGTGTGAGACATTGTCACTCTGAAACACCCAAAAGGCAGGTCAAGGTTGTTTAGAGACCAGCAAACAAGAACAACAAATCTTCTTTGAAAATAGTATTAAACATGATTTTTAAAAAATCAATATCTCTGTGGGAAAAATCAAAAACTTTGCAATTCCTACTACTTATTATATGATTTAGTACTGGTCATGGTTTGACTGTGTGTTGGATGCATTCTCTTTATAAAATTTAGGGTTTCTAAAGGTCTTAAACCAGCTCTTAGCATCATCATACCATATGATTAAACTGATTCTTTGGAAACAGAGAAAATGGAATAATGATTGAAAGAGCAAAATACGGGCTATTGCAAATATTTCTAAGCTAACGGCTATGATGTACTTAAGCATGAATTACCAGTTATTGATCACTGCATACAACTCTTTACCAAAGATATGTGCCCTTTCTCTATAAGCCTATCATCAGCTCTGGAATGGGAAAGATAACTGTGATAGTATCTGAAAGTATGATTTTATACGTATATGTAAATGTAAAGGTTTCCTTCAGAACTGAGTGAAGAGGGGAGACATTTTTCATCTGGATTAAACTTGAGTATTCACTTACCATTTTAAAGTCTCCTATGACTTCTCTTCTTTACCATCAGAGCATAATCTAACCCAGAGAATAGAGCCAAAGGGATTGTCTTAGGTTGTTTTAGAGAAAAGAGTAACTTTCCTAGTTATATACTTTAAACACAGAGCATTCCTCTTTATTAAATAAATGTGTTAAGTCTAACCTTATGTATGCAAAAAATAAATTTTTCCCATCTGAAATATGGTTAGTCTGTGCATAGTATATAAAATCTGCTCCAATTGTTTAAACAAAATAAACATGAGATATCTATTTCTTTCTATAAGATCATACTAACTTATTACTTTAACATTCAGTTTCACTAACAGAAACTAAATCCATCCCTAACCTAAAAGAAAATATTTTCTTTGCAAAGTATTTGTCTTGAAGAAACAAGCAAACAAACAAAAAGATACTAAGCAGGAAAAATTCTGGCCTGCAAACTCCATTCTCGACACTCAATAGGCACCCCCGGTTCAAATATGCGCATGATACCAAAGAATCAAGCTAGACCTGTTCTATGATTCACAATCCAAACTCTGCACTGAATCAGGAATGATGCTTCTTGTGTGACTTCCCAAGGATTTGTATTTATAAAATGAGCTATAGCTATTTTCCTCCACTACAAAGAAAATATGTTATTTCTTACTGCCTTTCCTCAGGGTTTTATGGGACAAGGAAACAAGCAATTAAAAGCAATCACATGTGTAAAGTAGCATGTTATATGACTTGTCTCAAAGGTTAAGCAAGAAACTAAATCATTGAAAGTTGGAATGTGCTTGCATTATAAAATTAGAACTTCTGAACCCATTGCATTGCTCAGTTTTCAAATTCATAAAATAAGAAGGATACTTGGCTTTCATTATAAATTTAGTGTGATTATTTGGAAATAAAAAATTTGAATTATGAATCACATGAAATCCTTCAAATGCAAATATTTCAAAATAGCAATATTGTCGGGCACTTTATGAGGCAAATTAGAAAATGTCTCAAAGCCAAGATTTTGAAAAAAGCATTTAATTTGTATTAATTACAGATATATACCAGTAAAAATATATTTTGTATATAAATATAAAAGTTTATTATTCAGTATGCATTGGAGGTTAGTTATTATTAGATTTTTATTAAGCATGTATTTATTCAGCAATAATATATATTTTTTCAACCTATGCTATTTTCTATGAACAAACCATGATTTGTTATCCGAAAGATACAGCTGTAACTGTGCTATTTTAGGAAAATAAATAAGATGACCTCCCTGTTTCCCCCCCTTTCCTCTCTCCCTCCTTCCCTTTCTTTCTTACTCCTTCCCTCCTTTTCTATCTTCTTTTCTTCTCTCATCTCATCTCTATCCTTTTCCTTTCCTTTCTCTATCCCATGAAATGCCCATGTGCACAGGCATGATGAATGCCTCATCCTGTGAATAAACTGGCAGCATTGATCTACGGCTGTATGCAGACTGCATCTTTCTTCTAAAGCTGCAAGGCACACATTTAAACTCAAATCTCAGAGATTGCAGCACCTAGATTGCAGTACAAATTGGTATGACCAGCCAGACCCAGCAACCATCGATCTTCATTCTTCCTGCCACCCTGTAAACTGAAACCTTTTGTAGCAAGAGGTAACTAAAATTCTGAAGTCGACTTGCAATAAAGGAAAGCAGCAACTTTAAGATTGGACTGAAATATCTGACAGCTCTCTGAAACAAAACAAAAACAAAATGTACCCAGGTTTCAGTTACGCTCTATTTGGTTTCTTTTCTTGTTAAATAAGTGCTGGCATATAACTCATTAGACACCTTATGGGCAGCCCCACAAAGATGTGGGCAGTACAACTTAGAGTAAATAGGAGGTGTATAATTCAGCATTTACGCTTCTGGATAAATCAGGTTTCAGCATATGAGATTTTTGCCATATACTTCAAATATTCTTATTTCCGTAGCTGCTGGCTCAAATTTGAATTTAAACAGGCATATAAACAATACATGGGGGAAAAATCCCAAGTTTTTCTATAACAATTTCCATTAATAATGAAACCTTGTTTGAGGCAGGCAGTAAAGTAAAACTAGAGAACTTGTTTCCCTGGTTAATTCCTTTACTTTGGATGTGGACAGGAGAACTGCATCCAGGAGGCTCAAATCAGAAGATCATCCGTTTAGTCCATTCCCAGGTGATTCTAAAATATTTTTACTTATTCTTGGAGACATTAAGTGTTATTCAGAGACTGCATTTTTAATAGAGAGGGCTTCAGCAGATTCTCTTTACTTGGTATCTCATCATTTCTGACCTGCGGAGGGCCTTTCCTAACACGATGTGCCCAAACCCAGTGATCCCATGTCTCCAAGAGTAAATTGACCTAAGTCTCTTAAATGAGCAGGCAGGGGAATAGAGGTGGCTGCCAATTTTTCTTCTATCAAGAAAAACAAAAACAAACAAAGAGAAACTAAAGTGTCTCTTATTTGAGAATCACTTCTTCTCCCTCGAAGGCAATCAGAATGTTGCAGAATGTGATTTCCATCCACAGTTATCAAAATGAGGTTCAAAATTAAGTATCAACAAGCAAAATAAAACAACAACATATTTTCATTTGCCAACTAAACTGCCAAAGATTTACAAATGAATAACTAATTTACTCAGTGCTAGTAATGTTATGATGGTACTAACATTGCTACTCGTAGTAGAATATTGGCAAAAAATAGTAGCAGCCATTCTCCTATCTGAATATATACCCCTGACAACGTGACTTTGCAATTCCTCTCATCAAGAGGTGGAGTATATTGGCCCTCCTCTTGAATCTGGGCTGGGCTTGTGACTTGCTTTGACCAACAGAATATGGTAGAAGTGATGTTTGTGCCAAACATAAACTAATTTTTATGTCTGCATAGAAAATTCTGGGGCTTCCCTGGTGGTGCAGTGGTTGAGAGTCCGCCTGCCGATGCAGGGGGCACGGGTTTGTGCCCCGGTCTGGGAGGATCCCATATGCCGCGGAGCGGCTGGGCCCGTGAGCCATGGCCACTGGGCCTGCGCATCCGGAGCCTGTGCTCCGCAGCGGGAGAGGCCACAGCAGTGAGAGGCCCGCGTACCGCAAAAAAACAAAAAACAAAAAACAAAAAAAAAAACCCAGAAAATCCTGGAAGGCTTTCACTCTTTTTCTGCCCTTGGCATGGTAGAGAATCACCTGTCACTGCTGCTGCAGATCGTTCATCATTACCTTACTGAGTGATGGAGTCTGTTATTAAACCCATTCTCATCCTTCTGATCCAGGTTAAAAATATTGGTTTCTCCTATTTTCTCTCTGAGAGGCTGATTTCTATTGCTTCATTCCAGGTATAGCTTACTTTTCGAATAAACATTTTAACCAAACCCTATAATTTGTGCAGGGCCAGACTAGGATGGGGTAATTAAGGCAAGTGAGGCCCTTATCTCAGCTGCAAAATGTAAGGAGGCATCAAAAACACATTTATCAAAAAAAGTTATTGTTTAATGCAATACTTCAAAAAAGTGACATTAATGCAAAAATTGAAGAAAATAGCAAAATTTTAGGTAAAGACAGGATGAGTGCGAGACCACATAGCAAAATCTTTGGACTAAGTACATCTAAATTCCATGTCTTAATTTTGCCACTTTTTACTGTAAGACCTTGGAGGATTTATTTACCTTCTCCAAATGTGTTTTCTCATCTATATGATGTAACTACTACTTTCTTTGGGTCATTTAAAAAATTAAATAAGATGAGCCATCCAAGTGTTTAGCATGTCCTTATCACATTACTACTCAGTAAATGCACTGATTTCTCATTCTTTTTTCTAGGTGTGTATTTTTTCCTTTTGAAGCTTATCATTCACTGAACAAATCTTTTTTGAGTACCTATCAATGTTCTTGGGATTGCTCTTAGCAGTGTTTTTGAAATTATGCTATAATGGTAAGCAAAAACAGGCATGGGCCTTGAGATCAAGGAGCCTACATTCCCATGGGAAAGATAGACATTAATCAAATAATCGCAAACTCACATTTAAAAACACAGTGTGATAAGTATATAATGGAGGGATTATACGTAATGAGGCAATACTTACTGCGTAAGTGCCGATCTGAGATATGTACACTAATAATCAGGTGAAATGGAGAGAAAAGTAGCACTCCTAGATAGAGAATGGTCCTTTGCAAATGGTTGAATAAAGGAGTGCTTGAAGACATTGGGAGAGGTCAACAATGTCAGTTGCTCTAAGAATGTCCATTTCATTGGTCACCTTAGGGAGAGCTATGACTCTATGTTTGACTTAAGTGAAGAAAGAAAGGAAGATGACAAATAGACCTATGAAACAGCAGTACCTCTATTACAGAGAGCAGTTTATTTTGTTGTTGTTGTAGTTGTTCCCCCCCCCCCAGGGTTCTAGACAGAGATAGGATAGGAAACAGAAGGAAAGTTTTTCTTTTGTTGATTGTTTGCTGAGGCAAGAGACTTGATAATGTTTAAAAATCACAGCAGGAAGTTTTCATACCAGAGGGAGGGATTAAATACACAATGGAGAGGAAAAGTAATCAATTCAGTCAAAGGCTTATGAGGGAAGAAGGGAATAAGTTTCAAATCACCATCTGTAGACAGGTGGAGAGGTAATAAATCCCCAGTTATGATGCAGAGGAGGGTAGGATGGTTGCAAATACAGGTGATTTGTGGTGGGTTGTTCAGAGACAGAGAACAGATTTGCATCATAAAATCAGAGGTGTCCTTTTCTCATTATCACTCTCCTGTGATCATGTAGTGAGTTCAGTTTCAGACCCAAGTACAAGAATGCGATCTTCTGTATACCATTCTGCCAAGTGACCAGGGGCTTCCCTTGGTCTTCGAGTCATCCAGTGTGGAACTGGGAAGGATACTCCCCATGAAGTAGTCATGGTGGCAAAAAAACTGGCATTTGTAATTGTATTCATTTTCTATTGCTGCTATAATAATTTACTACTAATTTAGTGGCTTAAATAAGACAAATGTATTATTTTACTGTTCTGTAGATTAGAAGACTAACACAGATCTCACTAGGCTAAGATCAAAATGTTGGTGGGTTGCATTCCTTTCTGGAGGCTCTAGGGAAGAATTTATTTCCTTGCCTTTTCCAGCTTCCAGAGTCTGCCTGCTCTACTTGCCTCATGATTCCCTTTCTCTATCTTCAAGAACCAGCAATATTGGCCAGGATCCTTCTAACACTGCCATCTCTCTGGCTCTTTCTTTTAATTGTCTTATCTACCTTTAAGGATTCTTGTGATTGCTTTGGGCCCACCTGACTAACTCAGGATAGTCTCCCTATTTTAAAGTCAGTTGATGAGTAACTATAATTGTTTCTGAACCTTAATTCCCCTATTCTCATGGATCATAACTTATTCACAGGTTCTGGGGATTAATATTTGAACAGCTTTTTATTCATTTTTTTGAAGGGGTGGTTATTCTACTTATCACAGTAATGTAATGGTAGATTGTCTGAGACTTTGGGTTCAAACTGTGCAATATTTCTTTTTTCTTTTTTTTTTCAGTCAATAAGAAATTTACTTGTTTTAAAAAAAATCCAAATGTTGGCATTGTCCAGAAAAATTTAACAGGTTTATTTATAATTGTTATAAAGTTGAACTGCTGAAACTTGTTCACTGAAACATTTTGACTTGCATTAATGCCTTATGTCCCTGCATTTATATTAAAAATTCACACACAAATGAAAATGGAAGAACTGCCAGTACCTGATTTCTGTCCTCTATTTTTCCACCTGCAATCATACACTTAGGTACCTTTTGATCCCACGGGGAGGGGGGGGTGGAATCTAATGTTCAGAACTACCAATACAGGAAGATAAATTTTTTTTTAAGAATGAAATGTTTCCCGTCATAGTGGATTCTTAAGCACGTTCTCCACATATGCGGCATGCTAGCTGTATGTCTTTTGGCATAATTGTTACACGTTTGGCATGGATAGCACACAGGTTGGTGTCTTCAAAAAGGCCAACCAGATAGGCCTCACTTGCCTCCTGCAAAGCACCAATAGCTGCAGTCTGGAAGCACAGATCTGTTTTGAAGTCCTGAGCAATTTCCCGCACCAGACGCTGGAAGGGAAGTTTGCCAATAAGTTCCGTGGACTTCTGATAACGTCTAACTTCACGGAGAGCCACGGTGCCAGGCCTGTAACGATGAGGTTTCTTCACCCCTCCAGTAGAGGGCGCACTCTTGCGAGCGGCTTTTGTAGCCAGTTGCTTCCTCGGTGCTTTACCACCGGTCGATTTGCGGGCAGTCTGCTTTGTACGAGCCATGGTATAGAGACCTCCTTACTTAGACCCCTTCTCCTTCGGCTGGAGCTCAGCGAGCTAGAGGCGGCGCTGGCGACAGAGAGCGACAGTGCCCTGGCAGCGGCAGCGAACACAATTGAAAGATGGCTGACACCGAGTCTATCGCTCAACACACCTTTTTCTTTCATGAGGTCTCTTGACGCAAGTGCTGAGAAGGCAGGCTGGTCAGCTATCACAAACTCAGATCCAATATTTCCAGGCATTTAAATGGCAACAATGGCAGGGTCTTTAGGATCACTCACCTAGCACTTCTGAGTAGCAAACCCCTTCTCAATCAACTCTCCTGACTTGAGATCCTAGTCTTTTTCTCCACTACTTTCAGAACTTCCAGCCCCTCTATATTACTCCACAAGAACTCTTTGCCTTCTCTGGCAGTCTCCATAGATTACAAATCAGACTAAATGGTACTTAAATGATTAGAAAAACTGTCTTCCTCTTTCTTGAAACCTGTGAGGGCTCTGTCATTTGAAACCCAGTGATTTAGCTGTCCACAACTTACAAAGGAATAAATAGGGATAAGACATTGGCATTCTGAGTCTGGGGAAGTCATCATCCCTCACACCTATATCCAGAATGGGTTGAACAGAATGGGTTGAATGACTTCTTCTGAAACAGCAAAAAAAAAAAAAACCCAAAACACCAAAAACCCAAATGTAATCTGATCCATCTTTTGTTAAGGTTCTTTCTTCTTTTTTTGACATATAATATAAAGGATTTTGGGGGAAAGATTACAGATACCAGGAGGCTACTCAAAGTCATACTCAGGCTACAATTGTCTATTTTTTTAATATCAAAGACTAATTATAGTAATTGATGCAATGCTGTGCTCTAAACTTACAATTTTCGTTTAGGAAACAGAATCATTGGCAAATACTCTAACCTCTCATGGAGTGTTAGACTAAATTATCCTTAGAAATCATTGATACAGTACATTGAGGGAGAAGGGACATTTGCTTATCTACCTATTAAGCCTCAGGCCTTGGAATAATGTTCCCTACATCCTGTGAAGCAGGACAGAAGACTTGATATGCTTGACTTTTAAATAAGAGATTCTTTAAAAGGAGAGGGAGGGTGGGAAGGAGATGCAAGAGGGAGGAGATATGGTGATATATGTATATGTATAGCTGATTCACTTTGTTATAAAGCAGAAACTAACACACCATTGTAAAGCAATTATACTCCGATAAAGATGTTAAAAAAAAAAACATTTTGGAGGACTAAATAAATATACTTCTGGTTAAATGTAAAAAAAAAAAAAAAAAAGAAAAGGAGAGAATATGTAATGGAAGCAGTTAGAGTTGAGAATAGGCCATAAAGATGAGCTGTTGGCTCCTGGAAGCAACATCTAGAGACTGTCAGTACTCCGGATTTGTATATGCTTCTGTTTAGAGTTTGAGAGGCAAACATGGCCGGCAGAAATCTTTGGTGGAACTGCTACCCAGAGCCAAAAGACAAGGTTTATTTATCGCTCTAATGTATTAAACATTAATTTTTAATATCTAAGAATTATTCATTCAAAACATTTTTTAGGTTCCTATCTTGATTCAGGCTTTGTGGCAAGTGCCTAGAGATACAAAAAGGACTGAAACGTGTTTGAAGGTTAAGAACTTTGAAGGATAAATGTAGAAATCTAAAGCATCATTGTAGTGAGATGTGTTTGGATGAGTTTTAAAAAACACCAGGAGACATTTGTCAGGCACATAAATGGGGATGGAGATGATCCCTCCACCCATGACTGGAGGGGTTAATTCCAAACAAAGTAACTGACACTGGGAAAGGCCAGGGGGAAGGGGGTGCAGTACACCCATGTGCAAGGAATTATAACAATGGCTATTACATAAGACTCAAGTGGAAGTAGGGACAGTAAGTATTGAAAATGAAAACATGGCAACTACCAGCATATAGAGGGTATTTTAAGACTTGTGACAGAGTTTTGAAATAAATCATTTGTGAATCAATTTTACAACTTTAACTTATATACATAGTCCATGGACTGTTTGCTTTGATACTTTCTTTAAGGCAACCCAGCTTTTCAATTGTATAAACTTATTTCAAAAATCTTGTATTAGTCCCATAAATAGAAAATTAGTACCTCTTGCTGTAAATTATAAATGGGAAGTAAGATCTCAAAACTTCTTAAAAAATCATCATCAAAGGCTAATCAGACACAATTATCTGCCAAGTAGAGTCTTAGGATTGATTGTAGGTGTCATTCATGGAATTAGCTTACGATGGTAAGAGAAGCCAATATTGCAGAGAAGATAATGAAGTCAACATTTGGTGTGATGCTTTTGAAAGGCCAGTTTTGGGGCACTTAAAAAGAAGTTCAACATCAAAGACAGGCCTAGAAGTTTAGCTCAGGGTCACAACAAGTTACAGGAGGAAGTTGACATTCCAAGAATGGAGGACCATAAAGTTTTGTGAAGTTATAAATAGTCATTGGGCAGATCCATCTAAGTAATCAGTATTACCTAGACTAGAAAAGACTAAGACTATTGGTTTTTCTTTTTTGCTTTCCTTCTTTTTTTCCCCCTGTGTTCCAGTTCAACATTAACCAAAATTATTATCCATCACCCAAGGCAGAATTGATAAGAAAGATAAATTTTTTCTTTGGGTCATGCCCTTCTAATGTCACACTTCTGCTTCATGGTGATAACTTTCTTTTCTCCCTTCCTTTCTTCCTGGTGTCCCAATTTCCATGGCTGGATTCTGTCTGACCTGGGACTGTCATGTGCCTTACTTGTATGTTGAGGTTGCCCTACATGTTCGGTTTCTACCCCCACAGATTCCTGTAGGAACTGCCTCGTATTATGTTAAGAATAACGTTTGCCTGTATTATATATCTTTAAGGCCTCACTCCCTCTAATAATAAGTTAATCCTAGATGGAATAAGTATTTGAGAGTCATGGTAATATGATCATATATTAGTGTAAAAGGCATATCTTACATAAGCAAAAGCAAGAATATTTTAATGATGACTTTCTGGCGGCAGTATTTTTACTCTTCTGATCCAACCTATCATTGACATTAAATGCCAATGAATTTCAAAACAAATGTTTTGCAAGAGGTCATGTTCTGCTCTTTCAGTCTGTTGTGTCAGAGAATTTCAGTCCAATTTGATACTCATTTGAGTTGTAAGATTTTTCTCTTCGACTAAGATAGTGGTTAGTGAGTATGCTGGATCTGCTTCTGATACCATCAACAATTTGGGGCTTGCAACAAAACAGTGACAATAGAGAAAGAACGCTTGCTAGATTGAGGAGGACAAATCAGGGGATGAATTTTCCAGGCTAAAGTCAAGATTGTCAAGGAATGTAGAAGCAGTATCCTCAAGCAGTCCAGAGGGCTTACGGCATGGTACAACATGTAACACACAACAGTATCTAATAAAACAGACAACTCTTATGGTAATAGAAGAGCCTGAGGCTGGTGGGATTAGGCCAGATAAAAGTGCAATAGTATGTGAACTTGCCTATATACTGTGTCCCTTCTATATCCCGCACTATTTTAATTTTGCATTTGATTTGCCCTCATTTAAAGGTTGCATTGTAAGTGTTCCAAAACTTTTCCTCTTTGGAATATCTTTACCTCACGTTCTAAGATACTCTTTCCAAAGGCACAGCAAAAGTACCTTTTTTGCTACTTCCCCTGCAGCATTTGGCCCAGTGCTTTGCACATAGACTATACCCCATAAATTATGGTAGTTGGATGATTTAAGTAATTTTCTTTGTAAAGTACTAAAAAGTCTTACCCAACACACTAAGTAGAGATATAGATGTGAGGGAATCAGTTTGATAATAGCCAAAGCCTGTAATAGACAATGCATTTTAAAAAACATGATGCTATTGAATTTAGAATAAATTGGGAGAAATAATTCACTTTTATGGTGGATTAAGACAGTTCTACTAATGAGACATACAAATGTTGATGATGTTCTTCTAAAGTGTGATTGGATAAAAGTAATAGAGTTGGCAATAAATCAGTTTTGAACAAGGAAAAATAACCATAAAAATTTAGTACAACATAAATATATCTGTTATTGAAAAAGATTAGTTCTGAGATTATGATTAATATAGTCAAATATTTGATTTCAGGTTTGTTTTTTTATCTCTTGTTCTGAGATTAGCCAATGAATTTAATAAAATTTTATATTTTTATAAAAATATTTTTAAAAATTTATATTTTTTATCCCAAGCAATGAAACTGCAACATGATACAAGAGTAAAAAATGCAGGGTCAGAGTTAAGAAAAAATAATGAGAATCTCCAAACACAAGAGACTCAGAGGCTACTTTCCCCTCTATTATAAAGTACTGTGAGCTTTGAGGCAAACCATCTTTGGTCCGGGGGGTTTTGGATCTCTCTTCAGTAATAATGCAAAAAGATTTATTGACCTCCAAATTTATTTCAGGCGGTTTTGAGGCAGGTAGCCATTAACTTGAAATATTCTTAGCTTTAAAAGTTCCTTTCCATATCTAGATTTTTATTATTTTACTACCTATAACTGTAGTTTGTAATATTTTAACCTACTAAGGCTGTGTTTCAAAAGAAATGTGACACAGAATCACAATATATAAACCAGATCAAAGCAATGAGTCAGGCGTGGAGGGCTTATTCTCCATCTGTCTGATAATCACTTCCAAACTTCCTCCTATACTAGTCTCAGAGAACTCTATGGTATAGTCAACTACAATTTAATATGAATTTGATTGACCTAGACTACACTCATCAATATTAGTTTAACAGAGAAAAAAAGAGTAAATAAAGTAGTTGTAATGTGCAAATCCTTTGCTCCAAATCTACCAATGTTTTCACTTTGACCAAATCTATTCTCATTTTCTTTTTCTGGACTTCAAGGTAGTCTAGAATTTGGCCTTACTTTCCCTGGGTTAACTGAATTTACTACTAATCCCCAGCCCTATGCTGAAATATTTAGATCTGTTTCCTCTGCCTTAAAACGTAGGCACTGATTCCTGCTACAATACATCTGATCAGATGAATCCATTGTTTTATGAATACCATCTCCATTCTCTTTCTAATTCTTTTTCAGGATCGAGTATCAGTCCCTTCTTGCCTGACTTCTTCCAACTCTACTGTATTTAAAGTTTTAATAAATTAAGTACTAAATCGTATATTGCTTTGTGTTACTTGCCATTATTTTATGTATAGCTCTTTTGACTCCTGGACTATTCTCTTGATGGCCATGTATAATCAACTGAGAAAACCTCTTAATTTTTTCTATCCTTTTAAAATAAATTTGCCTACATAATCAAAACCCTTTAGAACTGCCAGAGTTTACATAGTGCTTAAGGCTTGGTGGTGCCTCCATTTTTGAATAATGTTGCTTTTCAAGGGTTTTCCAACTGACCCCCAAATTGTGAAGATCATGACATGACTTAGAAGCGTCTGCTTCGGCACTGTTTACATTATCTTTTGCCTTCAATGCCGTATTCTTTACTTCTTTCTGGAATATGGACTAAGACATAGGAATCACTATGTCTATAGGGATAATCCAGTTTTATTCACACTTTGCACACATCGTATACCACATTTTAGAGAAAATCTGGGTCTCCAAATCATGTTTGATTGAAGATAGTGTTGACATCCAAGAGAATCAGACTTGATGCACGGGTCCTAAGAATGGAAATTTCTAGTTGATGCAAATGCTCTGAAATCAGAAAGAGAGCAGATTGGGACAAAGATACCTACAAAGTTTGGAGAAGTTGGTTGAGACTTTAGGAGCTGGAAGCTGGCAAGGGGCAGGCAAATGTCTAGGTCTCTAAACACTAGCAAGGTTTTAACCCCCGAAGAAGGGCTTGAGTAAAAACCAGTAATGAGGGCGGGAATTTATATATTTGGGGTAGGAAAGGGAAACAGAAATGTAGAAGGACCTGTGGGTCTAGGGGCAAAAAGAAATCCAGGACTCAGACCCAGGACCTTCAAGGCTGAGTTTTTAGTGGAATAACTAATTTAAATCACCAGGAACAGTATCTTCTTTATATATATCCTGCATAATAATCAGAGCTTCTCTGAGCATTAGTAAGCTCTTGATGATTGATGATATGTGTTTGCATTTTTAGAACCTTAAATTAAACCAGCCAATATTATTTTTAATTTTTATCATTTCTGTTATGTTTATCTTTTAATAGGATATTTGTATTTTTATCTTAAACATAGAAAATAGCATAATTATTTTATTTATTCTCCCAAAAAGCCCAATTTTTTTCATTTTCTGTATTTAGCAAATAATATGGATAATAATTACAGCACATTTTTTATCCATGAAAGCCTATGTACTGAATGTAATAGAATAAAATCCTATAGGCAATGAAGTGAATTTATTTATTTTACAGGCAAGGAACACTGATGCTAAAATAAGTCTAGAATAAGAGCTTCAGCAATAGATGTGTCCCATTTAAATTTATTAAGAAAGAAATCTTCAGGTAGTGAGCAGACAATGACTCTGCAGCAAATTTAAGTAATAATATTTTAATCTCCCAGTGTCTGATTTATTTTGAAAAATGTGTGACTTATTACTGAAAACACATCTTTGTGGGTTTTTTTTTTTTTTTTTTTTTTTTTTTTTTTTGCAGTACGCGTGCCTCTCACTGCTGTGGCTTCTCCCGTTGCGGAGCACAGGCTCAGTGGCCATGGCTCATGGGCCCAGCTGCTCCATGGCATGTGGGATCTTCCCAGACCAGGGCACGAACCCGTGTCCCCTGCATCGGCAGGTAGACTGTCAACCACTGTGCCACCAGGGAAGCCCTGAAAGCACATCTTGTGGAGGAAACAAGTAAGTGATTTTGTAAAGCAGCAGAACTTGGTGGTTTGGTTGTTTAATACTTGAATATATTTAAAATGCCTACATTATTTACAGTCACCGCAGATAAAAAATGATAAAATTATTATACACAAAATAAAAAATATTTAGCATTGTTCTTGGGAGAGCGCATACCTATACCTCATGGACAATCAACAACTAAATGCCAAAGAAATTAGTGTTAGATAGAAAATTCCTAAGTTGAGCTACAAATACAAATTCAAGGGACAATTTTAAATTCCTAACCTGAGACATAAGATAAAACATTCCAAATAAATGCCTTGAATGTTGTAATGGACACAGTGGTTCTACACCTCCAGGGATGATTTAAAATGCATTCACATCTTACTGAGATATTATCTATCATATATAAGAAATTTAAGGCAAAATACCTTACTTACCAAAAAACACCTTTTGTGACAAATGTGAAACCGATGTGAAAATTCAAGGTGTCAGGAAGATTTTGCTCAGTAATGAGATAGTTTGATGCCAACTATTGAAATAAATAAAAAAGATAGGAAAAGAAACTGCCTTAGGGTTTGAAGTCTGATGTTATTCAGAAAAAAATATGTAAGTTGGGCAAAACTTTTGTTAATTGTAGTACTGAGCTGAGAGTCAACATTATAATTTTAATATTATTGACAACAAAAATTACCTTTCTTGTATATTGGTTTTGACATAGATATGGTACTCAGGTTGAAAGTTTAACATGATAAAACATAGTTTCTTATTTTATATAAGAAGCAATTGTAGGGGCTTCCCTGGTGGCGCAGTGGTTGGGAGTCCGCCTGCCGATGCAGGGGACATGGGTGCGTGCCCCGGTCTGGGAGGATCCCACATGCCGTGGAGCGGCTGGGCCCGTGAGCCATGTCTGCTGAGCCTGCGCGTCTGGAGCCTGTGCTCCGCAATAGGAGAGGCCACAACAGTGAGAGACCCGCGTATCACAAAAAAAAAAAAAAAAAAAAAGCAATTGTAAACATAAAGCAAAATCTTGTACATTTACAAAAAAGGGTGATGATCCTGTGTGTAATTCTGACCTTGTTTAGGACTATCAGAGAAAACCCTGTGGACTAAAAACAAGCAATGAACAAAGAAAGATTATAAACAGTATGGAGAGATAGACCTTATGTTTTTATTCAATCTTCTTGATCAGATTATGGAAAGTGAATCTTTTTGTATAGAACTGTATAGATGAAGAGTGTTGGAAAGGAACTGTGAAGACTTGATTATAGCTCTTGGGACCTTTCTTTGTTCATTTGATAAATAAAGATAACACATCATAAGATTGTCCTATCTAAAACACGAGGCTGAAAAGAAAAGGCAGAAAAGAATTGACAGGGCTTGATCTGCTTCTTTTGTTGACTCTCTTACCCAATCATAAATTCCTTCGTAGAAACATATAAAGGCATTTGAAAACTGGTAAGAGCTAAAACTAAGTCGTGATTATTGCTATTGATGTTAGATGGGCAATGAATGCAAAAATGTCTGAGTGTCTTTAAACAACAGCGTTTAGGATCACTAAATGTCAGATGCTTGGGTTCCTTATTGTCCTCAGGAAACTAATAGTGTTTGGATCTTGTTTCAACTCATATTTTCTGATGATTAATTATTAAAAGTTATGTTTGTTACTAATGCAAGATGCTAAAAATAGAAAAAACTGTGTTTAGGGAATATAGGAACTCTCTGTCCTATCTTTTCAGTTCTTTTGTGAATCTAAAACTTTTCTATAAAATAAAGTCTGCCATAAAAAAGTGATGATAAAATGTATTTTTAATAGCAAAAGATCTGAATAGATACCTCATCAAAGAAGATATACAGGTGACAAATAAGAATATGAAAAGATGCTCATCATAATTTCACATCAGGGGATTGAAAAGTAAAACAACAATGAGATGCCACTACACACTTATTAAAATGACTAAAATCCCAAACACTGACAATACAAATGCTGACAAGATGCAGAACAACAGACACTCTTATTTTTTACTAGTGGAATTCAAGATAGTACAGCTTCTTGGTATTTACCCGAAGGAGTTGACAACTTAGGTCTACACAAAAATCTGCAGACAAATGTTTATAGCAGCTTTATTCATAATTGCCAACATATGGAAACATTCAATAGGTGAATGGACAAACTGTGACACCTTCATAGAGTGAAATATTCTTCAGCAATAAAAGAAATGAGCTATTAAGCCACAGAAAGATATTCAGGGACCTTAAATGCATACTGCTAAGTGGGTTTTTTTAAAAAAATACTACATACTGTATGATTCTAACTATGTAGTATTCTACATAGTATTCTAGTATTCTGGAAAAAACAAAGCTATGGAGACAGTGAAAAGATCAGCGGTTGCCAGGAGTTTATGGAGAGGGAGGGAGAAATGAAAAGCACAGGGGATTTTTTTTTTTTTTTTGGAGTATGCGGGGCTCTCACTGTTGTGGCCTCTCCCGTTGCGGAGCACAGGCTCAGCAGCCATGGCTCACGGGCCTAGCCCCTCTGCGGCATGTGGGATCTTCCCGGACCGGGGCACGAACCCATGTCCCCTGCATCGGAAGGCGGACTCTCAACCACTGCGCCACCAGGGAAGCCCACAGGGGATTTTTAAATCAGTGAAATTACTCTGTATGATACTATAATGGTGGATACATGTCATTATGTATATGTCAAAACCCATAGATTATACATAAATAGTCCCAATGTAAACTATGGACTTTATTTAATAATAATGTATCAATATTATCTCATCAAATGTAACAAATATATCACTCTAATGCAAGGTGTCAGTAAGAGGGGAAACTGAAACTGTATGTGTGTAAGGGCAGGGGGTATTGGGGAACCCTGAACTGTCCAATTTTTCTTTAACCCTAAACTTTCTCTAAAAAACAGTCTATTAACTTTAAAAAAGTGATGTTTATTATTAATAATTTTTCCCACTATCTATTTCCTCTTCAAGTATCATTGAATTCACAGTTGCACACTGAACCACTCATCTGAGAGCTATTATCAAGTCTTAAGTGGAAGCTTTGGCTGGATGTATTAAATCTAACCTTAGGATATGAATGCTGCGAAAAATATTCTAAGTTATGAAGAAATATTGTTTTAATTAACAAAAGTTAAAGGAGTTTTATTTCTCCCTTTTACACATCTCTCAAAATTATCAATTTCAGGGAAAAACATAACATTGTAAATGTAGTTTTTTTAGCATACTGGCTTTTGAATCATGCCTATCTTATGTGAAGGTGAAGAGATCTTTGCTATATACCTAGAAATCATACGGTATATATGCACTATTGGTATTTTTATGTGTAACCATGTTGATGAAACCATTTGTACTTCTATCTAATTATAATCTTGAGTCTACAAATAAGCCTAATTCCCTCTACACCTAATTAGAAATTTCATACATTAGTATGAAACTGCTCTATATGTTATAAAGAGATTATTTCAATATAAGCAGATTTTATATTTATAAGAATACATAAGAATGAAAACACCCAGCTAACAAATGCAATATATACAAATATATCTATGAAATGATAATTTACTATCTTGAAAATTTTCAAAAGCTTGAAAGTGTAGTATAGAGCATGAGGTTTTTAGGAATTTAGAATAATAACTATGTGTTGAATCTTAAGGTTTTTCAGTATAGACTTCTTCATAGAAAAAGCAGCTGTCCAGCAAGATCCTGACATATGAACAATAATGATGCAAAATAAAGTTAAAAACAAAATAGTAGTATTAAAGTAGTAGTTAGTAGTTACCATTCATTGTTCACTTTCCAGCGTTTCAGCTAAGCACTTCACATGCATTATCTTTCTGAATTGTCCCACAATGGTATGAAGCAGGTAATAGTCACCTTGTTCTACAGATGAGGACATAGGCAAGATGTGAAGTTTCAGGCACAGACAAGAGATTATTTGCTCAAGACCCTATAGTTAGTAAGTGAAGGCCCTAGAGCTGGTACCCTGGAGCATCCTAACTGCTGTGTTTTCAGAGGAGGGATGAGCCATTCCACCCAGAGTGCATGGGAAGAACTTACAGGAATGAGCTTACAGTTTCAATAAAGTAGATGCAAAGTACTGAGTGCGCTCCTGTTTAAGAGTAGAGATAAGAATTGTTTTGAAGGGGCTTCCCTGGTGGTGCAGTGGTTGAGAGTCCACCTGCCGATGCGGCGGACACGGATTTGTGCCCCAGTCCGGGAAGATCCCACATGCCGCGGAGCGGCTGGGCCTGTGAGCCATGGCCGCTGAGCCTGTGCGTCCGGAGCCTGTGCTCTCCGCAACGGGAGAGGCCACAACAGTGAGAGGCCCGCGTACCGCAAAAAAAAAAAAAAAAAAAAAAAAAAGAATTGTTTTGAAGGAAGCCAGTATAACTTAAATGAGCATGAGAAGACAGTGTTAGCATCTGAAAGCTATGACCTCTTCAACATTCCCCTTAGGCCTCTTCAGCCTGGTTAGCATGTGTGTTATATTTTCTTCTTTCTTCTTCAGCTCTTAGGAGTATAGCAAATGAAAAGAGAGATTGACAGGATTTCTTAAAAGCCTTTCTAAACTCCTTCTCTTCCCTCATAGATTCCTTCTTTACCTCTGTCCTGAATCCTGAACTCTGTTCAGATCTACATTCAAATGCATTGATGCTTGTTTCTTAGATGACATCATTTCTTCTGACCTTTCTTGAATGATCTAGGAAGCGCATCCATGCTCAAAGAGTAAGAGTATTAGAGTCACACCTTAGTAGAATGATAAGTTAACGTATTTTGAATTTACTAGAACTTCTGAGGTTTTTACATGAATAATTTTATTTAATTCTCTTACCTTTCATTATCCTTCATTTAATATTTGAAGTAAATAAGGTACAGAATGGTCTATTCTCTTGCTGAAGTCCCATAGCCAGTAAGTAAAACTAGGATTCAAACCTAGGTAGCTTAACTCAGTAATTCACATACTTAACAGATAAATGAAACTGCCCCATGCTAGCGTTGTATTTTGTTTTTTGTTTTCCTTCTTTTTTTTACCTCTTATATTCCACTTGTCTGCAAAAGCCTGCTCCATTATGCCTGCCAGTGCTGTATCAGTTAAACTAGTGTTAGCAAGTCTCCTAACTATGAATGTAGAAGAAAAATCTTAGGAGAGAACCTGCATTAGTTTTATCGATCTGCTTTTGCAGAATTGAAAACAAAAAGCCATCTTGAGGCACATCAATAGAATTATGGTTTCCCCTGTGAGAATTTACTGCATTGGTGTTCTGATTTGTTCTCTTCTAAAGAAGGAGCACAGAAAAAATTATTAGGTGCTAAAATAGGCTGGCCCTGATGAATTATTGACAGCTCCACATATCTTTCTAGTGTTTTGTTTTCCTCAACCCATGCTAACATTACTCATCCTGCACTTTAACAAATTACAAAAGGTTTATTCAAATTTACTTTTTTTTTTTCTTCGAAGATTGAGGCCCTAGGACATCAAAGGAGCATACAAATTACAAATCATTAAGTGAGGTTCTGGGGTTAATATATATTTAAGAGTATAGCTTTTCTTTTATTTTTCTCTTCTACCTTAAATCTATCTCTGTTCATGGGAACACTGGCTATGACTATTATACATCCTAGTTCTGCATTGACAACACTGAGTCTGTAATGGTGAAACACTACTGTTTTAAGAAGGACTTTCTGTGATTAAAATTACATGTATTAATATGTATACTTAATATTAATATACACGTGTAATATGTGTGGATTAAACATATAATTCATATGATATGTGTATGCATAAATATACACACAGATTGACACACACACATAAACAAGCACGTACATACACAGGCACGCAAGATTTCAGAACCTGATCTCATGCCTGCCACAAGTCAAATGTCTTTGCACAAATCTGTTTTAGTCACTTTTTTCTTGAGAAAGGAGTCTTAGGAAAGGTAACAAGTACAATTTCCACATGTTGTAATCCATCAGATCATCTCTAAAATGTACTGTTTTTAAAAAGATCTGAAGAAGAAATAGCCCCTATATTAAAAGCAACAATAGCAACAACAAAAATGCTGTATCCTAAGTGTTTTGCTCTATTGTGGTCGACTCTATCCAGGACATCTTGCAGTTTGTTACACTGCTTTGAGGAAGAAAAGTTAGAAGGCTTGTTTGCAGACAGCATGGTGCCTGTTAAATCACTTGGCTTCAATGATTTCCTCCTTACATGCTCATCTACACAGCTTGTCCGGCACTCACTGCTACTTTGGGGCATTGTTTTCCTAGTTAGATTCTGGAAGTCATCATTTCTATTGGGAACAAAATATTAGGCTGAGGGGCAATGCAACCACTGACTGAGGACCCCAGACATTCAACAAGAAAAGAGTGCCCCTGTTCCCATTTGATGATGCAGAATATACCAAAGAGAAGTGAAAGGAACACTGTTGCTTGATTAGAAAGTATTGAGAGGACATGAGGTTTGGGAAGTTTTGTAACAGAATTTCTTTAAAGTTTTGGCTTTCTATATGAAATATATTTAATCCTTGATGTCAAGTCAACCACTCCATTTTAAGCATTAGAATACAATTGGAAATATTCCATTGTTTAACATTTTCCATATTAAAAACAGCCTTATTGACTACAGTCAGAGACTATTTTTGAGAAGAGGCTGTGAAACTACAAGTCCTTCTGAGTTGACCTTTTTGGTGAAGCAGTGATCTGATGCCACTGGCTGAGAGTAAAATGGTTATGCTTTGTGCTTTTAAAATGGGTTATAAATGAAATGAGGTTGGTTTTATTAAATTACCTTTTCTTTTTTAACAAGCACCATCTGTTTGGGCTTGGCAAGTCTCCCACAGGAAAAAGAGGAAAAAAAACAAACAAACAAAAACTAATGATATCCTGAAATACAAAAGAGAGTATAACTTTTTCCTTCATAATTGACCCTGGTAATTTACTGAGGTTAGGTTTCTGGTTCAGAAACACAGCTGGCAAATTCACAGTGCTAATTTAATTATTTGTGCAAATGTTTGCACAGATTTTAAAAAATTATTTGAAAAGCCATTTTATGTCTATAATCTTACTTAATTTTCCCAACAGAGGTGAAGAATAATGACTTTAACATTCTGTCCTCCCGTTTTATAGATTAGGAAATAGAGGCAGAAATGTTGCAGCTTTTTAAAAGGTGATATGGTGAGCTAACGATAGAGCTAAGTCTCAAATGCAAATTTTCGGGCTACCAATCACATATTATGTCCACTCCACTCCAGTCTCTAGACAAGCAAACATGACATGAGCCTCACTGGGCATCATAAAGATGAGACCTTGGGTAATCTGGAGTGCAGAGTTGGAGTAAGAAGCATCAACTGCTCCACAAGTGTGGGCCATGCATCACTTTTTCCGCTTCCCTCGGGGAAGGTAGGAAAGGTGAAGGGATACTGGCTAAGCAGGCTGCCTCCAAATAGAAATTTACTGAGGCTACTTGATGGAAATAGCCTAGCCATTTTGGCATGTTTGACCAGTAGCCTGGATAATGGGAGGCACGAGAGTCAGCAAATGTAAAAATCACAGCTGCTCAGGATTTTGATGAGATGACTTCTTTCAGCATCATCAATTATTGGGGATAATCAGACTTCAACTCTGGGAGAAATGAGGCTGAAACCAAATGAAAATAAGAGCAGGCAAAACAACAGTTCAGATGAAAAGATCAGTCCATGGTGCTATCATGATCTTGGTGACTGCTTGCTGAATGTATTATTATTTTTCTTTAACTTTGTGAGCAGCATCGCCTAATTGTCAGTGGCTCTGCCTGAGGTGCTTAAACAACAGAGTTATTGATGAGCAGAGTTCAAAATTGCTGACATGGATGGTTTCTGTCTCTGGGTTTGAAAAACCTGATGGAGGCACAGTGAGGGCAGCCTCAGGCCAGGGATTCTTTACTTGTGTGGGACTACTGGAGCTCTCCTTTGCCTTGAGAGAGGACTAGAGAATTCATAGATCCATTGGCACCCAAGCTGACATTGGACTGATTCCTAATCTCTCTAAATTAAAAATATGACAATATTTGAAATTAAATTCTCCTTTGCCTTTCTGAGTGCTACTCCTGGAAAATTTCAAACAGGACAAAGATTGAAGTGCTGGGTGACCAGGGTATGGAGCATTCACAGGGAAGATGCATTTGGTCTGGGTCTGCTGGACGTCCTCAACTGGCTATGGTTCTCATTCTCTAGAGCATCCATAAAGTAATCTTTCTTTAAGTCCTTTGCTCCTCTTTCTAAATTCTTTAATGAGCAACACAGAACTCTGTAATAGTGCTTGAAATAGCTCCGGAGGAAGTAAAATGGTTTATAGGAGTACAACCTCAACTTCAAGGACAAAAGTATATTAATTAATAGGAACGTATTTCAAAGTTCACTTCCAAAGCTTGCCATTTCATTACTGCCTTGGCCAAAGTACAAAGTGATGATGGTCTTTATTATTTAACTCCAACGGAGCTGCCATAAAGTGTTTCTGATGTTTTTGTTAAGAAAAGAAGTAGATTATCCTGCAGTGTTTTTCAGTCCACTCCTTTGAAAGACAAGTGCTACCCTTCTTTTCTGCGGTTCATTCTCTGGTCCTTTTTCTCTATCCCCATTCTCCCTCCTTATTTTTCTCCCTCAGTCTCTTCACCCTTCCCCACTCCAGTTTCTCTCCCTTAGACCTTTCTTTTCTTCTTTATATCTTTGTGATATCCACTATGCATCATTTAGGATTGAGAAAAGGAAATGCCATGTTTTTAAATAATTACAATATGAACTGGAAAACAGAGAGTCACAAAAGGAAAGCACATAGAATTCAATATGTTCAGAGAAGGGAGCAATTCCCTTTGGCTTGGTAATGGGGAAAGGAAAGATCAGTAAAATTTGATGGATAGAGGTTCTCTGAGTTGAGTCTTAAAGCATGGGTAGAATTTGGCCATGTGGTCATGTCAAGGCAAAGGAGCTGTATGAACAAAGGCACAGAGGTGGGAAAAGATTCAGTAGTTGCAGTAATTCAGTATGTTTAGCTGAATATTAAATAAATGGGAAGAATGGGATATGAGGATGTAAGTCAGAATTAGATAATGAATAATTTTAAATGCTACATTGAGTAATTCAAAATTTATTCATTAAGTAAGGGGAACAAATTTTCTTTTTTGAGAAGATCAGTTCTGTGGCACATGAAGATTAATATGGTAGTGATGTGTAGGATGGTTTGAAAGTGACTGTTGTAATAGCTCTTGTTAGATTAACACGATCCTTTTTTCTATTTAATGGTTGTTGCATGTTGGGTCTCCTGGAAAGCACACAGAGGTTTATTAGGGAGTGCTCTTGGGATCAACACCTGTGGAAGGAAAGGGAAGGGAGTACAGTTGAATAAAGAGAGAAGTTTCCCAAAACACCAAGGGGAGCTCTAAAGCTGTCATGGCTCTTTAGAATTAGGCTAGGCATAGAATATGGGCTGCCCTGGGAAGGGGCCATGGCCTCAGGCAAGGTGACTGGGCAGTGTAGGTAATTCCTGGAAAAGCTTGACAGCTGAGTGCTGTCTGAACAGTACTCCCTGTAGCTGAAGGAATAATTAGCTGAAGGAATAATTCCTTCAGTCCTGGTGGGAAACCTGGACGGCACATCACAGAATTTACTACAATTGATTCGTTTATCTCTTAATGTCTAAAGGTTTGTCCCAACAGAATTTTGAATATTCTTTTCTCAGCACATTTATCACATGCAATATTTATTACAGGCTTACTTATTCATCTTTGCAACTAGAAGGTAATCTTTGTGTGGACAAGAATTGTGTTCTTTATATCTCTGTATTCACAGCATCCGGGATTACAGGAAATAGTTGTTCAAGAGATAATTTCTGAACAAAAGAATCAAAAAATTAACTGCTTTAATTCTTTAGGATTCCTGGTCTGTTCAATTAAAAAGATAATTCTTTCACCATTTTTAATCTTTTTAGGGGAAGTCTTGGTTTAGTCAGGCTACTTTGAAATCCACACTGGTAGCTATCATGCACTTCCTAATCTCTGAAACTGGTACTCATTTCTAAAGTTGTTAACCATTGCTGCCAATGTGTTTTCACTTTTGTTCTAAGATACTGCTACATATTAAAGCTAATCGAATGAATCAGCAAAGTGCAAGAAGGATCCCATGCTGGAAATTATTTGAAGACAAAAATGAGGCAAGGAATGATTCCTGTACTCTTGAGTTTACAATATTCTTCATAACTCTTATAAAGTTTAATTGACTCAGGAATAACCACAAAGCCATGTACAATGAGTACTAAGTAATGCTGAATAATTAAGGGAGAAGGAAGCATAGAAAGAAACAATAATAAAAATGAAGATAGTTTTTGGAGAAAAGATATGGCATTTGAAAACAGAGCCTCAAAATTCTTTAACTCTTCTTGCAAAGAAAGATGGAGTCTGTGTCTCCTCCCCTTGAACCTGGACAGGTCTGTGACTACTTTGACCCAAGAAAGTATAGCTAAAGCAACCATTATGTGACTTCTGAGGCTAGGTCAGAAAAGTTTTTACAACTTCTACCTGGTTGTCTTGAAACACTAGTTCTACAGAGGTTCTGTTTCAGGAAACTGTCAAAACTCGGCTCTCATGCTGTCAAGAGTCCAAACCACTTGGAGAGGCCATGTTTCAGTGCTCGAGTCAACAGTCCCAACTGAGGCACACTTATGAATGAAGGGGAGACATCTTGGAAGTTGTACCTCCAGACAGCTGTCACAGCCTCCCATCTTTTGACTCTTTCCAGCTGAGTCCCCAGAGGTTGTAAAGCAATAAGAGTTCATTCTATTGTACTTTTCCAGATTTCTAACCTACTGATTTTGTAAGGTTAATTAGAGGGCTATTGTTTTATGCCATTAAATTTGGGGTGACTTGTTAAACAGTAAAGATAAAGGTAACAAAAGGCTTTCTGAGGAATTGTATTTTTAAAAAAGTTGTCTATTCTCATTGTGTTCTCAAACACTGTTTAAGCTGCTTTACTACTTTTGGAAATGCCACACATTTTAAAATTTCTATTGTTCAGAGGAGTAGGTGTTGACTTGCTCAGCAAAACTTCCTCATATTAGTAGACAACAAAGGTGACAATTATTATAATTCATCATAAATGCAATGATATATTTTGAGAGTTTCCTTTGTGTCAGATATTATGTAGGTACATTATGTAAATTATTAATTTAATTTTGATCCCTATCTTATCCTTCTAAGGTAGGAACTATTATTATATTTTACACATGAATACAATGAGGTTTAAATACCACATAAGTAATTAGCCTGAGGACTCTCATTCTTCCCATTCAGAGAGAACTGGGAAGTGATTCTAGGTTGGGTTGACAAAATCCAAACAAAATCCAAAGTCTTAACTGCAATGAAATAGGGCTTTTATTCTTTTTTTTTTTTTTTTTTTTTTTTTTTTTTTGCGGTACGCGGGCCTCTCACTGTTGTGGCCTCTCCCGTTGCGGAGCACGGGCTCCGGACGCGCAGGCTCAGTGGCCATGGCTCACGGGCCTAGCCACTCCGCGGCATGTGGGATCTTCCCAGACCGGGGCACGAACCCGTGTCCCCTGCATCGGCAGGCGGACTCTCAACCACTGCGCCACCAGGGAAGCCCAGGGCTTTTATTCTTGAAATGAAGTAGAAAAATATACAAGAGGAAGATAGTGTGAAATGGCTTTTGCTAGTACTGCCCCCGTATGGGAAAATAATGATTGTGTCATAATATCTTAGTAACTTTTTATACACTCATGTGAAATATGGTGCAAAAAACTCTGGCTTGATTTCTCCACAATATTTAGAGTAAAAGGAGCATCTTGAATTACTGTATGTGCTGCATAAATTCAAGAAGATGATCTGAAAAGAATTCAACCAAGCAGTGGCCCTTGAAAATAAAGATTTCTCATAAAGTAAAATGAATTATTGTACTCACCCATTGCACTAAAACTCTAATATGACAGTAACCAGAAAGCTGAGGGGAAAATATCAATTCAAGTAGGCCCTGTTTTGTGGCTCTGGACCCACGGATTGATTTTATATGCAGGTTTAACACTCGGCAGCTGCCAAAAGGCATCAGTGCAGTAGCCCATTCAGAGAAAAACAAAATTTGAAAAGAGGACAGCCAGCAAGGACATGCTGTAAAAGGCAAAGGACAAATATGAAAAAGATCTCCTGGCCCATGCTCTCAATCTGGATATTTACAATATCTAAGAATAGAAGAGAAGACAGAGAAAAGGCTAATATCAAGTTTAAACATGAAATAGAGATCAGCAGCTCATTAAATCTTACGCATTTCCACGAGAACAGGAGCTGAAGAGAAGTAGCTGAAATTATACCATTTAAAGTGCAGATGATGTGATTCTAGGAACTAAATATATATGAGAAGTGATGAGATCCCACAATGACTTGAACAAAGCCCTGTTTTAGAGATGGCTTGAGTCTGTAGGAGGGAAGCAGTAGATTACTGAGATGATCACTCTGGATAATTTTAATGCCTTTGTCTTATGTTAAGATGTTATAAGGTTATGGTGTTTAGGTATTCAAGAATTATGAAGTACCAGTATTGAGCGGATGCTGTGATCTTAACTTGGAACCTAACGGTGCTTTCACAATGTGAATCATGAAATTCAGCATTCATGTATGAATTTATGTCTGAATTTATGTCTCCTAACTTCTCAAGGTAACTCTGTATATAGCTCCAGGAAAGGACTACCTTTCTTTTAAAATGGCATCTGCCATGAGATAAATATAGATTTAGATGCAAGACTTTGGAAGTAATAGAAAATTGAATACACAATTATTCACACTTTTGTTTCTATAATTCAGAAGGAGTATCCCCATTTTTATTGTTAGTTTTATTTAACAAGGCATCAGCAGTAGCTTTAAGAAGAACTAATTCAAAGCAACTGAAGCTCAAGATAATAGAGGACTTAGTGTGTAACTGAGCAGAGTGTTAGTGCACTGACCAGGGCCATGTGCTGGAGCAGGGACCACTTCCTGTGATAGGTCTGATGTTCACAATATGGCATCCTCGTGGTATACTAAAGTGACATTAGGAAAGGGACTGTGGAGCCTCTGGTACGGCTTGGATCCCACCATGCTCCACAGGTTTCAGTAAAGCTTGACAAAACATGCTGCATGCATGCAGGTTCAGATGTGCTTAAAGGTCTAAGTGCTCTGAGCTCTTCAGTGACTCTGGAGCAAGGTGAAGTGGGAATTACAGATTTTCTTTTAGTGATTTCATGTTTAGAATTTTTTTATAATATCTATATGCTTGCTGCCAATCAGTTCAAAATTAGCTTAGAAGGTCAATAAGGTGTCTCAATATTTGAATCAATACAGCATATTTATTGGAAAATTACAGTACTTTCCAAAGAAGATGAACAACATGGGTTTTGGGTGGTAAATAAAAAATGATACTAACTTCAAACATTAGACTATATTTGCAGGGTGGTGGTAGGGGAAGCCTCCAGCAGAAATACTGAGTTCAACACATCTCTTTTTTTATTGCAATCCTAGATCAAGGCAAGAGAAAACTCCGATAGCAGAGCAATGCATTCTAAGACTGAGTTTATCAAATATGTGCCTATCTGGCTACTAGTAATGGCCCTTTTAAACATATGACCACAGGTGAAATTTCCAGGTAGATTTCCCCCCAGAGCTTTCTTAGTTTTAGTTAGCAATAAGCAAAGCAAAAATATTCTTGTCCAGTGTCTGGCAACTCTGTAAAGTAATAAACTGAATGATTTAGAGGACCTTCATGAGTGGCAGTTTATTCTTATCTTTATTAATACTACAAATAATTGGTATGTTAATCCCTATTCTACTGAATTTAGTCTGTTTCCATTTATTATAACACTGTGCACGGTATTTCAGCTGATTTTAGCATTCAAGAAAGCTCTGTTGTACAAACTGGACAGGGAAACCATTTTTAACACCCTTATAGATTTCATTTGGAAAGGGTTGAGTTCATAGGGAATTCACTTCAAGTAGCCACTGAAATCACCCCTTGTTTGTAGTCAGTGCTTTGGAAACAGGGCTTAATAACATTTCCTTAAAAATTCAAGAGTTCATGATTTATCTTAGTAATCTTTCCTCTGTGTTAAAGTTCTGATAGGCAGGATACTTTTTCTAAAAATCTTTGCCTTCAATTTTAGTCCTTTTGTCTTTTTCTTTCTATCCTGAGAAATAGAGAAAAAATTGTCCACCACCACTTACACAAAATCTCAAACTACCTGAAAAGAGAATACACTTTGGAGGCTATAGAAGCTGAGATTGACCTCTGTCCTAAAACTATTTCTCAACCCATATACACTCCTGCTTTGTATATATTCATTTCCTTGCTTGTATTATTAGACTCTTGACAAAATAGAGCCCACTTAAAGGCTCAATCAATACTGAAGAATGTGTTTAGACAATACATCTTATTTATTCACATTTGTATCCTTAACTGAAAAATACTACAAAAATCTCAGTCTTGAAGACAACTATATGCTGACTAGGATTATGTTACAGAAATTCTGAGGATGACATGGCGAGGATCCTCAGCTCAAACTTCAGGAATGTCTGTACACTCAGCAACTGCACAGTTATGTTCTTTCTCACTATGTGTCTTCACTCATGTTATTCTTGTCTACAACTTTCTCACCATTTTCTATTTGTCTACACAAATCCCACCCAGTCCAAAGGGCCTGTCTCTAGTTCATCTCCTCCTAGAGTTCTTTTCTAATTTGCAAAGTATCTGTTAACTTTCTCCTCCCCTGAAATTTTGCCAGTAAGCCCTTAATTATGCAAGGTGTTATGTTGTTCTCTTAAGGTGTTTCTTTCATATGAATCTCCAAATAAACTCTGAAACTCTTTGAGAGTTAAGAGGATGTCTTAAACGTCTCTTGTGTATTCACAGCAATTAGCGTAATGTTAAGCACATTATAATAGGTTCTTATGAACGCTTGTTGATCGAGTCACACAATCAACTGCTTTCCTGAGTCCCACAGTTGATTTTTGCAGTTAAATATTGTGAGACAGAGAGCACTACCGTCACTTGGTGTTTCAGAAACTCCTAGGCAGAATTCAGATTCTAGGAATCCTTAAGACCAAGTTGCAGTTAGGATTTGGAGGATAGATACTATTAACCTCAATTTGTAGCTCTCTGTTTTTAACAAGCAAACAAAAAAACAAACAAAAAGTACCTCTGTCTTTTCAGACTTTCATACCCAAATTTTGACTGTAAAATGTTAGCAGCCAAAACTTTCTAAACAATCCGATAGAATGATCTTAAAATTTCCATCATTATATTAGCATCAGTAATCTTTGAGAATTATATTCTCTTCAATATGATAATACTGTTAACCTCCAAATTCTTTTGTACCTCGTAATTGAAAGGTTCTAAAGAACCATATTACTAGTTAAAAATCCTGGTGCCAGGAGAGTTCATGTAAAAAATTTCTTTCATTCCGTTTTTTTATTGCAATTAGTTGGTATCTGAAGAGAGCTAAAGTACTCAATAAAGGCTGTCCCATCCAATTTTATAAACACTAGATTAGAAATTTTTGACACTTCATGTTTTCATAACTGAATGTAAACTTCAGAAGGGCAGGGCTCTCAGGTTTTATACTGACCTATCTCCAGGGCTTACTCAGTCCCAGAAATAACACAAACATTTGTTTCATAAATGTTTACTTATATTTCTTTGAGATTCCGATTATATTCTCACTTTGTGATTTTGTTAGGCAAAGACAAAGTCAATAAATCTTGGGAGACAATGACCACGTATTCCCTCCTGCCTTAAGATGATTTCAGCTACATTTGTTACTTCTGTTCTCTGCCAATCTTGGATGTTGCCTTTGAACAACTAATAGTTTTTAAAATAACGTAATTTTGAGATTACTTCAAATCTTATGCCAACCTGATTTTACGTTTCATATTAAAAGTTAAAGATTTTTTTTTTTTGAGTTACCTGCATTGCAGCGTGTAATCTTCCACCAATTTTACTTTCTTTTTCAACACCTGTGCTATAAACTGATGCCAATAAAGGCCAACATATTGTCTAATGAAGGCCAACATATTCCAAGTATTATTCAGTAATGAAACCACAGCAATTAACAAATGCTTTCAATATTCTTTATAGAACTGCATAGAACTTAGTAGCTGCCTTTTAACTTGTTCCTCTTCAGAATTAATGACTTTGGTTTTTAAAGGCAATACATATATTTTCCTCTGCTTTAAATTCTTATTTGAATAGGAAATTCATCACACCCAGGAAGATAATTGCACAGCGTCAGTGGAGGAGTATCTGTTACCCACTATGCCCAAGACATGTCAAATAAAAAAATGTACTCTAAATAAAAAGAGTGCACTTACCATACAACTGTAGTTTCAAACACACTTTCTAGAACTTCTCTTACAACTAGATTTCTCTGCCTAAGTTCTTATTTAGAAATGCTAGAGTTTCCAGCAGGAAGTATGTACAAGGATTGTGCAGTCATTGATTTGTAATAATAATAATAATAAATACTTAACTTGTGCTAAGCATTATGCAAAGCAGCTGGCATATATAATCACATTTTAAATTTTACAGTGACTTTTAGGTATTACTTTGTGTAAACTGAGACTTAGACGGTAAAGTATAACTTGCCTTAGGTCATAGAATTATTGTGTTATAACTAGTGGTTGGAATTGGAAGCCAGTCTGTCTTATAATAAATCTGTGCATCTTGTTAAGCAATACTATATTGCCTCTCTCTGTTCTGGGCAGTTATTTAACACATCACCAAAAAGGGGATGTGAAAAATGCATGTTGCTCGATTACTCAATTGGAAAAAGAAATTGGATAGACAAATATTGTTAAAGGAGAAGAGATATTTAATAGTTTTATCTCTAAAAAAAGAAGTATCATCCAACATATAATTAAAGGTGATTTAAATAGTAGCATAGATTTAAGAGATTTTAGAGATTGGAAAATGATAATAGTTATTTATTCATTCAATCAGTAGGTAGTTTGAGTGTCTCTTAGGTGCAACCACTGAAACAAAGCACTGGACATACAGTAGGATATGCTCAAAGCAGAGATTTCTTTAGTAAAAATTATAAAGAAGTCATAAAAAGCAGCACATCGCATATTTACATATAGGGACTGATGGAAACACTGCATTAAAGCTTTCATTGCAGCTTTACACATTATGGAATTATGTATTGCTAATGAGGGACAACACATCGAATATATCATATAATGTCACTGAATGTATTGTGTCTCACAATGTAATAGCAATATATGATTTGTTACATGTATTTATGTGTGTTTACGGCCGATCTCCATGTTCAAAAATTTTGCTAATCCACTTATTAATTCTAATAATTTGAATATAGATCCTTTTGATTTGTAAAGTATACATGATGTTTTCTGATATAATGACAGTTTTAAGTCTTACATTAGAAATCTTTTATCTTTTATTCTTGTACTTCTGCAGTGACTAGAACATTCAGTACAGTGTTCAATGAAAGGGATAACAGCAGACATTGTTGGCTCATTATTGATCTCATAAGCAGAACTTTTTTTTTTTTTTTTTTTTTTGCGGTACGCGGGCCTCTCACTGCTGTGGCCTCTCCCGTTGAGGAGCACAGGCTCCGGACGCACAGACTCAGCGGCCATGGCTCATGGGCCCAGCTGCTCTGCCGCATGTGGAATCCTCCAGGACCGGGGCACGAACCCGCGTCCCCTGCATCGGCAGGTGGACTCTCAACCATTGCACCACCAGGGAAGCCCAAGCAGAACTTTTTAACATTTCACTATTAACTAAAACATTTGCTGTGGGATATTTGTAGATACCACTTACCAGATAAAGAAAAAGTTCCTCACTATTCCTAGTTTGGTGAGTTTTAATCATGGACCATTTTAAATTTTATCACTTTTATCATTTTCTGCCTATTACATCGATTGTATTCTTGTTCTCTACTTTATTAATGTAAATGACCAACAATCAGTTTTACATACTTGAAACACACTGGACTATTTTTGTGGCTTAAATTCTTGTTAATTTTCTGGGATTCAGTTTGCTAATATTCAATTCACTTAAAACATTAATTGACATATTTAACATATAATATTGTGTAAAATTAAGGTGTACAGCATAGTGATTTAATACATTTATATATTTATAATATGAATGCTAGTGTAGTGATAATTAGCGCCTCTATCACAAAACATAATTATCATTTCTTTTTAGTGGTTGTGATAATTAAGATCTGCTGTCTCAGCAGGTTTGATTATAATATGATATTGTCGCCTATATTCACTATACTGTGCATTATATATATAGGACTTATTTACTATGCATTGCAAGTCTGTACCCTTCAACATCATCTCTTCTATCTCCCCACCCCTCACAGACCCTGGTAATCACCATTTAACTATGTTTTTACAAGTTTGACTTCTTTTAGCGTCCATATATCAGTGCTGTCATACAGTATTTGTCTTTCTCTGACTTATCTCTCTCAGCATAATGTCCTCAAGGTCAGTCCATGTTGTTGCAAATAGCAGGTTGTCCTTCTTTCTCATGAATAATATTCCACCACATATATATATTTTCATCCGCAGACAGATTGTTTTCCATATCTTGGCTATTGTGAATAATGCTGCAGTAAACATTAGAGTGCATATATCTCTTCAATATTATGTTTTCATTTCCTTTGGGTATATACTCAGAAGTGGAATTGCTAGATCATTTGGTGTTTCTATTTTCAATTTTTTGAGGAAGCTCCAAGTTTACATATCTACCAACAGTATACAAGGTTCCCTTTTCTCCATATTCTTGCCAACAAGAATGTCTTGTCTTTTTGATGATATATATAGCCATTCCAACAGGTGTACGATGGTATTTCATTGTAGTTTGGGTTTGCATTTCCCTGATGATTAGTGATGCTGAGCATCTTTTCATGTACCTGTTGGCCAGTTGTGGAAATTCAGTCACAATGATCAGAGCAGAAATAAATGAAATAGAGACTAAAAAATATTAGAAAATAATGATAGACTAAAAGATGAAACTGTGTAGGTTTTTTGAAAAGATAAACAAAATAGACAAACATTTATCTAGAGACCAAGGGAAAACAAAAGTACTTGAATACATAAAATTAGAAATGTAAGAGGAGACATTACAGCTGATACCACAGATGTACAAAGGATTGTAAGAGACTACTATGAACACTTATATGCCAAGAAGATGGACAACCTAGAAGAAATGGAAAAAATCCTAGAAACATACAACCTATCAAGACTTAATCATGAAGAAATAGAAAATCTGAACAGAACAGTTCCTAGTAAGGAGATTGAATCAGTAATCAAAATGTTTCAACAAAGAAAGCTCTAGGACCAGATGGCTTCACAGGCAAATTCTACCAAACATTTAAAGAACTAATACAAATCCTTTTCAAACTCTTCCAAAGGAACACTTCCAAACTCATTTCATGAGGCCAGAATCACCCTGATACCAAAACCAGACAAGGCCAGTATTGCTGATAAAGATAGATGCAAATATCCTCAATAAAGTATTAGGAAATCAAATTCAACAATACTTTAAAAGGATTATACACCATGTTGGAGAGGAATTTATTCCAGGGATGCAAGAATGGTTCTGTATCTGCAAATCAAGCAGCGTAATACAACACGTTAACAAAATGAAGGATAAAAATTTTATGATCATCTCAATAGATGCAGAAAAGGCATTTGACAAAATTCAACATCCATTTTTGATAAAACCTCTCAACAAATTGGGTATAGAGAGAACATACCTCAACTTAATAAAGGCCATTTATAACAAGCCCACAGCTACCATCATACTCAAAGCTGAAAAGCTGAAAGCTTTTTCTCTAAGATCTGGAGCATGAAAAGAATGCCCACTCTCACCATTTATATTCAGCATAGTAGTAGAAGACCTAGCCAGAGCAATTAGGCAAAAAAAGGAAATAAAATGCACCCAAATCAGATAAGAAGTATAATTCTCTCTATTTGCATCTGACATGATATTATGTGTAGAAAATCCCAAAAGTTCCAGGAAAAAAAAAACAAACTTAAAACTGATAAACAAATTCAATAAGTTGCAGGATACAAATTTTGTCAATTGACAAAAATAAGTTCTGTTTCAATACACCAACAATGATCTATCGGAAAGACAAATTAAGAAAATGAACCCCTTTACATTACATCAAAAAGAATAAAATACCTAGGAATAAATGTAACCAAGAAGGTTAAGATCTGTTCACTAAAGACTATAATCAATGAAATAAATTAAAGAAGGCACAAATAAATGGAAAGATATCTTATGTTCATGGATTGAATGTATTAGTAATATTAAAATCTACTGAATCTGAAACTACAGATTCAGTGCTACCTCTATCAAAATTTCTATGACAATTTTTTCACAGAAATAGAAAAGAAAAAAGAATGCTAAAGCTTGTATGGAACCACAAAAGACCTTGAATAACCAAAGCCATCTTGAGAAAGAAGAACAAAGCTGGAAGCATCACACTTCCTGATTTCAAACTATATTACAAAACTATAATAACCAAACAGTATAGTATTGGAATAGAGACAGACACATAGATCAGTGAAACAGAATAGAGAGCCAAGAAATAAACCCATTCATATATAGTGAGTTAATTTAAGACAAAGGAAACAAGAATATACAATGGGGAAAGGACAGTCTCTTCACTAAATGGTGTTGAGAAAACTGGACAGCCACATGCAAGAAAATGAAACAGGACCCCCATCTTATACCAGGCACAAATATCAGCTCAATTTAGATTAAAAACTTGAACTTAAAACCTGAAAACTTAAAAATCCTAGAAGAAAACATAGGTATAAGCTCCTTGGCATCAGTCTTGGAAATAATTTTTTTGGATTTGAAACCAAAAACAATGGCAACAAAAGCAAAAATAAGCAAGTGGCACTACATCAAATAAAAAGCTTCTTCAGAGGACTTCTCTGGTGGTCCAGCAGTTAAGACCCTGTGCCTCCAGTGCAGGGAGTGTGGGTTCCATCCCTGATTGGGGAACTAATATCCCACATGCCATGCAGCACGGCCCCACCCATCCCCCCCCAAAAAAAGAAAAAAGTTTCTGCAAAGGAAACCATCAACAGTATGAAAGGACATGCTACAGAACGGGAGTAAATATTTGCTAGTCATATATCTGGCAAGGGATTAATATCGAAAATATATGAAAAACTCATACAAGTTAATAGCAAAAAAATTTTTTAAATGGGCAAAAGAACTGAATAGACATTTTTCCAAAGACATACAAATGGCCAACAGGTACATGAAAGGATGCTCAACATCACTAATCATCAGCCAAATTCAAATCAAAACCACAATGAGATATCATCTCACACTTGTTAGAATGGCTATCATCAAAAAGAGAGGAGATAAGTGCTGGCAAAGATGTGGATTATAGGGAACACTTTTGCACTGTTGGTGGGATTGTAAATTGGTGCAGCCACTATGGAAAACAGCATGGAGGTCCCTCAAAAGATAAAATATAGTTACAATATTAGCAAGAAATCCCACTTCTGGTATATATCCAAAGGAAATTAAAACAGGACCCCAAAGAGATATCTGCAGTCCCATGTTCACTGCAGCATTATTCACAATAGCCAAGATATGGAAACAACCTAAATGTCCACCAATGGAGGAATGGATCAAGAAGATGTAATATATATTACATATATTATACATGTATGTGTGTGTATATATATATATATATATATATATATATATATATATATATACACACACATACATGTAGTGGAATAATATTCAGCCAGAAGAAAGAAATCATCCTGCTGTAAAGATTATATACATAAAGACTATATAAGGTAGATTAAGAATAATAAATTAAGGATGAATTTATAATAGTAACCAAAATCATTAAATGTCTAGGGAAAAATACAGGAAAATAAGTTCCAGAGTTTGACACTGGAAGCCTCAAATCTAATTAAGGGAAATTTTTAAAGATTTAAATAATGGAAGAGATATTCTATGTTCATACATTGGACAACTCAATTTTATAAAGATGTTAATTTTTCTGAAATTTGTATATACTTTCACTATAATTCCAGTCACATACATTTATCAACTCTACATTTTAAATGCATCTAGAATTTGCCTGCTTATCACTACCTGCTTTACTAGTACATCTTAGTTGAGTCCACCATCATATTTTGCTTGGACTGTTGCATTGACCCCTCAGCTGGTCTTGTTGCTTCTGCTCTTGTTCCTCTACAGTGTAGTCTCATCACAGGGTCTACAGTGACATGTCTCTCCCTGTACAAAACACTCCAATGTTTGCCAAATTGTACAGAGTAAACACCAGTACTTATAAGAACCCTCAGTGACTTTCCTTATGTACCCCTATCCCTACTACCTCAGATCTCATGTCCTCCTACCCTCTCCCTATCTCACTGCAGCAGCCCAAATGGTTCTTCCTCTGTATCTTGAACATTCTTGGCACACTCCATATCAAGGTCTTTGCTGTTGCAAAGTGCTTTACCCCTTGCCTAGATGGTTTTTACCCAGTTAGCCACAGCTTGCACCTTACTTCCTTCAGGCACTTAGTGATTTCAGGCCCACCTGATAACAGCATTTAAAAATGCAACTATAAACAGCAGGATCTAGAACAGGGCCTGACACACAGTAGCATTCATTCATTAATGTATTCAGTAAATGATTGTTGAACATATCTGATATACCTGTACTATTTGAAGGTTGCCAACATTGAAAAGATTCAATCTTTGCTTCAAAGAAAGTGTCAAGTGGGGATATAAACATAACAACTAACATTTATATAGGAGCTGCAATTTACAAAATATCTACAATTTACATACTTCTTACATTTGAGCCTCCCAAACAACACTGTGTTGTGGAGAGAGCAGGTGTTTCACAGATATAAACTTGGAGAGGTTAAATAATTTGCCCAAGTGGGAAAGCTATGTCTCAAAGCCTGGCTTTCTGACTTTGAAACTCTTTTTTTCCTTTGGTCACACAAGACTGAATTCTCTTTGGACTTTGGGGAATACAATAGAAGAGTAAACAAAGTCTATGCCTGTAACAAAATTGAAATCTTTGTGAGTCATAGCTGTGGCATGAGAAACAAAATGAATCCCATGACACTCAAATATCCTCAGGTTAGTTTATAATCTATAAAATGGGAGTCATGCATACACAATTACCTTAGGTGACATTGAGATTAATGAGTCTATGTTTATGAAAAATCTTTAAATTATAAAGGGAATAGTGTTATCTTCAGAAAAGGAACTATTAATAATCCATATTTTTCTTATACACAAGCTTAGCATATGGTTTTGTGAGAGGAAATCCATGACTGTTTAATTCTAACTTTGAAACTTACTATTATTTAAAAAGTAGTGCGTGATTTGATTTCTAAATATTGCTTAAGTTCTTTAATAAAAGAAGAAAGACAAACATATTTTCCAATGGAGCTCAAATTTGTAGACCATCCACCCTACTATGAGGAGACGAAAAAAATTAAGAACCTCTAAATTTTTAAACTCTGCATGGCAGCTGAACTTTTTTTTTTTTTTTTTTTTTTTTTTTTGTGGTATGCGGGCCTCTCACTGCTGTGGCCTCCTCCGCTGCGGAGCACAGGCTCCGGACGCGCAGGCCCAGCGGCCACGGCTCACGGGCCCAGCCGCTCCGGGGCATGCGGGATCCTCCCGGACCGGGGCACGAACCCGCGTCCCCTGCACCGGCAGGCGGGCTCCCAACCACTGCGCCACCAGGGAAGCCCCAGCTGAACTTTTGAAAAAAAGAATGAGAATGGTATAAAGAAGAAAAATTAAAACAACATTGAACAAAATTAAAAGAGAGCTATTTTATTTCTAATCTCAACTGGAGAAATTCTAAGGTTAAAAATGATTATTAATATATAGAAATGACATTTAGTTAATAAAAACTATAAAATGACTAAGAAATGAGTCTCCTTAGGAACATTAATTTCATCATGACTATGCTTTTTTATAAGTAGATTTGTAGAAAAGTGATAAAAGCAGTATTTATATAAAAAAGAAAAATATTTTCTAAACTAGACACTGCATAAAGGACTAGGGAAGCATTTACTGAAGTAATGCTTAACAAAGTTTAAAATAATAGTAATTAGACAAGCATTGGCTTTTAAGCTTACTAAAATATAAAAATTGATTTAGGTACATATTTAAAATTGATACATCATATACAGCCACTACAATTTACTTTTGTATGATGTATGGAAGATTAAGATAATGCAAAGAAGATTACAGAATAAATGTCAATGTTAAAAAAAATATTTCTTTGGGCTTCCCTGGTGGCGCAGTGGTTGAGAGTCTGCCTGCCGATGCAGGGAACATGGGTTCATGCCTGGTCTGGGAGGGTCCCGCATGCCGCGGAGTGGCTGGGCCCGTGAGCCATGGCCGGTGAGCCTGCGCGTCCGGAGCCTGTGCTCCGCAGCAGGAGAGGCCACAACAGTGAGAGGCCCGCGTACTGCAAAAAAAAAAAAAAAAAATTTCTTTTACAAATTTAAGTTAACATTTGAGGGCATTTTATAATATCAATAAATCAAAGTTAATTTACCTCTCCTACAGGAGTTTTGTCAGATTTTCTGTTTGGGAAATATTACTAGTCATTTTTCACTTTGATACATTTGCTTAAAAAACAGTTAATGATATTTAATATTCTAAAATAATCTTTTAGAAATTATAGTCATATATTCAGAATGCACATTTCCCCACATATTTCATATGACTTTATTTTTGTATGACAGATAACAGTACAATACTATTCAAATTAAATAGGTTTCTGGTTATTTGAAATGGCAAAGAAGGAAGTTGTGACAAAGCAAAATGGGAATGTTAAGTTTATGTGTCAACTTGGCTAGGCTGTGGTGCCCAGTTGTTTGGTCAAAGACAAGTCTAGATGTTGCTGTGAAGTCATTATTTAGACATGATTAATATTTAAAGCAGTAGACTTTGAATAAAGTAGGTTACCCTCCATAATGCGGGTAGGCCTCATCCAGTCAAAGGACTTAAAAGACTGAGGTCCCGCAGAAAGGAAGGAATTCTGGAGACAAATTCAAATTCTGCCTTCAAACTCAGGACTGAAACATCAACTCTCATCAGGATTTCTAGGTCATAGGCCCGCCCTGCAAATTTCAAACTTACCAGACTCACAATCACATGAGCCAATTCCTTAATCACATACACACCCACACATATTTATATACATGCATGCATACATCCTATTGGTTCTGTTTGGAGAACCCTGACTGATACAGGGTTTATACCCATACCCCACCCCCCAAAATAACAAACACTAAATTCTATAGAAACCATTCTAGTATAAGAACAAACAACAAAACTTTAGACAGAATTAAAGAAATAGTGGAGAAAGGCACATGGTTGGTCTCCTCCTGAATTTTTTTAACTGGAGTAAAAGCTTTGATATACTGTGCCTTGAAATTTTACTTGAAAAATTACTTGGATTTGGCTGGAATGAAAATAACCACATTATCAATGCTAAAAACTGGCTTAAGACCATGACTTAAAGCATAAAAAAAAAAAGCAAAATAGACTCTTAATGGATTAGACATAAAGAATTGGGAGAACATTTAGAACACTAAAAAGATTGAAAGTCAGTAGTATTTTTATGAGTAAGATTTGATATTACCTCCCAGAAAAGAAGGTGATAAATCTTTTCAACATGGTTTCAGAGATAGATGGTTGGAATTCTAGAAATATTTATGCAAGATGGAGGTGGTGTTCTAAGCAGAATGGATACGGACTGGATTTTATGACTTGATACTACTGTAAGAGTACAGCTTTGATTAACTAAATATTCCTTAATGCACCACACTAAGAGAAACATAAAAGTCTATAGACAGAGCACTTGAGAAATACTTAAAGGAGGATGAAACAAGTTCTCTAGGTTTCTGCCATGGCATCTCAATATTCTTTTTGTTCATTCTTGAAGATAACCACTCAAGAATGAACTTGAGGAATATTTTGCTTCTATAGCCAGTCAAATAAAATAATAATTAAGATCACCAAATGGACTTTACAACTGAAGCAATACTGTAAAAAGGATGGTGACCAGATCAGTGAACACTAGAAAATGTGATCAGACTATAAATAAAGGATTTTGTTTCATCATAAGCACAGACATTTTTCAGAACCATTTCTGCCTATGAATGCTTTGGAACAGATAAGGGGTTGGACAGGGATTCTTAAAATTTTTATTTCTCATAATTCCTGTGCTGGTAATTTGCCTATTTGGTCGCTAGTCTATTTTTCCAATTACCTTGCTTTGCTTTGTATCACAGATCATCCTGTTTATAGACTTCTGGTTACATTCAGCAAGTTGTAGGCATTGGTGGGTGTGAGAAGGGGATAAATCAGGGTATTTCTCCCTCTCTTGCCTTACCTACAGTAACATTTCTAGCAGTGATTATGTGTCCATATTGGTTCCAGGTTCTGATAGAAAGGCACTGTTCCATGGTTCCAGCTCCTGCCAACAAAGCAGTGGATTCTAATGCCCATTAGACAATCCTTCTTGCTCTGGTTATGCTACTTCCTCTTATTGTCCCTGTTGCTCTAGGGATAGTTGATGTCTTCGTGCTGTTGCTTCATGGTACTCAGTTTGGTTATTCAACCTTTTTATCACTTGCTTAATCAATTCTCTATGTTAAATTTTCTCAGTATGAAAGAACTAAATGGATATCTTTTTCTTATCTCATACATTTCTTAAAAGTGGCCACATAATTCTCTCCTAAGAGAACAGAATTTCTTCTAAGTCAATTTAAAAATTGAACTTTCTGACTTCTCAACATCTTTCCAAAAATTGTCATAACATGTTACACTTTTGGTTGTCAAGTGCAACCCAAAGAACTCATATTCTTATTGTTGTTCATGACATTTTGCATTCTATTACTTCTAAAACAAATACTTTAACATTACTCCCCCCCGATACTTTTTTATTATTTCAGTTTTGAATAGGGAATTTAAAAATTATTGTTGACAAGGTGTAATCACAGCTGGGACCTTTCTATTTTTGTTATGGATCTTAGTGTTTTTGGTGTAACTAATTACTTTGGAAATATCCCTAGGCGGAGTGTAAATGCCAGTGTTTAGGAGAAAATTTATAAAGACATTATATCTTCTAATTGAGTTCTTTAAACAATATTTCACTATAAACCAAGTGAATACCTCCAAGATTCCTTATTGCACTGCCCTTGAGATCTTTGCCATGGGCCCACCTTGAAGGTAAACTGGAAAACAATAACTACATTCTAACAATTAAGTCATCTGAATTATCACAGATTATTTTAATGGTTTACTTAGAGGACTTATCTCCAGAAAGGCTATCTGTGTGTGTATGAAGTTCCAGGATTTATCCTCTTGATCTGTTGTGGCTCTTTACCCATGTTTTAAACATTAGTGTAGCCCACAATATCCTCAAAAGTGTCAGAAATCTGGCCACTGTGCTGAACTGGACTTGGAGTGTAACCCAGTTAGACCCTAGGGAGAGAATAAATATTAAAAGCAGCATGCACTAAAAAGGAAGTCTGTTGGGGGAAGAGCATCATTCTGTTCTGCTTGGATCTGAGCTCAGTGATCCAGATGCAGCAGAGTGACCTAAGAGCTCCCAAAACAATTCTCTAATTTCCAGAATGAATGGCAGCTAGGACTTCAAACTCAGAAAATCATAGTTTACATGTGCAGAAAATGCTGAAACATTGGCAGATAACATAAGGAATATACGTGTACTGAATGTACTTAAACATATGTTTGAAATTTTAAATTTAAAACAAATTATAGTAAGAAAAGCAAGCAAGCATATATATATATGCATATATATGTGTGTGTATGTATATATATATATATATATATATATATATCCTAATGCATTCATATCAATTTACCTTTGAGTTAATCTCAGTATATTCTCTATATTTAAGAATTCTCTCAATCTGTTTATGACATCTACTCAGATTCTACAACCGTATATAGCATGTGTCAGAAAGCTATAAGTTGATGCAATGTGAAATTCAGAGGAAATGAAAGATTCATTTTCATGTTTTTCTCCAAATGGTCAGAGTCCTTTTCTTACTTATTGACCCTTTCTTCAGCACCAACATTCTTCTCAACAAAGTAGCTGAGAATCTCCAGACTTTTATAAAAAAAAAAAGCCCTTCAGATATGATATTTATTTTATAACACAAAAAGAATCAATAAGAGTTTTTTTAGGATTAGAAGATTCACCAAATACTGGAGGGATTTAAAGGAGAGATTTTTGTTCCATTCTGCTGCCAGAAGGTCAGATTCAGTTTGATGCCACACTCTTGTTTTTGTTGTTTTGGTTACCTCAAAGCTTTTGCGTAGTTGTAACTCAGAAGTGGAATTCCAAACAACAAAGGAATAGTGAAAAAAATTGAAAGTTTCAAAAGAGTTCTAAAGGCTTCTATGAAGAAAGATTTTTCACAAAATAAAAATGAAAAATAAAAAGTGAAACTAGGGTAAGGAAGTCTTAGAAGTTTTGGCTTTTGAGATTTAAGTACCACAGGAAAAACTACTTTGTCAATCTTGATCTCAGTTTAACAGGCAATATGCAGGTGGTAGAGCATTTTGTCAACTACCTGTGGGTAATGAGGCTTCTCTTGACTACATATGAGTTTTCAGATCTCTAATTATATGCCAGAAATTTCATACCTAAATTGGAACTAAAATCTGTTATTTTACTTGTTATCAGTGATAGTTCGGTAAGTAAACCTTAAGGAGGAATTTACTTATATTTTAAAAAGTGAAATACAATTGTTAAAGTATTTTTTTTTTTTTTTTAGTTTATAAAAACCAGGTAGCATAGAATCAGATAATTTGCTTGTTACAGGGTTTTATTTAGTGTTCTATTGACCCCTTAGGAATTATATTTAGTATGACATGAAGAGATCTGAACAACAGTGCTTAGGTTGGATGTTGTTTAAAACTATATTTTTATAACAGCCATATGGCATGACTGTCCCTAGGGAGGTAATTCTCTTTCTAATTCCTTTATGAATTGCTATAGTTTCATGATAATGAAATAATATTACAGTTCTCAGTACACTCAGCAAAAGTCAATATGTCCTATTGACTCAGACAACAATGCAGTGGGATCCAGATTTATTATCTGTCAGGGTCAACCTTGCTCTACACAGCAGCAATGTTCTGAGATCTTCCTGTAATGATAGCAAAATGTACCAACAGAGTTATTCTGTTTCATTTGCCTATAATCTCACGTGTCCGAAATGAAAGTTGTTCTCTTTCTCTAAATAAATACAGCACAGCAGCTGAGAACATAGCTCTAGAGCCACACTGCCTGAATTTGAATCCTAGCCTTGCCAATATCTAAACTGGTGACCTTGGGCAAATTACTTAGCCTCTTGCAGATTCAGATTCCTTATCAGTAAACCTGGAATAATGATACAAGCCACCCCCAGCATTGTTATGAAGATTAAATTAGTTGGTATGTTCAAACCAGTATTACTACTCAGTGTATAATGGCAGCACTATCCACCTTGTCCTTCAAGCTAGGAATTTTAGGGTCATTCTATCTTCCTCCCTTATCTGACCATGATCACATTGTAACAGTTCTTTTCCTTTTTAATCTATCAGAATTATCTTTTTCACTTCTTTCCCCATTGACCTTGAAATTGAGCTCTTACAATTGAGGTTTCTGTTCTATCTTTTACATTCCATTAAAGTATTCATGGAATTTCCAAGCTTAAATCTGTTCACTGGTTTCCTGTTGATTGCTGCAGTGGTTGTCAGATTATTTGAAAAAGCTTTATATCTTTATTCAATGGAAAATTTTCTTGGGAGTCCAACATGTACAAAAAGATAAGCACTGAAATGCCCTAGTAGCAGTGGGAAGTAAGGGTGGGAATCTTCCCATTCACTCTGCATATTACCTCCTCTTGGTTTTTGCTGGCCTTCAGGCCTGATAATCTTTGCACCTGTTCACATCCCCGTCTTCACTACTCTCCCTTTGTCAAATACTCTCATCTGTGGACTCATAGAACTCATAGTTTTTGTATAATTTATTCTATTTTTTAAATTCTGATATTTTATAATATTTCTAGTATTACGTGACATTTACTCACTGCTATTTGTATTACTATTGTCTTTCTTTAACTGGAGTCTGCCTTTTAAGAACATGCATCGAGTTTACCTTTCTTGTGGTTTTTAAAACTGCTAGCAAACAATTATGTATACAACAGATACTTAATAATATGCAAACAATAGATCAATTATGTTTCATGTTTTCTGTTCTCTCCTCACTTAGGCCAAGAGTACCCTGTCTCTCTCTCTTTTTTTTTTAATACATCTTTATTGGAGTATAATTGCTTCACAATACCGCGTTAGTTTCTGTTGCACAACAAAGCGAATCAGCCATATGCATACACATGACCCCATATCCCCTCCCTCTTAAGCCTCCCTCCCACCCTCCCTATCCCACCCCTCTAGGTCATCACAAAGCACCGAGCCAATCTCCCTGTGCTATGCTGCTGTTTCCCATCAGCCAACTACTTTACATTTGGTAGTGTATATACATCAATGCTACGCTCACTTCGCCCAGCTTCACCCTCCCACCCCATGTCATCAAGTCCATTCTCTATGTCCACCTCTTTATTCCTGCCCTGCAACTAAGGTCATCAGTACCATTTTTTTTTTTTAGATTCCATATAAATGCGTTAGCATACGTTATTTGTTTTTCTCTTTCTGACTTACTTCACTCTGTATGACAGACTCTAGGTCCATCCACATCACTACAAATAACTCAATTTCGTTACTTTTTATGGCTGAGTAATATTCCATTGTATATATGTGCCACATCTTCTTCATGCATCCTCAGTCAATGGACATCTAGGTTGGTTTCATGTCCTGGCTATTGTAAATAGTGCTGCATTGAACATTGTGGTACATGTCTTTTTTTGAATTATGGTTTTCTCAGGGTATATGCCCAGCAGTGGAATAGCTGGGTCATATGGTAGTTCTATTTTTAGTTTTTTAAGGAACCTCCATACTGTTTTCCATAGTGGTTGTATCAACTTACATTCCCACCAACAGTGTAGGAGGGTTCCCTTTTCACCACACCCTTTCCAGTATTTATTGTTTCTAGCTTTTTTGATGATGGCCATTCTGACTGGCGTGAGGTGATACCTCATAGTAGTTTTGATTTGCATTTCTTTAATAGTTAGTGACGTTGAGCATCTTTTCATGTGCCTCTTGGCCATCTGTATGTCTTCCTTGCTGAAATGTCTATTTAGGTCTTCCACCCATTTTTTAACTCGATGGTTTGTTTTTTTTATATTGAGCTCCATGAACTGTTTCTATATTTTGGAGATTAATCCTTTGTTGTTTCATTTGCAAATATTTTCTCTCATTCTGAGGGTTGTCTTTCTGTCTTGTTTATGGTTTCCTTTGCTGTACAGAAGCTTTTATATTTAATTAAGTCCCATTTGTTTATTTTTGTTTTTATTTCTTTTACTCTAGGAGGTGGGTCAAAAAAGATCTTCCTGTGGTTTATATCAAAGAGTGTTTTTTCTATGTTTTCCTCTAAAGGTTTTATAGTGTCTGGTCTTAAATTTAGGTCTTTAATCCATTTGTAATTTACTTTTGTGTATGGTGTTAGGGAGTGTTCTAATTTCATTCTTTTACATGTAGCTGTCCAGTTTTCCCAGCACCACTTATTGAAGAGGCTGTCTTTTCTCCACTGTATATTCTTGCCTCCTTTGTCATAAATTAGGTACCCATATATGCATGGGTTTATCTCTGGGCATTCTATCCTGTACTATTGATCTATATTTCTGTTTTTGTACCAGTACCATACTGTCTTTTTTTTGGGAGGGGGGGTGAAGTAGGAAAGAATAGCTTTACTGCTTTGCCAGGCAAAGGGGGCCACAGAGGGCTAATGCCCTCAAAACTGTGTGTCCCGACTTGGAGGCGGTAGTGAAGAGTTTTTTTTTTTTTTTTTTGAATTGTTGAATTTTATTCTATTTTTTTATAAAGCAGGTTCTTATTATTCATCAGTTTTATACACATCACTGTATGTATGTCAATCCCAATTGCCCAATGCATCACCCACCACCCCCAAACCACGGCCGCTTTCCCCCCTTGGTGTCCATACGTTTGTTCTCTACATCTTTGTCTCAATTTCTGCCCTGCAAACCGGTTCATCTGTACCATTTTTCTAGGTTCCACATATACGTGTTAATATACGATATTTGTTTTTCTCTTTCTGACTTACTTCACTCTCTATAACAGTCTCTAGATCCACACACGTCTGAACAAATGACCCAATTTCGTTCCTTTTTACGGCTGAGTAATATTCCACTGTATATATGTGCCACAGCTTCTCAATCCATTCGTCTGTTGATGGGCATTTAGGTTGCTTCCATGAGCTGGCTATTATAAATAGTGTTGCAATGAACATTGGGGTGCATGTGTCTTTTTTTTTTTTTTTTTTTGCAGTACGCGGGCCTCTCACTGTTGTGGCCTCTTCCGTTGCGGAGCACAGGCTCTGGATGCGCAGGCTCAGCAGCCATGGTTTACGGGCCCAGCCGCTCCGTGGCATGTGGGATCTTCCCAGACCGGGGCATGAACCCATGTCACTTGCATCGGCAGGCAGACTCTCAACCACTGCGCCACCAGGGAAGCCCGCATGTGTCTTTTTGAATTGTGGTTTTCTCTGGGTATATGCCCAGTAGTGGGATTGCTGGATCATCTGGTAATTCTATTTTTAGGTTTTTAAGGAACCTCCATACTGTTCTCCATAGTGGCTGTATCAATTTACATTCCCACCAACAGTGCAAGAGGGTTCCCTTTTCTCCACACCCTCTCCAGTATTTGTTGTTTGTAGATTTTCTGATGATGCACATTCTTACTGGTGTGAGTTGATACCTCATTGTAGTTTTGATTTGCATTTCTCTAATAATTAGTGATGTTGAACAGCTTTTCATGTGCTTCTTGGCCATCTGTGTATCTTCTTTGGAGAAATGTCTATTTAGGTCTTCTGCCCATTTTTGGATTGGGTTCTTTGTTTTTTTAATATTGAGCTGCATGAGCTGTTTATATATTTTGGAGATTAATCCTTTGTCCGTTGATTCGTAAGCAAATATTTTCTCCAATTCTGAGGGTTGTCTTATTGTCTTCTTTATGGTTTCCTTTGCTGTGCAAAAGCTTTGAACTTTCATTAGGTCCAATTTGTTTATTTTTATTTCCATTACTCTAGGAGGTGGATCAAAAAAGATCTTGCTGTGATTTATGTCAAAGAGCGTTCTTCCTATGTTTTCCTCTAAGAGTTTTATAGTGTCTGGTCTTACATTTAGGTCTCTACTCAATGTTGAATTTATTTTTGTGTACAGTGTTAGGGAGTGTTCTAATTTCATTCTTTTACATGAAGCTGTCCAGTTTTCCCAGCACCAGTTATTGAAGAGACTGTCTTTTCTCCATTGTATATCCTTGCCTCCTTTGTCATAGATTAGTTGACCATAGGTGTGTGGGTTTACCTCTGGGCTTTCTATCTTGTTCCATTGATCTATGTTTCTGTTTTTGTGCCAGTACCATATTATCTTGATTACTGACTGTAGCTTTGTAGTATAGTCTGAAGTCAGGGAGTCTGATTCCTCCAGCTCTGTTTTTTTCCCTCAAGACTGCTTTGGCTATTCAGGGTCTTTGGTGTCTCCATACAAATTTTAAGATTTTGTTCTACTTCTGTACAAAATGCCATTAGTAATTTGATAGGGATTGCATTGAATCTGTAGATCACTTTGGGTAGTATAATCATTTTCACAATATTGATTCTTCCAATCCAAGAACATGGTATATCTCTCCATCTGTTGGTATCATCTTTAATTACTTTCATCAGTGCCTTATAGTTTTCTGCATACAGGTCTTTTGTCTCCCTAGGTAGGTTTATTCCTAGGTATTTTATTCTTTTTGTTGCAGTGGTAAGTGGGAGTGTTTCCTTAATTTCTGTTTCAGATTTTTCTTCTTTAGTGTATAGGAATGAAAGAGATATCTGTGCATTAATGTTGTTTCCTGCAACTTTACCAAATTCATTAATTAGCTCTAATAGTTTTCTGGTGACATCTTTAGGATTTTCTACGTATAGTTTCATGTGATCCGCAAACAGTGACATTTTTACTTTTTCTTTTCCAATTTGTATTCCTTTTATTTCTTTTACTTCTCTGATTGCTATGGCTAGGATTTCCAAAGCTATGTTGAATAATAGTGGTGAAAGTGGACATCCATTTCTTTTTCCTGATCTTAGAGGAAATGCTTTCAATTTTTCACCATTCAGAATGATGTTTGCTGTGGGTTTGTTGTATATGGCCTTTATTATGTTGAGGTAGGTTCCCTCTATGCCCATTTTCTGGAGAGTTTTATCATAAATGGGTGTTGAATTTTGTCAAAAGCTTTTTCTGCATCTATTGAGATGATCATATGGTTTTTATTCTTCAATTTGTTAATATGGTGTATCACATTGATTGATTTGCGTATATTGAAGAATCCTTGCATCCCTGGGGTAAATCGCATTTGAACATGGTATATGACCTTTTAATGTGTTGGATTCTCTTTGCTAGTATTTTGTTGAGGATTTTTGCATCCATATTCATTAGTGATATTGGTGTGTAATTTTCCTTTTTTATAGTATCTTTGTCTGGTTTCGGTATCAGGGTGATGGTGGCCTCATAGAATGAGTTTGGGAGTGTTCCTTCCTCTGCAATTTTTTGGAAGAGTTTGAGAAGGATGGGTGTTAGCTCTTCTCTAAATGTTTGATAGAATTCACCTGTGAAGCCATCTGGTCCTGTACTTTTTTTTGTTGGAAGGTTTTTAATCACAGTTTCAATTTCATTACTTGTGATTGGTCTGTTCATGTTTTCAATTTCTTTCTGGTTCAGTCTTGGAAGGTTATACCTTTCTAAGAATTTGTCCATTTCTTCCAGGTTGTCCATTTCATTGGCATAGACTTGCTTGTGGTAGTCTCCTAGGATGCTTTGTATTTCTGCAGTGTCTCTTGTAACTTCTTCTTTTCATTTCTAATTTTATTGATTTGAGTCCTCTCTATCTTTTTCTTGATGTGTCTGGCTAATGGTCTATCAATTTTGTTTATATTCTCAGAGAATCAACTATTAGCTTTATTGATCTTTGCTATTGTTTTCTTTGCTTCTATTTCATTTATTTCTGCTCTGATCTTTACAATTTCTTTCCTTCTACTAACTTTGGGTTTTGTTCGTTCTTCTTTCTCTAGTTCCTTTAGGTGTAACATTAGATTGTTTATTTGATATTTTTCCTGTTTCTTGAGGTAGGCTTGTATAGCTATAAACTTCCCTCTTAGAACTTCTTTTTTTGCATCCCATAGGTTTTGGATCATCATGTTTTCATTGTCATTTGACTGTATGTATTTTCTGATTTCCTCTTTGATTTCTTCAGTGATCTCTTGGTTATTTAGTAATGTATTGTTTAGCCTCCATATGTTTGTGTTTTTTACATTTTTTCCTTGTAATTCATTTCTAATCTCATAGCATTGTGGTCAGAAAAGTTGCTTGATATGATTTCAATCTTCTTAAATTTACTGAGGCTTGATTTGTGACCCAAGATGTGATCTATCCTAGAGAATGTTCCGTGCACACCTGAGAAGAAAGTGTAATCTGCTCTTTTTGGATGGAATGTACTAAAAATATCAATTAAATCTATCTGGTCTATTGTGTCATTTAAAACTTCTGTTTCCTTATTTATTTTCATTTTGGATGATCTGTCCATTGGTGTAAGTGAGGTGTTAAAGTCCCCCACTATTATTGTGTTACTGTCGATTTCCTCTTTTATAGCTGTTGTTAGCAGTTGCCTTATGTATTGAGGTGCTCCTATGTTGGGTGCATGTATATTTATAATTGTTATATCTTCTTCTTCGATTGATCCCTTGATCATTATGTAGTGTCCTGCCTTGTCTCTTGTAGCATTCTTTATTTTAAAGTCTATTTTATCTGAAATGAGTATTGCTACTCCAGCTTTCTTTCTATTTCCATTTGCATGGAATATCTTTTTCCATCCCCTCACTTTCAGTCTGTATGTGTCCCTAGGTCTGACGTGGGTCTCTTGTACACAGCATGTATATGGATCTTGTTTTTGTATCCATTCAGCAAGCCAGTATCATTTGGATGGAGCATTTAATTCATTCACATTCAAGGTAATTATCGATATGTTTCTTCCTATGACCATTTTCCTAATTGTTTTGGGTTTGTTTTTGTAGATCCTTTTCTTCTCTTGTGTTTCCCACTTAGAGAAGTTCCTTTAGCATTTGTCATAGAGCTGGTTTGGTGGTGCCGAGTTCTCTTAGCTTTTGCTTGTCTGTAAAGCTTTTGATTTCTCCATTGAATCTGAATGAGATCCTTGCCGTGTAGGGTAATCTTGGTTGTAGGTTCTTCCTTTCATCACTTTAAGTATATCATGCCACTCCCTTCTGGCTTGTAGAGTTTCTGCTGAGATATCAACTGTTAACCTTATGAGAGTTCCCTTGTATGTTATTTGTCATTTTTCCCTTGCTACTTTCAACAATTTTTCTTTGTTTTTAATTTTTGCTGATTTGATTACTATGTGTCTCGGTGTGCTTCTCCTTGGGTTTATCCTGTATGGGACTCTCTGCGCTTCCTGGACTTCGGTGGCTATTTCCTTTCCCATGTTTAGGAAGTTTTCAACTATAAACTCTTCAAATATTTTCTTGGATCCTTTCTCTCTCTCTTCTCCTTCTGTGACCCCTATAATGTGAATGTTGTTGCGTTTAATGTTGTCCCAGACATCTGTTCAGCAGTCTTCATTTCTTTTCATTCTTTTTCCTTTATTCTGTTCTGCAGCAGTGAATTCCACCATTCTGTCTTCCAGGTCACTTATCCGTTCTTCTGCCTCAGTTTTTCTGCTATTGATTCCTTCTAGTTTAGTTTTCATTTCAGTTATTGTATTGTTCATCTCTGTTTGTTTGTTCTTTAATTCTTCTAGGTCTTTGTTAAACATTTCTTGCATCTTCTCAATCTTTGCCTCCATTGTTTTTCCGAGGTCCTGGATTATCTTCACTATCACTGTTCTGAATTCTTTTTCTGGAAGGTTCCTTATCTCCACTTCATTTAGTTGTTTTTCTGGGGTTTTATCTTGTTCCTTCATCTGGTACATAGCCCTCTGCCTTTTCATCTTGTCTATCTTTCTGTGAATGTGGTTTTTGTTCCACAGGCTGCGGAATTGTAGTTCTTTTTGCTTCTGCTCTCTGCTTTCTGGTGGCTGAGGCTAACTAAGAGGCTTGTGCAAGTTTCCTGATGGGACGGACTGGTGGTGGGTAGCGCTGGCTGTTGCTCTGGTGAGCAGAGCTCACTAAAACTTTAATCTGCTTGACTGCTGATAGGTGGGGCTGGGTTCCCTCCTTGTTGTTTGTTTGGCCCGAGGCAACCCAACACTGGAGCCTACCCGGGCTCTTTGGTGGGCTAATGGTGGAGTCTGGGAGGGCTCACACCAAGGAGTACTTCCCAGAACTTCTGCTGCCAGTGTCCTTGTCCCCACGGTGAGCCACAGCCACCCCCCATCTCTGCAGGAGACCCTGCAACACTAGCAGGTAAGTCTGATTCAGTCTCCTATGGGGTCTCTGCTCCTTCACCTGGTCCCGATGCACACAGTACTTTGGGTGTGCCCTCCAAGAGTGGAGTCTCTGTTTCCCCCAGTCCTGTCTGAGTCCTGTAATCAAATCGTGCTAACCTTCAAAGTCTGATTCTCTAGGAATTTCTCCTCCTGTTGCTGGACCCCCAGGTTGGAAAGCCTGACCCAGGGCTCAGAAACTTCACTCCAGTGGGTGGCCTTCTGTTGTATAAGTGTTCTCCAGTTTGTGAGTCACCCACCCAGAAGTTATGGCATTTGATTTTATTGTGATTTCGCCCCTCCTACCATCTCATTGTGGCTTCTCCTTTGTCTTTGGGTGTTGTGTATCTTTTTTGGTGAGTTCCAGTGTCTTCCTGCTGATGATGGTTCAGCAGTTAGTTGTGATTCCGGTGCTCTTGCAAGAGGGAGTGAACGCACGTCCTTCTACTCTGCCATCTTGAACCCAGTCCATACTGTCTTGATTACTGTAGCTTCGTGGTATAGTTTGAAGTCAGGGACCCTGATTCCTCTAATTCCATTTTCCTTTCTCAAGATTGCTTTGGCTATTTGGGTCTTTTGTGTTTCCATACGAATTTGTAAGATTTTTTGTTCTAATTCTGTGAAGAATGCCATTGGTAGTTTGATGGGGATTGTGTTGAATCTGTAGATTGCTTTAGGTAGTATAGTCATTTTCACAATATTGATTCTTCCAATCCAAGAACATGGTATATTTCCCCATGTGTTTATGTCATCTTTGATTTCTTTCATCAATGTTTTATAGTTTTCTGAGTACAAGTCTTTCACCTCCTTACACAGGTTTATTTCTAGGTATTTTATTTTGTTTGTTACAGTGGTTAATTGGGGTGTTTCCTTAATTTCTTTTTCTTATTTTTCATTGTTGGTGTATAGGAATGCCAGAGATTTTTGTGCAATAATTTTGTGTCTTGCAACCTTACCAAATTCTTTGATTAGTTCTAGTAGTTTTCTGGTTACATCTTTAGGATTTTCTATGTATAGTATCATGCCATTGGCAAATAGTGACATTTTTACTTCTTCTTTTCCAATTTGTATTCCTTTTGTTTCTTTTTCTTCTCTGATTGCTGTGGCTAGGACTTCTAAAACTATGTTGAATAAGAGTGGTGAGACTGGACATCCTTGTCTTGTTCCCAATCCTAGTGGAAATGCTTTCAGTTTTTCACCATTGAGTATGATGCTTGCTGTGGGTTTGTCATATATGGCATATGTCATACTATGTTGAGGTAGGTTCCCTCTATGCCCATTTTCTGGAGAGTTTTTATCATAAATCGGTGTTGAATTTTGTCAAAAGCTTTTTCTGCATCTATTGAGATGATTATATGGTTTTTATTCCTTAATTTGTTAATGTGGTGTATCACATTGATTGATTTGCATACACTGAAGAATCCTTGCATCCCTGGGAAAATCCCACTTGATCATGGTGTATGATCCTTTCAATGTGTTGTTGGATTCTGTTTGCTAGTATTTTGTTCAGGATTTTTGCATCTGTGTTCATCAGTAATATTCGTCTATAATTTTCTTTTTATGTGTTATCTTTTTCTGGTTTTGGTATCAGGGTGATGGTGGCTTCGTAGAATGAATTTGAGAGTGTTTCTCCCTCTGCAATTTTTTGGAAAAGTTTGAGAAGGATAGGTGTTAGCACTTTTCTAAATGTTTCATGGAAATCGCCTGTGAAGCCATCTGTTCCTGGACTTTTGTTTGTTGGAATATTTTAAATTACAGTTTCACTTTCATTACTTGTGATAAGTCTGTTTATATTTTCTAATTCTTCATGGTTCACTCTTTGAAAATTGTACCTTGCCAAGAATTTGTCATTTTCTTCCAGGTTGTCCATTTTATTGGCATGTAGTTGGTTGTAGTAGTCTCTTATAATCTTTTGTATTTCTATGGTGTCTGTTGTAATTTCTCCTTTTTCATTTCTAATCGTTTTGATTTTCATCCTCTCCCTTTTTTTCTTGATGAGTCTGGCTAAGGGTTTATCAATTTTGTTTATCTTCTCAAAGAACGAGCTTTTAATTTTATTGATCTTTGCTATTGTTTCCTTCATTTCTATTTCATTTATTTCTGCTCTGATCTTTATGATTTCTTTCCTTCTACTGACTTTGGGTTTTCTTTGTTCTTCTTTCTCTAGTTGTTTTAAGTATAAGGTTGGATTGTTTACTGGAGATTTTTCTTCATTCTTCAGGTGAGATTGAATTGCTATAGACCCTCTTAGAACTGCTTTTGCTTCATCGCATAGGTTTTGGGTTGTCATGTTTCCTTTGTCATTTGTTTCTATGTATTTTTTAATTTCTTATTTGATTTCTTCAGTGATCTCTTGGTTATTTAGTAGTGGACTGTTTAGTCTCCACATATTTGTGGGGTTTTTTGTTTTTTTGCGCTACGTGGGCCTCTCACTGTTGTGACCTCTCCCGCTGCGGAGCACAGGCTCCGGATGCGCAGGCTCAGCAGCCATGGCTCTTGGGCCTAGCCACTCCGTGGCATGTGGGATCTTCCTGGACTGGGCCATGAACCCGTGTCCCCTGCATCGGCAGGCAGACTGTTAACCACTGCGCCACCAGGGAAGCCCCCGTATTTGTGTTTTTTACAGTTTTTTCCTGTAATTGATTTCCAATCTCATAGCATAGTGGTCAGAAAGGATGCCTGATATGATTTCAATTTTCTTAACTTTTCCAAGGCTTGATTTGTGACCCAAAATGTGATCTATCCTAGAGAATGTTCCATGTGCACTTGAGGTAGGTCTCTGGACCCGCTGTGTCAGCCCTACCTCTGCATGTTTTTCTCTCACCATTGTCTTTTCCTGAAGCTGGCCCAGAGCCCATGTACCCCGGAAGGCCAGCTGGGACACAGTTTTCCACAGGCACACCTGCAGGGACCGATGCAGCTGGAGGAGGCCTTGGAGGGGTGTCACACTCAGCCCGCCTGGACCCATGTGGCCAGAGGAGGCCCTTTCAGGGGCAGTACCTTGGCTTCCAGGACCTGCAGGCCCACAGAGGCCTCGTGGGGGGTGGTGCTCAGTTCTGCAGGGACTCACGTGGTTGGAGGCCTTGGTGGGGCTCAGGCCCAGGGACCCACATGGCCAGAAGAGGCCTTGGCAGGGCAGTGGGGCTCCGGCCGTGTGGGACCCACACAGCTGGAGGGGGCCCCAGGAGGTGGGGGTTCAGACCCGGGACCCCAGCAGGCTTGCCAGAGCCCTAGCAGGCCAGGGAGACACTTTCTGAGTCCCCCTCCAGTCCCTGATCCCCCAAAGGTCCCTCTCCATCCCTGCTGATCCTCTCACTGTGAGTGGGCCCCTCTGAGCTTGGGAATTTCTCTCCACTCCCAGCCCCCTCTCAGGGGTCCTGGTCCCATCCCACCTCCACTTTTCTTCCCTCCGTTCCCCCCCATGTCCTACCTGGTTGCACAAGGATTCTTCCCCTCCCCTAGGTGTCTGAGGTCCCCCACCAGCACCTAGTAGGTGCCCTAGTTGTGAGGAAATGCAAACTCCACATCCTCCTACTCCTCCATCTTGACTCCACCCCCTGAAAACTTGATGAATTCATTTATTAGTTCTAATAGTATTTGTGTGGAGATTTTAGGATTTTCTATGTAACGTATTATGTCATCTGCAAATAGTGACAGTTTTTCTTCTTCCCTTCCAATTTGGATGCCTTTTATTTATTTTTCTTGTCTCAATGCTGTGGCTAAGACTTCCAGTACTATGTTAAATAGAAATGGCAAGAGTGGGCATCTTTGTCTTATTCCTGAATTTAGAGGAAAGGCTTTCAGCTTTCCAAAATTGACTATGAAGTTAGCTGTAGGCTTGTCATAAATGGCCTTAATTATTTTGAGATATGTTCCCTCTATATCCACTTTGATGGGAGTTTTTATCATGAATAGATACTGAATATCGTCAGATGCTTTTACTGCATCCATTAAGATGATCCTGTGATTTTTATCCTTCCTTTTGTTAATGTGGTGTGTCACATTGATTGATTTGCAAACATTTGAACCATTCTTGCATCCCTAGATGTATAATTGATTTATAATATTATATTAGTTTCAGATGTATGTCACAGTGATTCAGTATTTTTATAGTTTATACTCCTAGTTGGATTTTCCCTTTTCTGTAGATTCTTACTTCTTTTCTACTTATAGAAGACCTTGTAACGTTTCTTTGAGGGTAGGTTTAGTGTTGATGAATTTGTAGTTTTTGCTTGTCAGGGACATTCTTTATCTCTCCTGTTCTACATAATAATCTTGCTGGGTAGATTATCCTTAGGTTGCAGGTTTTTCCTTTTCAGCACTTTGAATATATCATGACACTCCCTGTCCTGTCAAGTTTCTGCAGAGAAATCAGCTTTTAGCCTTATGGGGATTCCCTTGTGTATGACTCTTTGTTTTTCTCTTGCTGCCTTTAGTATTCTCTTTGCCATTTTAATTATGATGTGTCTTGGTGTGTGTCTGTTTGGGTTCATCTTGTTTGGTACCCTCTATGTTTCCTGTACCTGGATATCTTTTTCTTTAAGTTTGGCAAGTTTTCAGTCATAATTTCCTCAAATACATTTTTGATCTCCTTCTCTCTCTCTTATCCTGGGACCCCTATAATGAGAATGTTGGTATTGTTAATATTATACAGAAGATCTCTTAGACTGTTTTTCTTTTTTTTATTTAACTTGCTTTTCTTTTTGCCATTCTGATTGGGTGATTTCCATTATTTTATCTTCAAGATCACTTATGTGTTCTTCTGTACCTATTAGTCTGCTTTTCATTCCTTCTAGTGTGTTTTTATTTCAGCTATTAAATTCTTCATTTCTGATTGGGTTTTTTATATTTTCTAGTTCCTTATTAATGTGTTCACTGTTTACATCAATTCTCTTCCATAATTCCCTTAACATTTTTATTATCAATGCTCTGAATTATTTATCTGATAAATCATTTATTTCTGTTTCATTATTTATTTTTTCAGGGGTTTTCTCTAGCTTTTTCAATTGAGAGTAGTTTCTCAGCCTTGTCATTTTGCTTGACTTTCTCTGCCTCTATGAATTAGGTGAAACAGTCACCTATTGCAGGCTCGAAATGGTGTTCTTATGTGGGAGCATCCCTGTACAGACTGCATATACCCAATGCCTTTGGTGGGAGAGCTGGATTTGACATAGATGCAAGTCACATCTTTCCTCAGAGTGTGCTGGCACCTCTCACCTTGGTGCAGCTGGAGATGGAGGGGCTAGAGCTGGCACTGGGTGTGAGCTGGGACTTCCCCTCTATTCAGTGGCCATCACCATCCTATCAAGGGTGGGGTCTAATCCCAAATTGTTGAAGCAGAAACCCTGAGGACTGGGCCCAAGCTCTCTCTGTTCCCACTAAGTGTGTTTTTCTCTTTTCCTACACTAGGACCCTAGTTTTAGAGTTGGGGGGAGTGCTGAAGCAAGTGGGGCCCATGTGGACTCTTAGCTTGTGTAGGCCACAGAGTTATGATGTGCTGCCTGTCTAGGCATCTGTGGCTCTACTCAGAGTCAGTCTTGGGTGCAAGTTCCCTTTTTCTCTTACAGCCAATCAGTGCCCCAGCCTCCTATACCTCCACCCTTTTGTGGAATTACTCTGCATGGCAGGTGGGCCTGCATGACCTTTTGGTGTGTATTGGGGGTGAGTAGTGGTGGAGTGGCTGCCATCAGAGATCTGGGCAGTTTCTGATGTGGTGCTTCTGTAAGCGCCAACAATGGCCACTGCTGCCTCACCCAGGCTCCACCCTGGGACCAGGTCACCTCTGTGTCCCATGACTGAGTCTTTTCCCTAGTTTTGGCCACCCCAGATCCAGTGCCACACCTACATCGAGTGAGTGGGGCCAGAGCATTCCCTCTGCTCAGGCTGGGGTGTGCTGAGAGGGTTATAGGAAACCCAGCAGCCAGCTGCTTGAGCAGATTTCTTTCCTCCATGCCTGGGGGCAAGCCAGGAGGCAAGAGCTCTCTGCAAATGGATTCCAGGCTCCTCATAGCCCTTCTGTTAGTCCCAGTGGTCCTCCAACCAGACAAGGGAGCTTGTGTCCCCCATGTAGAACCCCAGGACTGGAGTACTTAACCTGTGGCTTGGACCACTCACTCCCTAGGGCTGGTGTTCTCCCATGTAATCTCCCTTTTCCTCGGAGTCCCTTCCCAGGGGCACAGGTCCTAATGTGATCACTTTTATTCCCTTCCTACCTAATTACATGTGGATCTTTCTTACAGCCTTTGTTGTACAGGAATCCTTCTGCAAGTTTCCAGTTAGTTTTCAGTTAGAATTGTTCCACATGTAGGTGTATTTTTGATGTATTCATGGTGGGAGGTGAGTTCCACATCCTCTTATTACTCCATCTTGATCTGAACCCCTGTTTTCATCTCATTTTCAGTCACATGGAACAGTCACACTATGGAGAGGTGTGTGCTTTTTCAGCAGACAAATAAGACTAGCCTTCATTCTAGGAAGAATTCTCTCTGGAATTACATTTAACCTGTGTGTTTCATCAGGATGCTATGAAGACCTATTAGGGCCTATGGTATGACAAATTGGGCATAATGACCTCAAGGCTCTGCTGCTTACAGCAAGGACATGCCTCTGTGTTAGTCTGTTGGGAAGGATAAAATGTCTTTGGTGTTTAAAAGGAAAGAAAGAAAGAATAGAAAGAAAAGAAAAACCCTCCTACTTTTGCATAGTATGTCATAAGACAAAGTGATAGAATATCTCCAATCTTCCATACAAATGTTCTTTGACTGACTTTTATTGACTTTTCCCCTTCAAGATTATTAAACTCAATTTTACTTTCTACCTAATTCTGCCACTGCAAAAGAGTTCATTCTTAGTCGGGTTTTTTGAGTCCCTAAAACTCTTGGGGGATTTTATATCTAATAAGAATATCCATTAAATATGTTTAATGAAAGTTGACAGCTAAGTATGATATATAAAGCACAATTTTTTTTCCCTCCTAAGGAAACTGTCCAAGATTGACACAAAGTAGATCTCCAGGGTTCAGGAAAATTCTGAAAGACTAATAGAAGACTCCATCAATGCTAGGATGTCATAAGGATATGATTTTAATATAATAACCATTGTTGAAATGCCATCATCTTAATAAATTTAGAACAAACCAAAGCTTTGAAAGCCTCTTTCTTTTTATTTTTCATTTGTGCCTGGAGGTGACATATAAATCTGCACAGGTCTCTGCATATCATTTTCAAGAGAAATTTAACATGGAGGTACACATATCAAGCAGAATTTAAGATCAGGAATGCAACTTTTATGAACTTAATAATGTCATCATTTGTTTGAAACCAAGTTGTTCATTTTCTGTTGCATAGATTTCATTCTGACCTTAATAAGAAAATAGCATATTCCTCTGTGTGTGTGTGTGTGTATGTGTTTCTGAAGCTGTAATATTAAAAAAGCATAAATCAAAGTTGTTTTGACAGATGAACAACACAATTTTGTAACAGGATAGAAACTAAAAAAAGAAAAAAAGAAAGAAAGACTGAATAGCTGATAAAAGTTGAGTTGAACTAGGAGGATTGATGTTAGAGCTGAAGGCAGCATTAGAGATTAGATGCTCATTGGCTTTTCAGCAAGCCTGATGACTCATTCTACATAAATGAAGTTTGTGATATGTAATGAAAAGCTTTCTATCTTCACTACAAGCAAATTAGCAGGTATTTTGTGGTAAGAATATTAATGTTTTCTTACATTTGTTTCTGAGCAGGAACACATTAACAGAGCAGATTTGAAAAGAATTTCACTTTTATATCAGGTGCTGAAAGTATTAGAACAAGGTCACCTCTGTAAAGTAATGAGGGAAAATTAGGTTATAAACATGCAGTGCCTAAAAATATATTCAGTCTACTATGCAGAGTGAATGCAATATAGAGTTTCCCCAAATTGCTAATTTTCTTTTACTCCAAATTATACTCAGGCCACAAACTGAATCCAAAGAGTTAAATAATAAAGCAAGACAGGATGGAGGAGGATTACTGGGCCTCACAATAGGCAACCAATCCAAATCAGTAGTGTTCAAATGTCTGTACATATACACAAATCAATTCATAACTTATAAACCAGGACTTTTGGAATGTTTTATGCAATAAACCTCAGAGGTCCACATTTCTGTTTGGGAGAAAGCAGCAAAAGGCAAATGAAAGACAAAGGCAAAGCACTGCTTATTTTGGGTGACTGTTAAAACATAAAAGAAAGTTGAGTGGTTGCTGGGAATACTATCACGATTAAGAGCTAGAAGATAGAATGACAATAAAATTCTTGAAAAGTGGGACAATACGGGTGTGAATGATTCCTTTTATGAATACATATAAGAGACAGGATGGGTAATGTGTATGCAGAAGTCTCACTAGATCTAGATAATCAGGCCTTGGGCAGGATATCATCTTATATAATGGACCATTAAGGCACCAATGTTCTGACTTTTGAGATTTGAGTAATCATACTTGTAGCTTTTTCCAGACTAGAAATAAACAAGCTAATATAATTTTTCACCTTGCCCTAAGTATCATCAACCCACATGCTTGACCTCCTATCTCCTGGGCCATAGTTTTGCCTTATTATTTACTTCTGCAACTAAATTAAGGCTTGTTTTGATTCACTTCATTTTGCCCAAATACAGTGAGACTATAGGGTGATTAAAATATAAGAAGGCAACCCTGACCTCAATCTACAAAAATCCTTCAGAGTATTATATAACAATTTAATTACTTAAGCAATTACCTATAAGCAGAAAGGTGAAAAGAAGAGTGTTTTGAATAGCAGTTGATGAAATTTTTGTTGAATAAAAATTTATTTTAGTAAGAATTTAATTGTAAATGAAATGAATTGATGGCTATGATAGCCACTCCTTAAAAAATTCATGGACCAGAGTCAGTGACTGGTTCATAATGGTTGTATCCAACATGGAACTTAGTGTGTCTGGAATTTAGATGGTTAAATTTGTTGGCTTAATAAAGGATTAAATAATCTCATCCAAACTTTTTATTTTACAGGTAAAAAATATGAGACTTGGAAAGATGAAATGACTCATCCAAATTCACAAGGTAATTACTGACAAAGTTATAAAAGACTTGAACCTAGGTCTTTATATTTATTTCTATTTATTTTATTGACTAATGCAGCATGCTTCTCAAGCCTGGAAGGGTTTTGGTATCAGTAATGTTCAGGCACTACTCCAGGCCAATTAAATCTAGAATCTCTGGGGAAAAGTTGTACCATGAACATTTTTATAACTCTTTTCATGATGTAATGCAGAGCCAAGACTGAGAAATACTGGGCCATTTGGAGATTCCATTAGAAAATTTTACAATTTCTTTAGCCCAGGACTAAAGTGCTATTTTACCCAAGGTAATTTTGAGAGGAAAAACTTATCAGGGTCCATTAAATGATTAGCATAGAAAGTGCACTGTGTATGCCTCCAGTGTTTCTGTCATGTATTCAGTTAACAGCAGGACATGTATCAAGGAAAAAGCCAGTGTTAAGGTAACACAGATCTCATTTTTGAAGCAATCTTGAAAATGAGAGGTCTGGCAAGATGAAACTCAGAAAATAAATCAATGCTTGTCTAGAGGTTATAGAGTAACTTGGGAACTATTTGAGCTCTAGTGATTACAAGATCAGAAGATTAAAAAATAACCCTGAGGGTGTGCTTTAGGAACCATTCCCTCTGGAGATATATGGGAGATTTATGATTGAGTTGAAATAATTTTTGATTGGAAATAAGTCCAACTCAGGAAGAACATTAGAGTAAAGTAGAAATGGTGGGAAGAACATTGTCAGAGATAATATGTTCTTTATTCACATTCTAAAGCCTAACCATTTACCACGGAAAGAATAGGAACCACTTAATAAATTAATATGACAATTAATGGGTAGGCTAGCAACCAAAAAAGTACTTACTATATTTAGGACAGGTTAAGTGATGGGATCAGACAAAGATCAATGTAGTCCTGGAACTCAAAGGTTTAGATATGACTCAAATATGACAAATGTTTGAAAAGCTACATAGAAAAAGAAGAGATAATTTATGATCTAATGCTATAATAGATGATCAATTATAAGGCACTTATATAGTCAAATGAATGTTTAGAAAATAAGCACTTTTGGGGGTTCAGAGGCAAAGAGAACAAAGGTTCCCAAATGACCATTTTCAGATAAAATTTTAAATACCTTATAACATGGAGAATATAAGTCTTTATTTTTCCATTGCCTGGGGTTTTTTGTTTGTTTGTTTGTTTGTTTTAGTTTTATTGCTCAATATTTCCCACTTAATGTAGGTCTTAATGCTGGGGGTGGGGGAGAGAAAGGACATTAAGTATTGAAACTAGCCTTTCTAACCTAGCCTTCCCTAACTTTATACAAGAGAAAAGATGCACATGGTTGCTTCTCTATTTATCATATTTATCAGTATAATTTCCTTGCCCTCTCTTGTTTAATTAAAAACTTCCTCTGTCTATATGAGTTGATGCATGCTAACTAAACTTATTGTGGTAGTCATTCCACAATGTATGTAAGTCACACCATTATGCTGTACACCTTAAATGTGTACAGTGACATATGTCAATTGTATCTCAGTAAAATAGGAAAAAACAAAAACTTTCTCTAAAACAGGTATAAATTATTGCAAACACTTATAAATCTGATTATATTTTAAAAGGTAGTTATTATTTAAAAGTTTCACAATTTTGTCTTTTAAAGAGGATTCCTAGAGAAGTTAATGGTGAATTGAAAGAAATATAATGTGATAGTATATTTATAGCACTGTAACATATGACTATTTATTTGCTTATTCATTTATTCAGCCAGTCTATAAAAGTGGATTGAAAATAATAAATAAGTACCACTATGGGCCAGGTATTGTGATAGCTCTAGGGTAAAGATGAAACTTGATCTGTCACTGAATGTAGCAATAATATTGTGATTGGGAAGAATATAGGCCCAGAACTAAGTAAAATGCAAGACATTGTGTTAGTGTCATAGGAGAGGTAAAAATATTCAGCATATATCAAACCTGGTCTTCTTTCAGTGTTCCTTACTAGAGAGAATGTAAACCATTCAGTTTTGTATGTCAGATATATAGGAAGTAACATTAATGTCCCACTGTACCTCAACTTCAATTCTTAGCCATTGGCAAGTTGTCCATAATTCATATTCAATTTTTTTTCTATTCTTATGGCTTTACTCCATTTCATGTGTTTCTGCTCAAATTAAACTTAGGTTCATCTCTTGCCTGCACTAATATAAATATAGTAAGTAGCCTCCTAACTCGTCTCCTTACATATGCTTCAATGAGAGTAATCTTTTCAAAATGCAAATCTGGTCATATCACCACCTTTCTTAAATTTCATGAGGGTAGTTTCTGTCTCTGCAGTTCATTATATCTCTAGCATCTAACATATTGTCAGATACAAAATAGATGCTCAATAAATAATCTCAATGGATAAATAAATGAATTGTAAAGTTGGGAGAAATATCTTGATGTAAGAATTCTCAAAATTATGAAACTTTAACCCAAATGAGAGACACTATTCTGCCTATCATATAGGGTGTTGATCACACAGAAAAGCTTCCAGAACTTAGATTAGCTGACAAAATAACATTAACGATATAATGTGTCCTAAGCATATATGCTTATTTTATAAATATGTGAATATGTAGATACATTTGTATGTATGTAGATAAATCTAAATATATATGCACATTATATATATTGTGCACCTAAAGGGAAATAGATGAAAATTATGTCACAAAGAATGTTATTGGTAGTGTAATAAACCGCTAGCGAAACAAGAAAGAAGTTTTCCTATTTATAGTGTAGAAGTCATTTACAGTTTTGGCCATTTATTATATATTTCCCCTGTTCCCCAAAGAGCACCCTGATTTCGCTCAGTGAACAACCCTTCTGCCACTTTCAGGCCTTGCTGATTTGATGGTTGTTGACTTCTTTCCCATTCTGGAATTAGGCATTGCATTCTCCTGGTAATTGTTGAGTAATTGTTTCAGGGAGGGGTGACTGACCCAGTCAGAGCTAGTGAGTTGTAATTAGATATCCACTGGGAATAAAGAACTTGAATTTAGAGGCTATAAAGCTGAAGCCATTGCATCCATTTTGTCACCACAAAGGAAATTCCTACCAAAGAATGGAGCCAACATAAAGAATGGAGAGCTAAGTGTTAAAGAGAGATCAAGTCCTGGTGACATTATGTGAGCTCCAAGATCTTGGTAAGTCTGAACCAGGACTATTCTGTACGTGAGCTAGTAAATTCCTTTTTGAATTAACTTGTTTGGGTTGATTTTCTGCCACTGGTAAACAGGAGATACTTACAGTATCATGTAGCTTCCATGATCCCTGGGTGGCTGGGATGAAAGAGTTCATCCCAGGCAACTGGCCTCATCCTTGAAATGTGATAGATTGTATTCTGGCCAGGGATAGAGTTTCTTAGTAAGTCAGATAGGCTACAGAAGTGTAGGCTGTGACCACAGAAACTAGCCTCTGCCTTACAGACTGTGACTGTTCAGTGGCGCTTATCTAGTTTCTCTGGTAAGACTAAGAGACTAAGAAATGTCTCATGGCCAAAGAAACTTCCAAAGTGAGCACCTACACAAGACAAAAAAAAAGTGACAAAAATTCCAAACTGGAAAAGCATAATTCTGCTTAACAGAAAACATTGATTTTATGACTTTTATTGAGTAAAAACTCAAACTAGGACCTCTGTGCACATTCAACTCTGAACATTCAACTCTGAGAAGCAGAGACTGGTTTTAGAGGGAAGGACTTTAACATTTTATTATGTATTTTAGGTAAAAATTCAATCCCTCTTTTGATTCTCTAACTCATTCTTCCTTTTATTATTTTACCTTGCTCCTGAAGAGAAAGAGAGGCCAGCTGGGGGCAGTCCATACTGTAACATGAGGACCAGTGGAAGGTAAGAAATGGTCTGACAGCTGCTGAGCTAATCCTAGTCAACTGTCTTTGACACTCAAAATGGTGAAAAGATCAGCATTTATGTCACCATATCCACCTGTAAGTGGTTGTTTATGGGTAAAATGGTGTCTTAAGAGGGCCCTTTGATCAAAGGAATTTGGAACGTGGATGCATGAGGAAGAAAACAAGGCTGGTGAAAAATAAGCCTGGCTGATTGTTAACTGCTCCATTATGGTGCAGTGCTTTCTTAGAGATGCTCCTGCCAATATATCCTTTAGATTGCTATCAGCATGAACTTTGGAAGCCTTATATCTGATCATATATCTCATCCTTACTCAAAGTTTCGGGGTTAAGTGAAATGATAGACATTATTGCTGTCCTCATGGGTCTTATTCTCGATATGTAAATGAAAATCAAAAATAACCTGAACCAAGGCCAAGTGTGAAATACAGGAAACATATAATATAAAATCAGAAAAGTGGGTGTTTCAATTGGGGAATTTTTCATGAAAGAGGTTAGGTCTAAACTGTGACTCAAAGGAGAGTGGCAAATATATACAATGAGAAGAGAGAAAAGGATTTCTAGTTTAACCCTTGCATAAACAAAGCTCAGGGGAAAACAAGTAAAATGTTTGTCAAATGGGGAAGGTAAAGAAAAGAATTTGTGAAATAATACCTCTTTACCAAATTTATAAAGTATCTTTTGGAAGAATCACATAAGTGTTTTTCTGTTATAATTCAGCCTCATGCAATCATTTCTTTTAACTAAATTACCTGAGGGAAAATATATGCTTTTAATTCACACTTGGATATTTTTAGAAATGAAAAAGTATGAAGTTAGCTTATCATTTTTGATGATCTGTAAAACTTACCAGACCCAGAGGAATTCCAATTATTCTATTAAATTACTCTGTAATTGAACGAGCATCTCCACTCTCAATAAAACAGGTTCTAATGTCCAAAGCAGTATGTGAGCTATTGCTGAGTGTCTTAATGGCTCCTGTGTTTGCCTACATACTCTCATACTAGCTTCCAACTAATTACTTTGTAAAGCACTTTGGGATAATTTAGTTGTGAATAGTATTGTATAAAGCAAATACATTTCTTTACTCAAACATTGACTCATGTTGGGAGCTGAAGAGCTACGAGTACTTTGTGTGTTTTTTTTGCCTTAGCAGTAGATATTTTATGTTAGGCATGAATGCCTTTTCAGATCTTCTTTTAAAGTGATGTGTTTTCAGGTACAGAGTATAAAGACCTTTCTAAGAAGGATAGAGAATTTTAGAGAACAAAGCATATTAAACCAACAAAAGCAAAAAATTTTTCACCTTATATAATTAGTGAACCTATTCCTGCTGACATTGCCATTACACAAAATATTTATTTTGTTTTAAAGTCTTTTGTTAATGAATATGAAGTATTTTATAATTTTCATGAAATAATTGTCTTTTTAATATTTATTGCATTTACATGTGGCAGACTCTTAAGGAAAAGTTTTTCATCACAAAATAAATGTCAACAAGGTAAATTTTCTGAAAATTATTTAAAAATTAATAACTAGTGAACTGTGTCTCATCCTATGCCTTCTTCAAGAATCAGTGGCACTTTTATTCCAGATTTATGCCCATCTCTTCATTGATAATATTCTTTTTCAAGTGCTGGAAATGGGATTTAGAATGTGTGTCTAGAATTGGCTGTTGTGCACATACACAAGGAAATTCTTGTGTTCCTATAACTGTGTGGCTCCTATGGAAACCCCTGTGGTTCCAGGTTACTGGTAGTTTGCTCCAATCTTTTCTCTATGACTGTTATCTCCCGAAAACTTCATCTATGATGAAGGTCTTTTTACCTCTCTTTCATTATTAATATTCAATATTATGACCTGTATTTCGATTTCCTGTGGAAAAATGATGATTCATAATTTGCAAGAAATAGGTGGCATGTTTCTTTATCCATATCTGAAAGTACGGGGAAGTATTTAACACTCTTAAGATTTTTAGATATTCTTAAGTGCATCATGATTTATTGACACAGGCTTGGTAATATTATCTTCCTACAAACTTTGAGTACTAAAGAAACTAAAGCAGAATGTAAATTGTGCCCTTTAAATGGAATGGCCATTACTTATGCTCAGTGATCGAAATGCATATGCATATACATGTCTTCCTCATCCGGATGACAGATTTGAGAATCTTCATGCCGTGTGATTCCATTTGGAGATGGAATTAACATTTTTGTCCCTTTGATAAACCACTAACTGCCTTAAATGAAGTTTAATGATCCTTAGTGAGTTATTAGTGGATTGTTCCATGGTGTAATGGTTAGATTAGTGAAATCTCACAACAGTATAGTAACTGTATCCAAAGGAATCTGGAAATTGATGCACCTCTATAGAAGGAAGTGATTTCTTTATTCTTCCCAATGTGTCTTATTATGTTCTTGTCCTTTTTAATGTACCTACCATTATTAAGAGAATATGAGGGTATTATCCAAATTTCAAATGGACTACTCCATGTGAATTGTTTCAAAATATGTGCTTATGTTATTCTGGAGAATAATTATACAGGATTCTCGAGGGTCTTATGTACTTGATGTTAAAACCCCTTAAGTTAAAATTTTAAAATGCAGTTTTATTTTATGAGTTTTTACATTTGTGGAGGTAAGGGAATTCTCAATGATATTTCTCCTGAAGTGATCTGTGTTTGGGTACATTACAAATATATGATAACTAGTATTGAGAGCCATTTATTGACTTCAAATTGCATACAAACCAAGTGCTGATACCAGTCTCTGAGCTAGGTACATGGTTTGGGACTAAGGTGTCATCATGTGCCAGTGAAGTTATAAGTCACCATGAACAGCAGTCAAGGAGATTCACTTATAATGTTTGTAGTTATCTTTGAATATCTTGATTTGGAAATGTGAAAATTCAAGGGATATTTTGTTTCTGTATATCGCTACAAGTTTGGCTATCAATAAATAACAAAACATACTATAAGGTAGAGAAGACAATCAAAGGCAATGAATTAAAAGAGAAAGTTCAAGGATTCTCTCCTTTATTCATTATCCAATAGCCTAGAGACTGAACTGCAGTGCTGAGAGGCAAGTTGGGGTTTTAACTCAGTATGCTAATATGGAAAATATCCAGACCACGATCACAAAACAGCTGTTTTCCTCCATAACAGGGTGAATTATAGTACATAATGGAGCCAAGAAACCTCTTAGCATTTGTGCAAAAGGTTCTTTTGCCAGCCAGGAAGCAAGCGTCAACAAGCATTGGCTTTGGAAGAGTTGGCACCTATTTTACAGTTTCTCCATGACAAAAGTCTTTCCTATGAGAAGTTTTGTTAAATGCTTCCTTAAGGATTTAAGATGGTGATGAGGAAGAGAGCATCATAAGTGAAAACAGGGGTGGCATTTTTAGAAAATGCCTTCACAGAATACCATTTTTTCGAGTCCTTATTTATGTGATCTAAATGCAGTTCTCAAAGATAACATCATTAGTACCTGAGATATTTTATGTACATTAATATAATCAAATCTGAAAACTAGGAAACTATTCGAAGACATCAACATCAAAGTCAGAAAATTTGGAGATTATGTGAAGTTATACTTCATCTCTGAGAAGGAGACTCAATGACCTTCCATAAAATATTAATAACATGCAGAGGTCATACCAATCACACTCCAGAAACTTAAAAGAAATCACAGTCAAATCAAATCAAAGTTTTGGTTACAAATTGCAGTATATTTCTAAGAATGGGGAAAATGGAGACATTTTGCATGGAGAAAATATTATTCTTCCTGTAGAAAAATCTGTGAATGAAAGCTAAGAATATGACCTCGAAATGGAGAGAAATCAAAGATGAGCATTATACTTCTTCTTTTGGTGAAGTGTACACTAAGAGCTCTTGAAGCAGGGATGATGGGTTGTATTTTTATATCCCTAATCACAATAACCAGTGTTATTTGAGTTGACATTCCAAAGTATATATATTCTTTCTCATAATTTTTCAATTTGTGATATTGACACTAAATTCCAAGGCAAATACTCTGATAGAATTGACATGACCAACATTTAAAAAAATAATCTTTTACCTCTAAACTTGTAGTTCCCTGGGCCATCTGTGAAACTTTTCAAAAGTGTATATGGCTGGTTCTCATCCTCTGAACATTCTAATTCAGAAATTTGGGGGTAGGATGATTTTTCTTTATTTTAAAAAGGTTCACAGAATTTTAAGAACTACAGCATTAAATGATCCCTGAATTGCAAAGATCACATATTTGCCTTTGAAAACTCAAAAGGATTTGTTTTGCATTCTCTGTAAGAGCATGCTGCAACCCCATGACAACTGCAGACAGCCTGTGTTCATTTTATCCCATGTTCACCTTTAGTCAAAATGTCTTGATTACTCCATTGCATTCGTGCTTGCTTCATCTGACAACCTGTTGACTTTAGTCACTCAGCTCAGTAACTAGTAATTTGCCTATCCTCACTGGTTTCTCTAATTTCCTCTTGTAATTATAGTACATTTTATCTTTCCTGGTTGGATAATCTTCAAATAGTGTCTAGTTAACAGACTCTTTGTTTAGTTTTCTTGGGTGCTTATTAGAATTAACGGCAAATGTGTAATTGTTCATAGTAGTCTCTTATGGTCCTTTGTATATTTCTGTGGTATCAGTTGTAACATCTCCTCTCTCATTTCTGATTTTATTTATTTGTGTTCTCTCTCTCTCTCTCTCTCTTTTTCTTGATGAGTCTAGTGAAAGGCTTGTCAATATTATATTTTCAGAGAACTACCTCTTAGTTTCATTGATCATCTTTTTTGTCTCTATTTCATCTATTTCTGCTCTAATCTCTCTTATTTTTTTGTTCTACTAATTTTGAGCTTTATTCTTCTTTTTCTAGTTCCTTGAGGCATGAAGTTAGGTTATTTATTTGAGAATCTTCTTGTTTCTTCAAATAGGCATTTATTGCTACAAACTTCCCTCTTAGAACTGCCTTTGCTCCATCCACAGATTTTGGTGTGTTATTTTTCATTTTTGTTAGTCTCAAGGTACTTGTTGATCTCTCTTTCAATTTCTTCTTCGACCCATTGGTTGTTCAGTATCATGTTGTTTAACCTCCACACATTTGTGAATTTTCTGCTTTTCTTCGTGTAATAAATTTCTAGTTTCATACCATTGTGGTTGGAAAAGATGCTTGATATGATTTCAATCCTATTAAATTTATAAAGACTTGTTTTGTGGCCTAATATATAATATATCCTGGAAAATGTTCTATGTGCACTTGAGAAGAATGTGCATTCTGTTGTTTTAGGATGGAATGTTCCATATGTATTAGTTAGGTTAATCCAGTCTAATATGTCATTTAAGGCCAACGTTTCCTCATGGATTTTCTGTCTGGATGATCTATCCATTGACGTAAGTGGAGTATTAAATTCCCCTACTGTTAATGTATTGCCATTTATTTCTCCCTTTAGGTCTATTAATATTTGCTTTCTATATTTAGATGCTCCTATGTTGGGTGCAAATATATTTACAAATGGCATATCCTCTTGTTGGATTGACCCCTTTATCATTATGTAACTCCATCTCTGTCACATATTTCAGTCTTTGTTTTAAAGTCTATTTTGTCTGATCTAGGTATAGCTATACAAACTTTCTTTTGGTTTATATTTGTATGAAATATCTTTTTCCATCTCTTCACTTTCAGTCCTTACATGTAGTATGAGTCTCCTGTAGGCAGCATATAGATGGTTCTTGTTTTTTTACCCATTCAGTCACTCTATGTCTTTTGATTGGAGAATTTAGTCTATTTACATTTAAAGCCATTTCTTTAATATCTTTGTTGGAGTATAATTGCTTTATAATGTTGTGTTAGTTTCTGCTGTATAACAAAGTGAATCAGCTATATGTATACATATGTCCCCATATCCCCTCCCTCTTGTGTCTCCCTCCCACCCTCCAAATCCCGCCACTGTAGGTCATCACAAAGCATCGAGCTGATCTCCGTGTGCTATGCAGTAGCTTCCCACTAGCCATCCATTTTACATTTGGTAGTATATATATGTCCATGTCACTCTCTCACTTTGTGCCAGCTTCCCCTTCCCACCGTGTCCTCACGTCCATTCTCTACATCTGTGTCTTTATTCCTGCCCTGCCACTAGGTTCATCAGTACCGTTTTTTTTTTTTTTTTTTTTTAGTTTCCATATATGTGTGTTAGCATAGAGTATTCGTTTTTCTCTTTCTGACTTGCTTCACTCTGTATGACAGACTCTAGGTCCATCCACCTCACTACAAATAACTCAGTTTTGTTTCTATTTATGGCTGAGTAATATTCCATTGTATATATGTACCACATCTTCTTTATCCATTCATCTGTTGATGGACATTTAGGTTGCTTCCATGTCCTGGCTATTGTAAATACTGCTGCAGTGAACATTACAGTACATGTATCTTTTTGAATTATGGTTTTTTTCATGGTATATGTCCAGTAGTGGGATTCCTGGGTCATATTGTGGTTCTATTTTTAGTTTTTTAAAGAACCTCCATACTGTTCTCCATAGTGGCTGTATCAATTTACATTCCCACTAACAGTGCAGGAGGGTTCCCTTTTCTCCACACCCTCTCCAGCATTTATTTTTTGTAGATTTTTTAATGATGGCCATTCTGACCAGTGTGAGGTGATACCTCATTGTGGTTTAGATTTGCATCTCTCTAATGATTAGTGATGTTGAGCATCTTTTCATGTGTTTGTTGGCAATCTGTATGTCTGCTTTGGGGAAATGTTTATTTAGGTCTTCTGTCCATTTTTGGATTGGTTTGTTTGGTTTTTTTTTTTGATGTTGAGCTGCATGAGCTGCTTGTATATTTTGGAGATTAATCCTTTGTCAGTTGCTTTGTTTGCAAATATTTGTTCCCATTCTGAGGGTAAAGTAATTATTGATAGGTATATATTATTGCCATTTCATTCATTGTTTTCTGGATGCTTTTGTAATTCTTCTCTGTTCCTTTCTTCTTCTCTTACTCTCTTCTTTGTGGTTTGATGACTTGCTTTAGTGATATGCTTATATTCCTTTCTTTTATTCTTTGTGTGTTTACTGTACTTTTTTGCTTTGTGGTTACCGTGAGGCTTATATATAATCCATAACAGTCTATTTTAAATTGATAACAACTTGTCTGTTCCCATTATAAAACTCAACATTTTTACTCCTGCATACATTTTATGTTTTTGATGTTACATTTGACATCTTTTTATCTTGTGTATTCCTTAACTAATTATTGTATCATAGTTACTTTTACTGCTTTTGTCTTTTAACCTTCATAATAGCTTTATGTGTTTAATCCACTACTTTTACTATATATTTACCTTTCAGTGAGATTTATTCTTTCATATATTTTCTTATTACTAATTATCACCCTTTCTTTTTACCTTAAAGAAGTCCTTTAACATTCCTTGTAAGGCCAGTTTTATGGTGATAAACTCCTTTCGCTTTCACTTGTCTGGAAAATTCTTTATCTCTCTTTCAATTCTGAATGGTAACTTTGCCAGATAAAATATTCTTAGTTGGAAGTTTGTTTGGTTTTCTTTAAGCACTTTGAATATAGCATGCCACTCCGTTCTGGCCTGCAAAGTTTCTGCAGAAAAATCTGCTCATACTCTTATGGGGTTCCCTTGTATATAACTGGTTGTTTTTCTCTTGCTACTTTTAATATTTTCTCCTTGTCTTTAACTTTTGACATTTTAGTTGTAATGTGTCTTGGTGTGGGTCTCTTTGGGTTCATCTTATTTGGAACTCCTTGAGTTTCCTGGTTCTGGATCAGGTTAGGGATGTTTTCAGCCATCATTTCTTCAAATAAATCTCTGCCCCTAGCTTGCTTTCTTCTCTTTCTGGGAGCCCTATAATGTGAATGTTAGGCTGTTTGATGATGTTCTATAAGCCCCTTAAGCTATCTTCTCTCTTTTTTCATTCTTTTATCTTTTTGCTGCTCTGATTGGGTGAGTTCAGCTGCCTTGTCTTCAAGGTGACTGATTCTTTGTTCTGCTGCATCTAATCTGTCGAACCCCTATAAGTGTATTTTTCAATTCAGTTATTTTATTCTTCAGCTCTGTGAAAAAATCTATTTGGTACTTATATTTTCCATGTTTTTGTTGAAATTCTCACTGTGTTCATCCATTCTCCTTCCCAGTTCAATGAGCATCTTTATGAAAATTATTTTAAACTCTTTATCAGGTAAATTTCTTATCTCCATTTCTGAGTTTTTATCTTGTTCTTTCATTTGGAACGTATTCCTCTGTTTCTTTATTTTGCTTTACTCTCTTTGTTGGTTTCTATAGAGCAGATGAAACAACCTCTCCCAGTCTTGAAGCAGTGGCCTCTTGAAGGAGATGAACATTGTTGTTCAATCTTGCCCCAGCTCTTTGTTGTCTCTCAAACCTTATGCTTGGCCAAGCAGCCTATTATATATATATATATTTTTTTTTTTTTTCTTTTGCGATATGCGGGCCTCTCACTGTTGTGGCCTCTCCCGTTGCAGAGCACAGGCTCCGGACGTGCAGGCTCAGCGGCCATGGCTCACGGACCCAACCGCTCCGCGGCATGTGGGATCTTCCCGGACCGGGGCACAAACCCGTGTCCCTTGCATCGGCAGGCGGACTCTCAACCACTGCACCACCAGGGAAGCCCTATTATATTTTTTCATAGCTCCCAGTAGGTGAGGATGCACCAAGACCTGTCAGTGTCCCTAATGGGAGTATCTCAGCACCTAGTTTCAGGCTGATTGAAAGCCAGATCCATAGGCAGCAGTTTTTAAAATTATTCAAATAAATACAGTCTTGTGGGATCATAGCATAAGCCCCTCTGGCCAACAGGGCCAGGCAATCTGGTGGCATACCCTCGGCAGCAGTTGTAAAAATCAGGGCTCCAGGTGAGTGTATAAGCTCTTTTCTGGAAAATACCATCTGGCTGTAGCAAGGGGCAGAGGGAGAGTGCCAAGTTGGTGTCCATAGCCTACATTCCTTGAGAGTGTCTCCATAGCCACTAAATGTATGCCAAACACGAAGCTTACCCCTCAGACTGAAGCTTCTGGACTATTATCAAAAAGACAAGAAATAACAAGTACTGGCATGGATGTGGAGAAAAGGGAGCCCTTGGGCACTCTTGTTGGGAAAGTAAATTAGTGCAGCCACTGTGCAAAAAGTATGGAGGTCCTCAAATAATTAAAAATAGAGCAACCATATGATCCAGCAATTTTACTTCTGGGTATTTATCCAAAGTAGGCAAAAACTAATATATGGAAAAGATATGCACCCTCATGTTCATTGCAGCATTATTTATAATAGCTAATATATGGAAACAACCTGTGTCCAGCTGTAAATGAATGGATAAAGAAATTGTGATATATGTGTGTATATATATATACACACATAATATTCCATAATATTCTGTAATATATATTATAAAATATATATGGTATTCATATATATATATATTTATATATATGTAAGATGGATCTTGAGAGCATTATGCTAACTGAAATAAGTAACACAGAGAAAGACAAATACTGTATGACCTCTTTTATATGTGGAGTGCTTAAAACAAACAAACAAATGAAACAACAATAACAAAACCCAAGCTCACAGATACAAAGAATAGATTGGTGATTGCCAGAGGCAAGGTTAGAGGGATGTGAAAAATGGATAAAAGGGATCAAAATAAAAAATAAAAACCTTCTATAAACTTAACTAACACACATACTGTGAAAAAGAGATTGGTCCCACTTTGAAATAATTATGAAGCTCTGTTCTAGAGTAATTGTCTTCAAGCCATTTAAAGAGCTACCCACTATAAGAAATGCATTTTACTTCCAGACCACACACACATACACATGAAACTAGAAACAAAATTTTGCTGAACAATGTTTATCTCTACTATGTATGATGTAGCCTATTTGTTATTCTTCTCTATTTCATTAAAAATATGTGGGGGGTTGTAACCCATTCATGAGTGGAGACCTCTAGCTCAATAACTATTTTTACAAGATACAAAAAAAAAAAAAAAAAAAAAAAAAAAAATTAAGGGCAAAGCTTTTCATCTATTACTCATTTTAGCATCTAAAACAAGTGAAAGTGTGTTGCTTAAATAGTGTTCCCTTAAATTTCATATACTTCTGGAACTTCAAAATGTCACCTAATTTGGAAATAGGGTCTTTGCAAATATAGTTAGTAAAGGAATTCAGTATGAAATCATCCTGGATTCAGGGTGGGCCCTAATTTGAAAACTGGTGTCCTTACAGAAGAGGAAAGGACACAAACATGGAGGAGAAAATGCGATGAAGACATTAGCAGAGACTGAGGTGATGTGTCTACAAGCTTAGGAATTTCAGAACCTACCAGAAGTTGGTAGCAGCAAGGAATAATTCTTCCCTAGAGTCTGCAGAAGGTGCATGCCCCCGCTGACTTCTTGCTTGCAGATTTCTGGCCTCTAGAACTGTGAGAGAATACATTTCTGTTGTGTTAAGTCATCCATTTTGTGATGCCTTGTTACAGCATCCCTAGAAAACTAATACAGAGAGTGCTCAGTAAGTATTTGTTGAATGGCTGTAAATGAATGAATAACTTCTGAAGCCTTTATGTTCACTGTAAAGACTAAATTTGGGCTTCCCTGGTGGCGCAGTGGTTGAGAGTCCGCCTGCTGATTCAGGGGACACGGGTTCGTGCCCCGGTCTGGGAGGATCCCACATGCCACGGAGTGGCTAGGGCTGTGAGCCATGGCTGCTGAGCCTGCGTGTCCGGAGCCCATGCTCCACAACGGGAGAGGCCACAGCAGTGAGGCCCGCGTACCACAAAAAAAAAAAAAAGACTGACCTCCTCTGTGGGGATAGTTCTGGGGGGAGTTTACAATAGTTACAATACTTTACTTTTCAAGCAGTAAGTTGTGCCCATTAGCAGATATTTCAGTTGGTTTTGCTCAGTATTTTAAAATACAATAGAATAAAATATTATATAGTTTAATATAATAGGAAATATCAATGTGACACACATTTTTAAGGTAAATGTGTGAAAATTTTGTCTCATGTGTGTGTGTGTGTGTGTGTGTGTATACTGTGTTTCAATGTCAAATTTATCTTACTCTGGGCTACAGTAAAACAGAAATATTTGAAAGCAAATGGTCCAGCCACATCTTATTCACATGTTTAGTAAAGCCAGAAGGTTTTCTTGAATATTTGAATATACAAAATATATCATTTTTTCCTGTTATAGCATTGCAAATGGAAAAGGAAGGAGTAAAACTTCCTTTATATGAGAATGAAATAATTTGTGCATAGGAATAAGAATCTTTTTTAAAAACTACCAGAAATAATAAGTGAGTTTACAAGGTCACAGGATACAAGGTCAACATACAAAGATATATTGTATTTTTATATCCTAGCAACAAACAGTTGAGAATTGAATTTTTCAAAAACACCATTTAAAATAGTATCTAAAAGCATAAAATATGTAGGGATAAATCTAGGATATATGTCAAGACCTGTTCACTGAAAACTAAAAACATTGCTGAGAGATATTTTAAAAGACCTAAATAAGTGAAGTGATATATCATGGTCATGAATTGAAAGAATGTATGTTAAGATGTCAGTATTCTCCAAATTGATGTAGAAATCAATACAATCCCACTCAGAATTCCAGCAGACTTTTTGATAGATATTGACAACCTGATATTCTAAAATGTATTTAGAAATGCAGCAAATTTACAATGGCCCAAAAAATTTTGTAAAAGAACAAATTTGAAGGACTCATCCTATTTAATTTATACAGTAAAAATATCATATAATGGATAAAAGTTCTGGTCAAATCGTTGCTGGGGATAGTTCTAACATATCTGTTACTTAGAAAATCTGATCTTTTTAGAGTAAAGCCCTTTAACTGCCATTCTGTTTTAGATCATCCTAATTCACTTTTTCCTTGATAGAATACTGATTAGAAATTCTACATGTTTCTGTAATTGTTTTCATGGCCACAGAAGGAAATTAAAACATCCATAAATAACAAAATAAATGACTAAAACTGTATTATGGAATGATTATATTCTAATGATGCTTTGGGTGAGGGATTACAAATGTGGAAAAAGAAAGTTCATTATTCCTGATAAGGTTCAAGGACACCCCCTCCTTTTAAAGGAGGAAATCTGTGAGGCAATGCCTTAAAGTCTTTAGAGGATCTTCTGTATGACAGAATATTTCTCTGAGACACTGCCTTACGTCTTTCTGTGATCATAACCAAAAATCTTATTGTCTCTCTCTGGATTGATTTTTGCTTGGAAGTCCCTTCTTATTTTGAGAATCTTGGAGAAGCTAAAAATATGAAGCAGTTTTGTTTTCAAGCCCAGTAAGTCTTGGCTCCTTTGTAGTCACTTATCTTCTTCCCCTTACCTTCTACCATAGGCAACTAGCTGGAAGGAGACCAACAATATCTCCAACATTCTACCTTCCCTAGATCATTCAGCTCATAAGGTACATTTTTCATTATCCACATTACTTCAGGAACGAGTTTTGGTAAACTTGTCTCCACTATATAAAAGACCCCTTGCCTCCAGTTTCCGATAATCCTCACTTTTCTTTAAGCCCTCAAACTCCTTCATTGGGTTTCTACTAGCACTCTTTTAGTCATCCAACCCACCACCCACTTCTGAAGCCACATGCTCTGGATTTTGTTTTAGTGACATTCTATTTCTAAGTAGCAGAATCTGTTCCAGTTATCTATTTCTGTATAAGAAGCAACCCCATAACTTAATGCCTCCAAAAAATGATAGCATTTGTTTTAATCATGAATCTATAATTTGAACAGGTCTCAGCAGGGCTGGCCTGGGACAGCTTATCTCTTTTTCATTCTAGAGAGCTGGGCAGCATTCATTTGCATGTCTGGTGGTTGGTGATGGCTGTTGGCTGGGCCTTTCCATCTCTCTGAAAACATATGACTTACTTGTTCAAGGTTTTAAATTTTATATATGTTAAATTATGCTTGATATATTCTGACATTTGCTTTAGTAATTTAATATTTTTTCTTTTGAGAATACTCCAAGTTGATGGTGTAGCTGTAATTTATCCATTTTTACAGCTCTAAGGTGTTTATTTATGCCAGTAACACAATTTACCTGTTGTATTATTGATGAAAATTTAGGTAATTTACAATTTTTTGCTGTTATGAATAACACCCATTTGCATATTCTTGTACATATCTCCTAGATACATATGCAAGCATTTTTCTAGGGTATATATCTATGAGTGAAATTGTTGGGTCATACTTACATGCTCAAATTTATTAGCTAGTCACAAATTGTTTTCCTTCAAGGTGGTGTCAATTTATGTAACTAGAGTAAGAGTCTTTCTTTAGATCCATGCTTGCCAATCTGATAGATGTGAGTGGTATCTCATAATAGTTGTATTCTGTGCTTAATAATGATTTTGAGTATCTTTTTACATTCTTTTTCTTACAGTCTGTGTATGCATGTCTTTTACATGTGTTTCTTATGTATTGTTGGTCTTTTTGTAACTGATAGATTATATATTTTAATATATATTTTGTATATTAATTTTTGTCAGTGTAAGTGTAATAAATATCTTCTTGTTATTGAGCTATCTTTCCGTTTTCTTTACTATGTTTTTGATATATACAATTACATAATTCTGATTCCAATTTAATAATTAATCACTCTTTTTTATAGTATGTGTTCATGTTGCCTTTAAAAAAAAATTTCCTATACCAACCTCTTAAGGATATTATCACACTGTAGCTTCTCAGTTTTAAAATCTTATTCCTTAACATTTACCAGTTTATCTGATGGGAATTAATTTTTTTTTTAAATATTATGTTAGGAAAGTATGGTAGTTAATTTTATGTGTCAACTTGATTGGGCTAAAGGATGCCCAGATAGCTGGTAAAACATTATTTCTGGATGTATCTGTGAGGGTTTCTGGAAGATATTAGCATTTGATTCAGTAGACTGAGTAAAGAGATAAACCCTCACCAATGTGGGCAGGCATCATCCAATATTTGAGGGCCTAGATTGGAAAAAAAAAAAAAAAATGAAGGAAAGGCAAATTTCCTCTCTCTTCTTGAGCTGGAACGTTCATCTTTTCCTGCTATTGGACATTGGTACTACTGGTTCTAGGGCCTTTGGACTCTGGGACTTATACCAACAGCTCCCTTGTTCTCAGACCTTTGGACTTGGACTGAATTATACCACCAGCTTTCCTGGTTCTCCAGCTTGCAGAAGGCAACCGTGTAACCCAATTCTATAATAAATCCCCTCCATCTCTGTATGTGTGTGTGGGCGGGCATGTGTGTGCATGTGTGTGTGTGTGTGTGTGTGTATACACACTATTGGTTTTGTTTCTCAGGAGAACCCTGACTAAATACAGAAAGCATTAAAGCATTTCAGTTTTTTCTCCATGTGTTCTTCAAATGAATTCGTAGAACAGCTTTGGTTACTGTATTTTTCTATACATCCATTAGATTAGATTTGTTTTTATCTTTCTAATCATCTATAAATTTACAGATTACTTGACTGATTAAAAATACATTAAAGTGTCTCTCTCTAAAGGTCAATTTCTCATTTTATGGTTTTAGTTTGGTTGCTTTTTTGTTATACCTTTCAAATGAATTTAACCTTTCATCTAAATTGTACATGCTATAGAAAGCACTCCTCTCTCTCTATAACATCTTTTTTTCTTATCCTAACTCATGATTATAAATATCACCTCTTTGCAGATGACAGATGACTCTGTCATCTGTATTCTAAATTCTGACCTCCCCCCAGAGATATACTGCTACATTTCAACAACTTGCTAGATGTTTTCACTAGTACATTCCACTAGAATTTCAAATACAGTCTTCCCCCAAATTAAATAATCATGTCCTTCTATAACCTGCTTCTCTTTCTATTTTGTCTCTTTCTTTTATAGTGCCATTTCGTGCAAGACACCCATGCTTACAAGTGACTTTTTCACTCTCTCTTGTCTTATATTTGTATATACAATTTAGTTATCAAGTACTATAAATTCTCCCTCTACAGTGTAATCATGATCAGTCCACACACACTGCAGCAGTGGTTGAAGGTCCTCAATACTCTTTGATCATTACAAATCAAGCTGATTTCCTTAATTCCAGCATCAACTCCATCCTATCTTTTTCATACATTAGCTTGCAAATGAAACTTTCTGAACAAATAGTCATATATAATCTCTTTTACACTGTTTAATGACATAGAGATGAAAAATATCGCTTTGGAAACTGATGGTCTTCTTGTACTGAATGTCTTCTTTCTTTTGTATTCTCTCCAGATCCACTCTCTGTTCATTTCCACCTTGTTTTAGCCTGCAGCAAGAGGCTGAAGTGTCACAAACTACATTCATATCCCTCTTGCTCTTGAGCCTCTTGTAGATTGTTGAATTTTCCCTGCCTTGTACTTGCCATCTTGGACTGGCTGTATTCTACTGTTACCATCAATATGATCTTCTGCATGTAATGCTCTCCTTCCAGTTTCTGGTAAGTTTCTTTCCCACATTCCTTCAGATATCGGGGTAAAATTACACACCCCTCTCCCACCAAACTATCACTGGAGCACTGCACTACCCCTACTGGTCTTTCTATATGATATATTTATAGATAATCTCTTTACTAAACTCTCCTGTATTATACTAATTTTTTGTACCATCTTTTTCCTGACTGGAAAATTGTCTTCAAGTCCTGACCTTGCCACTTACTACTGGATAAACTTGGAAATTTTATTTAATGTTGTTGCATCTTATTTTGGTCATCTGAAATGTGGACAAAATAATAGTATCTACAGAAGTCATTGTGGCATATATAATGCTTAATGAATAATTTTTTATTATTTATAAAATAAAATAGAAACTCTTAAAAATGTAATTGAAGACGTGTCAGAGGGAGAGGAAAAGCAAAACGTGCTCTCCTTTTCCATATAACAGGAAGACTGTTCTGTAATGCATTCTCCAAAAATATCCAGAGCTTCTCCAGTGGAACTGAACTACAGTTGTTTATGATGAAAACCAGCTCAATAGAGGACCTGTGAATTGGCTTTTCCTCTTTGTGTGTTTCTCTATTTTGTCCTCCCACTCCTCTATACTAGATCACTTCCACAAACAAACACTTTATATCTGAACCCTTATTTCAGATTCTTTTCACAAAGAAATTCTAAACTAACACAAAACTACTGGGATTAATTTTGGGGTACTGTGCTCAGAAGATTTTTTGGTTATAAGGTAAAGATCAAGCTCTAGTCACTAGTACATAGTGTCTGAGAATTGCTAAAGCTAACATTTTAAACTGTTCTGCAAAAAGCATTTCTTGTTCCTTAAATTTTATCACCAACATTTTATCGACATTTATCACCAACTTTTGGGATCAGGAGAAAATGAAAACTGTGTGTGTCTCTAGGTAGTGTATAGACCTTGCGATAAAGGTAAAAGTAGCAAAGATATAAAACTCAATGGGTAACTGCACAATAAATTGTGGAATATTTTGATCTTAGATCTTATGTTTAATTTTATTGATACAAATATGGCTGTTTCATTTGGAAATATCTAATTTGTGGTGGTATGAAACCAGTTTTATATGATGCATTTATTATGTGACAAACATTTTCCATTACTGTATGAATTTTTATATACACAAAAAAACAGAGGGCTCTAAATCACAGCCAAAAAAATCCATAATAAAAATTACTTTTCTGGGCTTCCCTGGTGACGCAGTGGTTGAGAGTCCATGTGCCGATGCAGGGGACATGGGTTTGTGCCCCGGTCCGGGAAGATCCCACATGCCGCGGAGCGGCTGGGCCCGTGAGCCATGGCCGCTGAGCCTGCGCATCAGGAGCCTGTGCTTTGCAACGGGAGAGGCCACAGCAGTGAGAGGCCCGCATACCGCAAAAAAAAAAAAAAAAAAAAAAAAAATTACTTTTCTCAGAATTTATACCTCATTTTTGCTAGGTTTGACCAGATTACACTCTCATATGCATTCAATGTAATTTAACAAATATTTACACAGTGACAGTGTAGTATAACTGAATGATCATTTTTTAACAATTCTTTATACCTAAACTCAATAGCTGGTTTGTGAAGACTGAGCATCTGATTTAAAAAAACCACTGAATGTAGGAAAAGCATAAAGCTCTAATAGGCCAAGGCCCAGTTTTCTTAAAATCTGATGATGCAATAACAAGAGAATATCACTGGGATATAGCCAAAAAAAAAAAAATTAATATGTCAGGTAGACCTCAAGGACTTACATGTTTCCACTCTCAAGCCTAATGGTATAAAATACTCTGGGATTGTCCACTGTGGCAACTATCCCATTCTGCATAGACTGACCATTCCTCACTAAACTATTAATGCACCTCCACAAGCAACTAGACAGGAATTGAGAACCTATATTTATTTACTCATTTGTAGCCTTTTCTAGTGTATTTTTGCACTCCACTGAATGTTTGCTGGTTCAACAGCAATTCAGAGTGAAAACAATAAGTAGTCTTTCCTAATAGTCTTTAGAGTGGTGATACCACTGGAGAAGGAGAGAGGAAAATATGATGGTTGGGAGAAGAATGATTCAGTAGTATCTATAATATTTATTTTGTTTAAAAATTCCGAAACAAATATGGTAAAAGTTAATGTTTAAAAATTTATTACTGGGTATATAGGAGTAAAAATTAGGATATAAGCTAATTATATGACAAATGGATCCCAAATACAGAAACTAAAAAAAGATGAAAGCTTATTTTCATTATACTACATGATAGTGTAGAGGTAGACAGTTCTGCTTCACAAAGTCAAGAGGGAATCTGGCTTCCTTCTATTTCAGGCTCTGCCATTCAAATGAGTGTTTGCCTGCATTGCATAGTTGGAGCTGGCACATGACAACACTTCCATCTCTAGCTTGTGAGAAGGGAACTAGAGCGGCAGTGGAAAGCAGGCAATTTTCTTTTTGGGAAATGATGTGGAGTTTGTACATATCACTTGTACTCATATTCTGTTTGCAAATACTGAGTCCTTGTCCACATGCAGTACAAGGAGACTATGAAATACAGTAAGTCCCCTACATACGAACGAGTTCTGTTCTGAGAGTGCGTTCGTAAGTCCAGTTTGTTCATAAGTCCAACAAAGCTAGCCTAGATACCCAACTAACACAATCGGCTATATAGTACTGTACTGTAATGGGTTTATAATACTTTTCACACAAAAAGTACATAAAAAACAAACACAAAAAATAAAGAAAACATTTTTAATCTTACAGTACAGTACCTTGAAAAGTACAGTAGTACAATACAACAGCTGGCGTACAGAGGCTGGCATCGAGTGAATAGGCAAGAAATAAAGATACTGTACTACTGTACTTTATATAGTACTGTACAGTAAAGTACACCAAAGCACAACCACTTGTAGAGGATGCACACATGTGACAATATACATCAGACACATGAACGAACTTATATGATTAGACATGTTCACAACTTGAAGTTTTGTATGTAGGAGACTTACTGTATGATATTTAACTGGGCAGCTATGTGCAATACTAAAGCTCTGAGAACATAGTTTCATTTCTATTACAAAATGGAAAGAGGTCAAAATGAAATTTAGGGGGAAATTAGTTACTGCCAAAATGCATGTCCATTACAGTATGTGTTATGTTGTTCATTCCTCTCTATTTTCCCTATGTTTTAAATTTAAAACTTAAAAACAGAAGAAAAATAATTTGTTAATCACTTAAAGAGTTGAATGAATTTAGTAAGAACAAATCTTGCCATCTAATATACTTTGTGGTGTTTCTTTTCATTAGTAAAATAATACAAGGGGTGAAAAGTACAGACGAAAAATATCTGGATTTCTGTAAGGTACTACACAAATTCGACTGCAGTATATTTTTAAAATACAGGAGTCTAAGACTGATTGAATTATAGGTTGGCATATTAAGAGTTAATTAATTAATCACCATTCCTAGGTATATTGTTAATAGATGATGAATCTAGAGGGCAATAATTGATAGTATCTTATGGTGTTTCATCTTAAATTATGCAGTAAATGTTGCAAAGAGGTGAAGGTGAGGTGGGGAGAGGAAAGTGAACTTTTTGATATGTGAAGAATTCTCAGGCAGCCCATTCCATGTGTCTAAACTAGGGCATTTGTAAATGTGAGGAAGGTATTTTTTGTTGTTGTTACACAATGACAAAAAGACAGCACTAGAATTTATTGCGTAGGTGTCAGGGGTGCTAAAAATCCTGTTTCAAATGCTAATAGTGCCACCCAATCCATTAAGAAACACTGTAGGGGATGTTGCACCTCGGGAACTGAATTCTGCTTCATTTAGTCATTTAAGAACAATAACGTTGTCTACTTTTGTTCTAGTTACATGTACTTATAAGGAAGCAAGCCCATAGCCAGTGCCCAGGACAGATGTGGTGAGGGTGGGGAGGACTCAGGGGCAGAACTATATAAATATCCTTTGCCATTGTCAAAGCTGAGTTTCTTCACATCCAGTGGAAAGTGTCCTTCATGTGGATGTGGATTTGTCCATAGCTCTGTGGTTTCCTTGGGGAACTTCGGGAGGACTTGGAAATGTGTACTTCCACCTGGTAATATGCTGCATCATCTCCTTTTCTATTCAATGACCTCTCAAATCCATTTTTAAAAAAATTTATTTTATTGAAGTGTAGTTGATTTACAATGTTGTGTTAAATTCTGCTCTATGGCAAAGTGATTCAGTTATACATATATACATTCTTATTCATATTCTTTTCCATCATGATTTATCAAAGGATATTGAATATAGTTCCCTGTGAACTATATATAAGAGTTTGCATCTGCTAATCCCCAACTCCCAAATCATCCCTCCCCCACTCCCCCTCCCCATTGGCAACCACAGTCTGATCTCTATGTCTGTGAGTCTGTATTTTGTAGATAAATTTATTTGTGTCATATTTTAGATTCCACATATAAATGATATCATGTGGCATTTGTCTTCTCTTTCTGACTTACTTCACTTAGTATGATAAGCTCTAGGTCCATCCATGTTACTGGAAATGGCATCATTTCATTCTTTTTTATAGCTGTGTAGTATTCTATTGTATGTATGTACCATATTTTCTTTATCCATTCATCTCTTGATGAACATTTAAGTCATTTCTTTGCCTTGGCTATTGTAAATAATGCTGCTTCAAACACTGGGGTACATGTATCTTTTTGAATTATAGTTTTGTCTGGATGTATGCCCAGGAGTGGGATTGCAGGATTATATGGCAACTCTATTTTTAGTTTTTTAAAGACCCTCCATACTGTTTAGGAGGGTCCCCTTTTCTTCACATCCTCTCTAGCATTTGTTATTTTCAGGATCTCTCTAAAATTCTTTATTCTTTTCCTAAAAAATGTATATTCCATAATTATGTCTTCTGATATCTTTCCATTATCACATCACTATCCCTCTGGATAACCTGAATCACTCAGTATAAGAACTAACAGAATCAATGTAAAGACATTTTAAAAGGCAAGACTTTCTGTGAAAAGATAGGTAAATGTCTGTGAAATTATTGTTGGAAATATTAATTTAGTAAATTCCAATTATTCATTCTACCTTGTTGTTCAGTTGGATAGAGACCACTGCTGAGGTTCAGAAGAAGTGTGTTCTATCACTATCAATTTGATCTCTGGAAAATTATTTTAATACTTCCTTGACTCAGTCATATAATTTTAAGGTAGAGATAATAATCATTAAAACGTCTTTTGATTTTTATAAAAACAGTATTTATGATGGAACTTTTAAGGCCATATGAAAAGTAATACTTTATTATTAAAGACAGATAGTTCTAGATTGTTCAGAATAACTTAACAGAATTTTGGTCATTCTGCTTTCTCATTTCAAGATGCCAAATGTGTAAATAAAACTCCCCAGAATTATGGGATTAGCCTATAATAACTTCAGATATTGTTGTAAAAAAAAAGACCTGTCTCTAATAATGCACAAAAACTAGCCCAGTAAAAGAAAGTAAAGAAATTAAGGAAACAATCCCATTCACCATTGCAACAAAAATAATAAAACACCTAGGAATAAACCTACCTAAGGAGGTAAAAGACCTGTACTCAGAAAACTATAAGACATTGATGAAAGAAATCAAAGATGACACAAACAGATGGAGAGATATACCATATTCTTGGATAGGAAGAATCAGTATTGTGAAAATCACTGCTCTACCCAAAGAAATCTATAGATTCAATTCAATCCCTATCAAATTATCAATGGCATTTTTTTACAGAACTAGAACAAAAAATCTTAAAATTTGTATGGAGACACAAAAGACCCCAAATAGCCAAAGCAATCTTGAGGGGGAAAAAAAAAAGAGCTGGAGGAATCAGACTCCTTGACTTCAGACTATACTACAAAGCTACAGTAATCAAGGCAATATGGTACTGGCACAAAAACAGAAACATAGATCAATGGAATAGGATAGAGAGTCCAGAGATAAACCCACACACCTATGGTCAACTAATCTATGACAAAGGAGGCAAGAATATACAATGGAGAAAAGACAGTCTCTTCAATAAGTGGTGCTGGGAAAACTGGACAGCTACAGGTAAAAGAGTAAAATTAGAACACTCCCTAACACCATACACAAAAATAAACTCAAAGTGGATTAGAGACCTAAACGTAAGGGGAGATACTATAAAACTCTTACAGGAAAATATTGGAAGAACACACTTTGACATAAATCACAGCAAGATCTTTTTTGACCCACCTCCTAGAGTAATGAGAATAAAAACAAAAAAGCTTTTGAACAGCAAAGGAAACTATAAACAAGACAAAAAGACAACTCTCAGAATGGGAGAAAATATTTGCAAATGAATCAACAGACAAAGGATTAATCTCCAAAATATATAAACAGCTCATGCAGTTCAATATTAAAAAAACAAAACAGCCCAATCAAAAAATGGGCAGAAGACCTAAATAGACATTACTCCAAAGAAGACACACAGATGACCAAGAGGCACATGAAAAGCTGCTCAACATCACTAATTATTAGAGAAATGCAAATCAAAACTACAATGAGGTATCACCTTATACCAGTTAGAATGTGCATCATCAGAAAATCTACAAACAACAAATGCTGGAGAGGGTGTGGAGAAAAGGGAACCCTTTGCACTGTTGGTGGGAATGTAAATTGATACAGCCACTGTGAAGAACAGTCTGGGGGTTCCTTAAAAAACTAAAAATAGAATTACCACATGACCCAGGAATCCACTGCTGGGCATATACCCAGGGAAAACCATAATTCAAAAAGACACATGCACCCCAATGTTCATTGCAGCACTATTTACAATAGCCAGCTCATGGAAGCAACCTAAATGCCCATCCACAGACGAATGGATAAAGAAGCTGTGGTACGTATATACAATGGAATATTACTCAGCCGTAAAAGGGAACAAAATTGAGTCATTTGTTGAGACATGGATGGATGTAGAGACTGTCATACAGAGTGAAGTAAGTCAGAAAGAGAAAAACAAATATTGTATATTAATGCATATATGTGGAACCTAGAAAAATGGTACAGATGAACCTGTTTGCAAGGCAGAAATAGAGACACAGATGTAGAGAACAAACATATGGACACCAAGGGGGGGAAGTGGTGGTGATGGTGGTGGTGGTGCAATGAATTGGGAGACTGGGATTGACATATATACACTAATATGTATAAAACAGATAACTAATAAGAACCTGCTGTATAAAAAATAAATAAAATTAAATTTAAAAAAAGAAAGTAAAGAATAGCACATATTAAACCTGATAACCTTGGGCTTTCTCCCCTTACAGGCAACACACACAGACACACACATGTACACACAGCTTGTGACACTTTAAAACTCTCACTGAAATTCAGATTATAATAGTAAACAGTACAGAATAAACCACTGAAATCCATTCAGAGCACAGAAAAAAACTAGTAAACAAGACACCAGTTTCCAGCATTGTCAAAACTGTACTGCTGAGTTAAAAAGTCAGGCAAGAAAATCAATTTTCTCTAATGCATGAATTTAATGAATAAAAATTCAATATGAAGACAGAGGAAAAATAACCCAGCACTTCTAAACCAACCTAAAAATGTTGATATAAAGGGAGGAACAGTGTTCATCTGCATGTTTTTACTTATTTATTCAATAGACATTTATTAAGCAACTACTAATGATTAGAAATAGCATTGGGCATTTGAAATTCAGAGCTGCCTCTAATATGCAGCATCTGTTTTACTAGAAGTATAAACATATGAGCAAATACAACATGAAAAAGGTTTTTATAGAGAGTAAGATGTATAGAAAACAATTTTAAGAGACTCCTAATCCTGACTGGGAGGTCTGGGGAAGGATTCTTGGAAGAGGTGACATCTATTTTAAGCTGTGAAAGCTAAAAATGCATTAGTCAGGTGAAGTCATATGAGCATCAAGCAGAAAAAAATAACAAGTGCACAGGCGGGAGGTGAGAGCTGGGGCTGGCTTGTAATGCAAATTTGAAATAATTCAATTTCTAAAGCATAGGATAGACCCCTAGCAAGAGATGAGCTTGGAAGTGTCCACAGATCATGATGTATGCCTTTCTAAGTACTGTGAAGGTGATGGTGAGTAAGGCATTTAAGGATCTTTAGCAGGGATTAATCTTGTTAGGTAAAGCACTGGTCACCATCTTGGTACAACTGATAGGATTTTCCAGGTGCTGCATGCAAATCTTATTTAGAATAAGGACAATAGTAAATAGAGGAGTTGAAATCTGTATTTTGGTACTACCTATGTTTTGATTAAAGGTATAATATAAAGTTGGAAACCAAGGTCTTCATATGTACTGGTACTGCTAACACAAACCATAAAAGTGATGGAAAATGTTTTACTTTGAATTATTAATCCTTCTTTCTAGACCATCTCACTGCTAGAAAAACTTGCAATTCCACATGTAAAATTTTGTGAAGCAGTAAGATTAATATGACAATGGTTGGGTTAGCTAGTAGTCATAAGTATACATCTCAGAACTGAGGGGCAACTTGTTTACTGAAATAGATGTAGAATATTGATAACCTTACAACTGGCTGGATGTTATTAGGTGTACAAATATAACCTACTCCTTCTACCTATTATGTAGAATACAGGGTAAAGCCTATGTGTGCCTGTTTTGTAGCCAGTAATCTACAGTGATCAGGGTTTTGCAAATATTGCCTTGGAATTCTGAATAAAAATTTCCTATCACTGTGTTTTTGACAAGATCCTTGTAGTTAGACTTAATTGCTAAAACATCATAGATACCTCAAATAATAGAAATTATATTTGAAGACAGTTTTGAAGAGCAAGAAATAGACAAAAAAAAAAAAAGCAAAAGCAAAACAAAAACAGTCTGTAAATTCACCGCAGCCTACTGAATTCCTTACAAGTCTGTATTTTCTCTCACATCAAGACTTTTCAATGTGTCCACTGTGCCTGGCCCATTTGTCTTCACCTCCTCTTTCCTCTATCTGCTTAATTACTCCAAAATTTTTGTCTTATTCTGCAGAACACAGTAGGATGCTCTTTTCTTTGTCGCTATCTTCTTATAGGACTTATTTCTCTTACCTCTTTAGACCATGAGTTTCTTAAGAAGCTTGTTGATTGTGAAAGAAAGAATAGCCAGAACATGTGAATACTGCCAACAATGTTCCTCCTTTCCATGTTATTTATCAGACAGATCACAACTTGTCAGTGTCTAAAACATGTGATGAGAGATTCAAATGCCATACACTCCAACTACTGTTGCAGTAGTTTTAAGGAATATTTTGTGCTTTGAAAGATACATGCCACATGCAGTACATCGTAGTTAACCAGAATATTTAAAGGAAATGATTTTAATCATTGGAATTTCTGGTTCTTCTTCCATTCCCAAATGATACACATCCTCACCCACCCCCGAAAAAAACCCACTACTTTTGTTTAAAGCCATATTACAAATGATTTGAATTATTTCTGCCAACTCTTGTAGTTCAGTCTATACAGGATAAGAATGCTGTGACTATGGAGTGAAGCATTCTTTATCTATTCACCATGTGGTAGTTTTCATGGTCTATATTTCAGAGATTCAGGTAAATAACACATACACTGAGTCCTTCCTTTTAAGGGAGGCATTATTGATTTTACTTCCATTTGTTTGCTTGCTTTAACTTTAGCTGTCACTATTCTCTACATAATTTTGAGTATTAATCTACAGTTTTTATTTGTTGCTATGCTATACTGATTTGATACTCAAAATAATAACACAGCTTGCCTGTCTAAGAAGGACCTTAAGGATAGTGTGGTAGTCATCTTCCAGAATTGCTGATGGTAATCCCTTAAAGTAAACAGATAGTTTGCTTTCATAGCTCTCTGGATGTTAAGAGGTAAATCTCCACTAAATTGGAAAACTCTCTTTTCTTGATCAGAAGAAGGGTATGCTTGGGAAGGTCTTTTGTGGAATAAAAGAGATTATACCTCCTCTTTGGAAAGGACAACTTTTGAATCAGCTACAAAATCTTCTCCAAGAACTTCCTGCCTAGAGAGTGCTGACATAGAGTACAGAACATCTGCATACTTGCTATGTGAGATTTTCTGGTCTCCCCATGTGATATTGACTTCTGTGTTTGCAAGCATTTTGGAGCCAGTTGAGTACTTTTTCATGGAAATGTAGTTTATTTACAATTATCAGCACTGGTGCTGTGACATCTCATACCATCTTATAACCCTTATATGCATATTTTGCCTTGTTTTTAATTCCGACTGGTAGAATCCAGATCTTCCCATCATACTACCACTTTACTGTCATTATTTAACTTAAAAATGGGCAAAAGTAAGTGAAAAAAAGAAAGAAAACATTTAGGTCAAATCAAAGCAGAGAATCTTACAATCTTAAAGTTATATCAAAATGGCAGTAGGGTTTTTGAGAACAAATTTTTTTTTTTTTCCTTTGCAGACAATGACTGATAGCTTAAAAATTTCCTAGAGACACCCCTCATCCATCCCCACCCTTTTGGAAAGATTGTCCTAGTTACTTTGATATGTGGAAATTTGGGGAGCTTATCCACAGATAGGATAGAATATTCTTTCCTGTAGTATTTCTCACATGCACATGTGCTAAATGATACAGTGCCTTATGTCAAAAGATAATAATACAAATTTAGAGCTGAGCAGAGATATAATTTAAATAAGCAATCAAATTTCATATTTTTTTAAGGAAAAGTGAATCATGCCTCTATCCTAAAACTAGTTCATCATGAAAAATGTGAGTTTTTTTTACTTTACTCACATAAACAAATTTTATCATTCATAATAAAATATGCAGAAAATATATGATGAGAACTGGTCCATTTTGATAGAGCAATAAATAACCTAACATTGTGCAATAAAAAAAAATGAGGCCAGTTCATCAGGAAGAGGTACTTTCAGTGGCATATTGTGGAAAAAAACAAATTGTTTTCTAAAACTACTCCACATGCTCCAGACTAATTTATTATTACATTATTATTTCCCTCTAGGATTTAAAATAGTGTGGTTGGAAAAGATTTTATACTTATCAGGAGTTCTAAATCCTTAAATTTTCAGTGCTTTGCATTTTCAATTCTTTATATACTAAGACGAATAAAATGTTCCAGGCTCTCTCCTTATTTTTATTTCTGTTCAGAGATGCTGCAGGAGCTGTCACAAAGAGGATTATCCAAACGTGCTGAATTTAAAGCATGTATATGGATAAAGAGATATATGATTCAAGAGGAAAGAACAATACCTCTTGTATGGATGTGTTTTTACCGCTATAACTGATTCCATGCAATCATTATCATGCAGATGAGTTGGAAGCAGCTAAATATTGTGAGCTTCTAGCACAACATAATTAAATAAACACATTGTCCTTTGTGTTTCCAGGAAAGTAGCTGTAGAACTGCAGCCTTTGGCAGTCTTCCAGGGCTGGTGGGCATCTGTGGCAGGGTATTTTTGTTCTCTGATGAATGAAAACTACATTTGACAAATGGTCTCACACTCTGAAATGTGAGGGTGGGAAGAGATGTGGGTCAATGTGCATTAGTTCATATTAGTTCTTTGTAAAGTATTGATGTTATCTCAACAATGTTTTATAAAATACTCAGCTGTATAATGAGGCACATGTTTGTGACTGTCACACCATATGTTAGGATATGGCAAGAACATAGTACAAGGGTGTGTCCAGATCAAAGTCACTTACTTGTGTCTGAAAGTGCAACAATTGGGATTAAGTGTGAAGTTAGATAAAAAGAGATGAAAGTGGCACTGTGTTGGAAGTAGGAGGCAGTCTGTAAAGTAGGAACAGTTTTGTAGGGAGAGAAGAGACTGAATTCCAGAGAGAGACCAACAATATGACCAAAATGTGTGTCAGTCTTCAGACAAGAGGAAAGAGAGAACATTCTAAATAATAACCAAAAAGCCACATGAATACAAAGATGTTTCTCAGTGATTTATGTGAGGACATCCAAATGCAACATAAATCAAATAAGAGTAACTCTGAATACATGGAAATGGTAAATTCTCCACCCACTTTTCAATCGTCTTACAACTGTGGCCACTTAGCCGTTACTTAGAAGAGAGATTCTTGACCTTGCTGGTATTGACATTTTGGGCCAGATAATTCTTTCTTGTGAGGGCTGTCCTGTGTGTTGTTGGATGTTTAGTAGCATCCATAGTGTTACCCACTAAATGACAGTAGCACAGCCCCTAATTATGATAACAAAAAATGTCTGCAGACATTGCTTAATGTCCTTGGAGGACGACTATACTTCCTGTTGAGAACCACTGACTTACTGTCTCTATCTGCTTCAAATACTACACCATTCCTAAGACAGAAAACCTTAAGGGATTGTATATTAGCATTATTGGTTTTAGCATCAATCATGCTTCCTCATAGACTACTCTTGAGCCTGTGTTCAACTTCATGAAAATCAGATTCCAACCTGTGCTTCATTTTTTAAAAAAGTGGACTTCTTCAGTATCTCTTTTGCCAGTGTCTCTACCCTGTTAATCTGAAAACTATGCCACCATTCTGGTAAAGAAATCACTCCCTTGCTCTTACCAGGTGTTATTCAGCTTTCTTTCCAAGGATATAGTAGCTTTTCCTCCCTTGTATTCCAGTCTAATGGTTGTCATTTAGATATTCAAGATAAATTTAGCTGATGTTGCTGTCTTCTTTACCTAAAACCCAAAGTAGGACATATATTTCACAATATGACTGTGAGTCGAGTTCTATGCTTTCTCAGTGAGAAAAACAGAGAGATATATTGTCAAGAATCAAGTGAAGAATGAGAACATCTACATCAGCCTGACCAAGGCAAAGTCATAATGCACTCAAGGCAGAGATTGCATTAGGTTGCAAATGCTCCCTTTTGGAACTAGAAATAAAATTATTGAGCAAATTTATTAAGGCAAATGTATGGGAAGTAGTTTGTTATACAATTTTCTTGTGGCAACTCTAGAGCTTCTTGTTAGAAGGACTAGTGGAGAACCATATATATAGTTATCACGATGAGCCCTTAACAATATTATCTGCAATTATTTCTTCTGTCCATTGAATCTACATCTTCTGAAAGTATAGCTCCTGGTATAAGTGGATTTTTAGAGCATTTGTTACATAATTTTAAGGAGAATGGGTAGAAAAAGAGGTTTTTTTCACATCTTTAATTGGGTTGATAGTTGTTTGCTTTGGGCAAACATCTAGTAGGCTTCAAAACAACCACTGATATCATCTTATTTTCGCTATATGTTCTATTCTTATCTCCGTTTCAACTGTTCCCTCCACTATGACCAAACTTTGTACTCAGTAAATTAGATCTAATCAGACATTTACTCTTCTAATCTTCCCATTACGAAACTGTCAACTCACCTGCATCTATAATCACCTACACTGTCTGATTTTCTCTCAGTTACTTTGGATGAAGTATCTCTCTTCCAATTAAACGTGTCAGGTGTGACCTGGATTCCACCTTCTCAAAATGTGACCTCTGTAATTAGCCACTTCTCTCCTATTCCTCTAGGGAGGCAAAGACAGCCTGAACTAAGATTATCTGTGGAATCACAAAGAGTAAATAGTTGAGAGATGTGGTGGAGGAAGATCAATAGGAATTATTAATTGATCTCATGTGAAAAATAAAGGAGAAGAATACAGTGAAGATTGCAGCACATTTTCTAAATAAGTAGAGAGATGCCATGGATTGGACCGGAACAAATAAGGGGTAGACCATTAATCTTATGATCTTTGACTGATTAACACACACACACAAAATTACTTTCTATCTTTCCCAGGTAGAAAAGCCCTTGTGTCTTTCTACGCATTTATGAGCTTTCTATTAAAACCGTGAATTCTCCAATGACGTTATTTCGGAAAGGATCCTTTACTACTCATACCTTTGGCAGAACCTTTTTCATATTCTATTTTAAATTGTGCTCTATGCGTGAGTGGTTCATATATTCACCTTGATAATGGAATCTCTTTATGATGGTGGTGGTTCTATTTTCTTATACTATTTTATAATTGTAAGGACCTTGGAGCAAGAAACATTTTTAAAAATCTAAAATGAATGCATGGGGCTTCCCTGGTGGCGTAGTGGTTAAGAATACACCCGCCAATGCAGGGACATGGGTTCGCCCTGGTCCGGGAAGATCCCACATGTCATGAAGCAACTAAGCCTGTGCACCACAACTACTGAGCCTGCACTCTAGAGTCCGAGAGCCACAACTACTGAAGCCCCTGTGCCACAACTACTGAAGCCTGCGCACCTGGAGTCTGTGCTCTGCAACAAGGGAAGCCACCGCAATGAGAAGCCCGTGCACCCCAACAAACAGTAGCCCCCGCTCGCCACAACTAAAGAAAGCTGACGCGCAGCAACGAAAACACAAGGCAGCCAAAATAAGTAAATAAACAAATTTAAAAAAAAAAGTGAGGGCTTCCCTGGTGGCGCAGTGGTTGAGAGTCCGCCTGCCGATGCAGGGGACACGGGTTCGTGCCCCGGTCCGGGAAGATCCCACATGCCGCAGAGCAGCTGGGCCCGTGAGCCATGGCCGCTGAGCCTGCGCGTCCAGAGCCTGTGCTCCGCAACGGGAGAGGCCACAACAGTGAGAGGCCCACATACTGCAAAAAAAAAAAAAAAAGTGAGTTGGAATTTTAAAATAAAAAAAATGATTACATTATGGCTGTGATTTTCACATATTCTAGGGATTATTAATTCTTCCAATATATAGTTTGATAATATTTATTCCTCCCCACTGAGTTATTGTATCAAAATATTAGGCTTGTTTTCCATTTTCCTAGAGATTTTTTTTTTGGTTTGGACAGAATTTATTTACCAGTACATAAATTTTATTTAAAAAATTCTAAGTGTTATAACCAATTTAATCTACTGGTTCTTCTATGAAATTGATGGATAGCCATGATCTCCATTTCAATTTGAAGCATGTCAGCGGACTTTAAATCTATTGGTTTTTACCAGTTGTCAATATCTATTGATTTAATAAACTTGAAGATATAGCGTTGCTTCTACACACACAGATGCTAACACACACACACGCACAATGATTATAAATTTTTATAAACTGACTGTCACACAGTGATAGGATTTACAAGTTTAATCCCGTAAGATCACATCTTCATAAATATAATGGTTTGTGTTTACATACTTCTTTTCGTATCAGCTGTACATCATGGGCTTGGAAGTAGTCAGTGAAAAAGGACCTATGAAAGGTACCGGTGGAGGAAAGCCAATAATTAATATGGCAATAAGTTAGTGGAGTAAAAAAAATGAAAATCAGTATCCACTCCTATTTGACCAGTCTCTATGGTTGAATGAGCATATATCAATTTCTTGAGACAGTATTGGTTTCAAATTGTGTATAATTCTCCCCATGAGCACACATATCAAATTATTGGTTGAAGGCTTGATTTAGAATATATTGCTATTTTATCTCAAATGAACTTACACTCAACTTTTAAAGGTTTCTATAATCAAACATATTCTGAATATACATTCTAAAACAATTCAGGTAATTAAACACTTTAATAAAGACCCCAAGATGTAGTGAAGTCTCTATGTTTCTTACATTTCCTTATACTGTAACATCCCTGTATGCTGTTCTCAATCTGAATTCTGAAAATAAAAATGTGAATAATTCCCTTTGTAAAAATCATAGAGAAAGTGAGATGACTTGAGATTACCAAAATTATTAAAGGAATTTAATTAGCCTTTAGGCTTGTGTAGAGTAGAGATGATCACATCATGACTCACAAAGTTTTCTAGGCCTTATACTGCTTCTTAACTCTTCCTCCAATATTTTCATTTCTCCCTCACTTGTATATTCAGGAAATTTTATATATGTATGTATATATGTACATATATATATGAAATATTGAAGTCCTGAATAAAGCCAGTTTTAAAAAATTAATTTTAATTATCTTTTTTGAAAGAATCACAATAGCCAAGCAATTATCTGCATCTTTGTAAAACTATGTTATATCTTACATTTTGGCTCTTGGTTTGACATAAAAACTTCCTGAAATAAGTGCTCTCTAAAACATGAATCTCTTGGTAGTTTCCTTAAATACAGTGAATTATAACAATAATTTTGAATTATGTCACAACCTGAAATTTTCCAGTAATAAAATATACATATTAGTTATAACCACATAAGATTATGCTATAATAATGTTAAAAGAATTACAGTTTTTAAGTGTTTATTAAAATAGGTCAAAATTTAATTTTTGTATTTCTTTTGAAACTAAGAGGCTGTGGTTCTTAGCATTGATTGTTATGAGAGTATTTCTTGCACCCCCAACTCCACATATAAAAGGTATCAAGAATAAAAATTCTATTCATTTCATTCTCTCAGTAATCCTGTTAAAGTGACATGAATTACCGTTACAGTTTTCCAAGCAAGGATTATCAGGTACATTTGTTGGTCTCAGCAAAGCAACAAAAGAGGAGTTAGCATAAAGCAGTGATCTGGCAGTTAGAAGATATAGATTTTGTTTCTGCCTTCATCACATGTTCATTTTGCCACTTGAGCATTACTCCTTCTCTATGAACCTGAGCCTTTCCATCCACAAAGTATCTTGTTTAGTACAGTGTATCCAGGGGGCCCTCAGGAAATATTAAAAGATGATAAATAGTAAAGGTAACTTGCCTCTTACCTATTGACTACAGAATGTGCTGTGTGACTGAATAAACAAAAGGCTTTGAAATTATGCATGGGGCCTTTTTTTTTTTCTTGTTTCCTAGCAGTATTCAGTGCATTATTCTGTGTTTAAATATGAGTTGGACATAGTGGAAAATATACTCAGAGACAGTAGATAGCTATAGCCTTCCTTGATGTACTTTCTATCTAAAGCAGTTCTTCATTTTCTTCTGCTGTGTATCTTACTGTTCCTACAGTTTTATGGAGAATAGAAAATACCAAGTTAAATATATTATAACTTTTCCTATGCTGTAAGGTTATTCTAAAGTTATCTTTCTCTAATAATAATATTCTTTGGACTTTTAAATAATTTTTATTTCATTTCTCTCCAGATGTACTTTAGTTGTTGCACATATTTTAGGAGTGGTTTTATTTGTTTGTTTGTTTGTGGCATTGCTCTTATGTCACACACAAAATAATATTCTCATTGGCCCGAAAAGGATAATGCATCTTCCAAAACAAGAACTAAGTTCTTACTTGATGAATATGGCTGGCTTTTGCAGAAGAAGTAAAATCATTTCAAAGGTTGCTGGGCAAGCCCTTAAACTTAGCACCTCTCTGAAATTCAACCCACATTTTAAAATAAATGTACTTAAAATTTGAAAATATTTAAATCTCTAATAAATTAACCATCTATAGAATTTTTTAAAATAGCTCTGTTATTGTGCTCTATTTTATGTGGAGCAATTCTTTCAACCTTAGTTTATACTCTCAAAATAATGAGTTCCATTTTTTAATTTATCTCAACTCTTACCTTTTAATTGGAATTTATTATTTTCACAACAGTAGGAGAGAGCCATTCTTTATCAAAGTGTAGCTATCTGATACTTATTGAAATAAACATATTTCTGATACTGTTTCTCAGTATCTAAGAAAAAGAATTGCTATCACTCTCTGTCTCTGCCCTTTCCTTTGTGTTTGTTTTTAATTATGCTAACTTTTGCCTTTGACATATAATGTTTTCTCATTTTAAAATTAGTTTTGATGTTTATTTACTGATAATACTTGTACACAGGGACAACACCTTGCACGTATATTCAGCAGATAGTGAAAATATCTGAAAGTCTTCCTGGAAAGTTAATAGTTGGAACTCAAAAATAGATCCTGCACATACCAAGCATTTTTCCTATTTCTACCATACCTGAGAGAAGATTTCATTTTATATGCATGAAACAAAGTCTATTGTATGCATTAAACCACTTTATGACACCAGGGAATCTTTGTGGGCCTAAAAAAAAATCAATAAAATATTTATAAGAAAAAATAGCTAGTGAAACCATGCAGTCCCTGGTTATCATTCCATGTTATAGATGATGGCTTCAGCCATTTTCAAGTTGCAAAATACAATTTATTACTATAAATTCTTTCTCATCACAAAGCCAAGCTCTTTCCAAATTGATACAGTTTATTGCACTGCAAGGAGGTAATGCCCATCTCCAGAGCTCAAACAGTTAATGTTCAGCACTTGGAATCAATTTAGCTGACATGAAAGAGCCCCTGGAGTGGTAATGGCTCTTTTCTGGTGATCTGTATATCACTGCACTTAAGTTCTAGAATGCCAGGAGCGCTTCAGATTTGAATTTATTTTGTTACTGGGCTTAATGCACCCACTTGAATATTTAGATGAATCACTTTCTGTCAAACAAATTTGTCTTTTGAATATCAAGCACTTAAAAATAATGCTGATAAATAGGCAATGGATAAAATTGTATTCTGCTTGATCAGAGTTTTTATTTTTTCCACTTATTCTGGAACCACTAAGATTTGAATAATTCTTCAAATCCTTTCTGGACTGGAACAAATAGAGATAAATATGAAATTGACCTTGATTTTACATGGCTGGGTTTTCATGGCCGTCATATAGGGCCATGCAGCCTGGGCACTGCATAACTTTAAGGAGCACTGGTCACTTCTAGTCTTTGCAAAGGATGCCCCCTGTATCTGGATGGTGCACAACTGGCACAACTGAACATGGAGGCACTACCACAGATAGATACAAAGCAAGTAAGGAATTTGATTAAATCCACATTCTAAAATTGTGTGGTTGGTTAAATGAGTAAATCAGACCCTTACCTGCTTTGAACTGCCTCCTTAATGGCATCTGATCTTAGACTACAAGAGCCAGAATTGACTTAAGAGTTTCTCTAGTTCCAGCTCCTTACAATATAGGAGTAAACTCAAGTCCCTACTCACCAAGGGGTTGAACTAAGTCCTGTAGGTAGATAGTAGTTGTCAAAGCTAGATCTAAAACCCAGTCTATAGACTTCTTTTCCAATAATCTGTTTTCAAAACTCTACAGTAACTCTCATTGTCTCATTAAGATGTTGACAGCCACCTCTCCCCTGATTATAAGAGACATCACAGGGAAGTGACCTTACAATAATAGAGTTGTGGTTTTAGCCTCTCTTGAAGTCCATTCTGCTGTAGGGATTCCACAGTTTTGATCTTAGCTTGTTAACCTCATTAGCATTGATTCTCAACACCTGTGCCTGTGGTTAGTTGGAGACCTAGGGTGTATGACTTCTTTGTACCAGAGCCCACCATCAATAGTCATTTCTCCCATGACCAAATGGAGTATGAAGAACTAGAAATAGTGAATCTAGAGTCATGTATGGGTGTTGAACAGGTTATTGTAAAGATTTTGTTTACAAATGTATTTTTATAATATTTCATGCAATATACATTTTGGACAATAGGTGAAGGAATGGCGAATGAAGTTAATTCTCTCTTTTTTTTCTTTTTTTCCTAGTGAGGTTGATGGGATTTTGTTTACTTTCCTAATGAGATGGTGATTTACATGTTTTAGAGAACCACTTACTCTGTGCCCTCTGTGCATGGTTTCAGCCTTGCAAGTCTGAACTGAAGGCATGTATGAGTCCAGAGCAGATGTGTGCAGCTGGGCAAACCTGTTTTCCATTGCTCTTCCTTGGAATGATAATCCACATGCTGAGATTTCAAATGACTTTAATACACATTTTCTTGATTAATGGAAAATGGCAGAGTGTAGGAGACTGAAACAGTTTGTGCTTTGCTTGATTAATTAATAAGGGACTCTCTTTTCCCAGCTCCAACTCATTATGCTAATGAAGTGTCATCAATTAAGGCTTTCCCTTGATTATTGAATGTCAGGTAGCGCTCAGTGAAAATGCTGCGTTCCTTTGCTGTCTGGGTGGAACTGCCATTACAGCATTTTCTGGACTGCTCCTTCCATTAGCTGCTGTTTGTTCTATTTTCTCGTTATTGTGTCTTTTTCTTGATCTTAAGTGAGGTGACTATGGAAAGCTTGGAATGAAATGGAAAATGTTGTTTCTGGAAATGTGGGTAAAGAAAATGTGTTAACAGAAAGATACACACAATTCTTCATTCAGAACTCATTTGTAATTATTAATGATATAGTAAAAAATTAATCAAAAGACTATGTTGAGCTTTCTGAAATAAGTCTTTGGTATTGTCATTAGATAAGATAAACAGTTCAGAAATACATGATCATTAACCATTTCCACCCTTCTATTGAAATTAAATTTTAAGGTTTTTTTTCCTAAGGGAAGTATCCTGAGAACAAAAGAGTGTCTATTTAAATGCTTTATTCTCTTTAGGTAATGTTCTAATTTGTTTATGAATATTACTTAGATTTGGATCCACTTAAAGATGACAAAAATGTGAAAAGAATAGAGTATAACCAAGTACAGCCTCCAGATTACGTTGAGGAAACAAACATTTTTATGTGTCCTAGTGGCTTTTTCTCCTTAGCACTGAAGATGAGACTCTTGATATGGATCAATTTTGTACATTCATGTTATCTAATTCATTCATTAGGGTTTGCCTTACTTTAAGATTAGGTATTCCCTGTTAATGAGGAACTTCTAAGACATTTATAAAGGTTGTAAGTAGAAGAAGACCTGAGTAAGACACTCACAATCACCTATCTTATCTACTTTTGGTAGCTGACATCTTGGGGGAGCAATAGTAATGAATTTGTTTAATTTTCTCCTTTCACTTCACCTAAAGTAAAAAATAGTTTATCGTTTTATGGTACATCTCTGGCCTTGAAAAAAAATTTCTTTTCAACTAGTGGTGTCATCTGCTTAATTAATTTATCAATTTCTCAGTTTCCCTAACTACAGAATGAGGAGATAGTATTCATGCATGGCCATTTTTCTGAAGATTTTGAATATAAATAAATGGAGAAGTAAAAGGAATACTTTACTACTTGCTTTTATGGAATGCATTTTTATTCTGGTGCTGTGAGTTTTAAAATTAGAGGAAGACATCTGATAGAGCTCATTGCTGAGTATACTGATGCTTAGTTACCTCCATCAGTTAAAACTAAAGTTTATTCCTCTTTTCAGAGAGCACTCCTTTTCTCTGCTTTCAGGAATAATGTTTCCAGTTCACTGGGACCCTTAGATGTGCGGTCTTTGGGTTATATCTTTAACTCTTTCTCTGAGTCCCAAACCTGTTACAGCACTAAAGAAAGACTGATCCATAAAGTGAACTAAGTATGCTGCTGAGCAGAGGTGGTATTTACTGCCTCAGTATGGAACACCTGTATTATCTTCTCAGAAGGATCTTGGTGAGAAATAAATCTAAATCTAAGGATGGACAAGTGGGGGGTTGGTAATCATCAGAATTCAGGCCTGAATGCCACTCCTTTAGAGGACCAGCCCCAAGCAGCAGATTCTCCACATGTGGCCATGCACAAGAGCAAATCATCTCGGCCCTCAGAGCCAGTATTCCATTTGATAATCATACTTGCATTTGTGCCATATAGTGTGGAGAAATGGTAAATAACCTTCTGAAACAGAAAGTGGTGGAAGATCAAATTACCCAGGTAAAGAAAAAATAGTTTAAGCCCTACCAACTGCAGTGCATATGCGTTCATTGTCATCACTTGAATCTTCTGTTTGTTTTGTTTTTGATATTAAAGTCATGATAACGAGATAGGATGAACTGGGATGAAATTTTATTTTTTTAGAATCAAATTTACTCTCCATAAGTTTCTTTATTTTGACAATGAAACTTTACTTTCATTGTAGAAAACAACTTATGTTCAATTTTTCACCAAAGTGTACATGTCCCTGCAGTCATTAAAGTTGAAGCTGTAGGACTGTTATATTTATAACACTGCAGTGTCGGTTGAGTGAGAGAAATAGATGAGTATCATAGATTTGAGGATATGAGATATGATTCTGTCATTCATAACTAAAGTCATGCTGCATGTATAACATAATCTCATTGTGTCCTACCTGGTTTGAAATGCAGAATAAAATGTGTGTAGAAAGGGATGCCATATTTATATAATTGATTAATTGTAATTATTCCTAGAAAAATAGACTTCAGGGCCTGAATATGTAGGAAGTGTGCAGATCAGCAGATTAAAAGAAAAAGTATTTTTCAGATGGACAATATAGTCGGTAACCCACAGTTAACCAAAAGGAAATTGGATATAATCAGTTTAACAAGCATGTATTGCAAGTCAACACTTTGCCCTGGTTGATGCCAAATGGTCACTTATTCTTCTAATTAACTTCCTTCTTGGTGGGAATGTAGTGTTTTGTGAGACACAGCATAAAGTAGTTAAATAGACAGATCCGGGAGCCAAGCAGCCTGGGGGTGAATCCTAGCCCACCCACTTACTAGCTGTGTGAACATGAGCAGTCTGTTTAACATTTCCATGCTTCATTTTCCTCTTCCATAATTAAAGTAATACCTTCCCCATTCAGTTGTTGTGAGGATTAAATAGTTAATAGAAAGCTTCTATAAGCATGTTAGCACTAATTAAACACTATAAAAATTTTGCTATTATAATATAGGACAATATATTGGCGATTTTTACCGAATTTTAGGATCAGATAGATGGGTGCTTATGTTCTGTTTCTATGGATACCTTTATTATTTTATTTTTTTGTTTTGTTTTTGGATCTTGGATAAGTAATGAGGCTATTGAGCCTCAATTTTCTTATCTATAAGACAGGCATAATGATAGGATCTACCTTATGTTTTGTGAAGATTAAATAATTTCTGATACACACTCAGTGCTTAAAAAATATAATCATAGTCTTTAATTTTTATTTACATATAGGATACTATTGCCACATTAATATACTTTATTGTCCTTGACCAAATTCAGGTTATATTAAAATACCTTTGTTACAGATGTAAAGGCTAGAAAGGGGTAATAAAATATGCTCTGCATTCAGTATTAAAAATACATTGTTGAGGACTTCCCTGGTGGTCCAATGGTTAAAAATCCGCGCTACCACTGCAGGGGGCACGGTTTCCATCCCTGGTTGGGAAACTAAGATCCCACATGCCCACACGGTGCGGCCAAATAAAAAATAAGTGAAAATAAATACTTAAAATGTTTTTAAAAATACATCGTTGAACATCCATTTTACAGTTCAGTGTGCTTCTCCCCTGCCTGGAGAAAATCCTGAACTATATCAAAAAAAGAAACATGATAATCGTAACAGGAATGAATTATGTAGCACAGAAAATCCTTCCTACTTTTAAAAGATTTTTTTTAAGGGAAGTAATATTTGCCTTTTGACTGACATAATTGTATCTAAGTCACAGAGTGATCAGAAATTAGAGCTTTATAAAACTTGATTTACTACAATTTCTGCTTTTTTTTTCTTGCCAAGTGCACAGTACTCCATGAAACAAAATATAAAACCTCATAGCCTAATTTTAAACTTATCATCACCAGTAACAAGACATGTATAAGCAAAGTAACAGTGATTAGGGGAATCTATACATTCATTCAAGGAACTGAAGGAAGAAGTGTTTCCTCTCAATTTATAAAATGCAAATTATGAAATGACTACAAATTCAGTGGTTATTGTTGCTCTGTCCTTTGAATATATTTACTTATACTTTTCCTTTGCCTACTTTTATATTTTCATATTATACTTGGTTCCTCATAAATTATGCAACCACTTGTGAGAAATTTAGAAGTGAGTTGACCATGTCCTGCCCACCTTTATTTCTTTTCCTGGGCACACAAACTAAGGCTATATTCTTGACTTCCCTTGCAGATTGCTGTGACTAGGTGATTAAGCATTCTCAGTGGTATGTGAGAGAAAGTGATGTGCGCATTTTCCGGTCCACCCTATAAAAATCGCCCAAGAGCACTCCATCCTTTTTTCCTTTCCTTCTGCCCTAAATAGAAACTCCTAGAGTGACCCTACTCTACCCCCATGCTTGGTCATTGACTTGGAATGTCCCTACACATTTGCATGAGAATAATACTCTCTTGAATATGTTTAGTTCCATTTCGATATATAGCCCAGTTCGTCCTATATAGTAGGAAAAAAATGATGATTTTGAATTGGAGTGATGCTGTAAAAAATTAAAATGTGTTAAAACATAAATTTTTGCTCTAACAACAGAAAAACAAATAGAGGTCATATAGTAGATGGTGAGAAAAATATATACAGTAAGAGGCAAAGTGGAGATGTGGGCTATGTGGTGGCAAAGCATTTTGAAAACACTCACCTGCAATTACTTGGAAGGTTAACCAAGTGTCTACTGGACCTGGAGCTCTAGGAGAAGTGATGAGAAAAAGTCAGAATGTTAATACATGTGTGACTGTTATTTGCTGCACTGAGTCATGTATTATGGGAAAGAGGTGAGCACAGGCAAGAATTAGCTGCTTTTAAACAGGGGTTGAAAGGAATAGAGAAACCAGATTAGAAGCATCGTAGGATTGGAAAACGAAACTGCTCTGAACCTTTTACAATTGGAGATAAGACTGAAAAAAGCTCTAAGAACCAGACTTACACAAGGGGCTTCAGCTTGTGCAAAAATCAGCTTGAAAGTGGTTGTCTTCTCATTCACTCCTGTTGCTTCAGATGAGCTTAAAGAGATATCAGAGAGAGAGAGAGAGAGAGCAGGGTGGGGGGAGGGTAGAAGAAGGGAAGGAAGGAAGGAAAAAGGAAGGAAAGAAGGAGCAGCAGCATGTGTGGAGGAAGAGAAAGAACAAAGAAATAAAACCAACTTAATAGAGTTGACTTAAAAACTATAGCTAGGAAAAAACTCTGGCTTAACTAGAATATGAAAATGACTGTAACATGGAACTTACCAGAAGCAAATTCATTTTCAATGGAATTGTATTACCTTGCAAACCACAAGCCCATAAAATCATTAACAATTTGGGAATTTCAGTGATATGGATATGGGGATTTTAGCATTATTCCTGCAACTTTTCTGTAAGTCTGATATTGTATTAAAATGAAAAGTCAACAATAAGCCCTCATCTGCCAATAAGAGTATGTGATTATCAACCAATGGTTGCCAGGAACTTCACCAGCAGGAAAATAGCTGTCCAAACTGTGAAGCTTCCAGGTAGGTCATCCTCCACCCCACCCACTTCAGATGTGGTCATTGAAGATGTGCTATTGTAATTTATAATAAGAAATATATATTTGGTCTTCTTCATTTCTGGTGCAGAACTTCTAAAACCCTAGGAATTTCCTAACTGATGGGAGAGATAAATCTGTCTTTTGTTATGCTAAGGAGGTGATTTTTTGACCACATCTAAGAATGAGGGCTGATTGCCTGGAGAATCAATCATGTGATTGGAGGGTTGGAACTTTCACCGCAACCCTTGACTTCCAGGGAGGGAAGAGGAGCTGGAGATCCAGTTCAATCACCAGTGGCTAATGATTTAATCAGCCATGCCTGTGTAATGAAGCCTCTATAAAACCCCAAAAGGATAGTGTTCTGAGAGCTGCTGGGCTGGGAATATGATCCTCACGGCAATCGTGGAAACTGCAAACTGATGTTAGAGAAGTTGCCCTCAGTTTTGATTCGCAAATGATTTTGCAGTGGAGACACCTCCTGTACCCTGTAAACTTGGAAACTCCATGGACTATGGGAAATAACTTTTCATTGTGCTGATCTCTTACATATTTGGGTCCAGTTGTTTTTTAGCCTATCCTACATTAATTAATACAAAGGGTAAAATCTATAATATCTAATTGGAACTGTAAAGATCTAAGAAACAGGTTAATCTAACTTTATCTCAACCCGTGTAGGGGATAATTTAAAATTTTCAATTTACCTCCAAAATATTTCAAAATTTATTTAGTAAAAGAGAGATAAAATTAGGCTAAAGCACCTTTAAAGATGATAAGTTGTCTATATTTTCTAACACTCTACTGAAAATGCTTAAAACCCATCTTGAGTTTGTCTTTGTCCCAATTTATAAAAAGAAAAGAAAACCTGAAATGTATTCCCAAATTAATTTACCTCTGTATCTAGAATGAGCAGAAAATACTATTACTACTTGTCACTTTACTATTGTACTATAGGATACTGAAGTGTTAGAAAGAAGTCTGTAATGATTGTCATTTGAAAATAAATTCTTTTTTACTACTGAATCTTCATATCCCTGGAAGCAGAATTGTGTTACCATGATTCAAAATGTATATTAGCAAACATTTTTGCAAACCAAAAAAAAAAGCAATACAGAGTTTATCATTCATATTTGTTCCAACTTTTCCATTATAAACCTCATTATAGAAAATCAATAACATGGAAAGGAGATAAGTGTACCCAAATGTTAGATTTTTTTCTAACATGAAAATAAAAATATTTAAAATTAATAGTTTTATTTTAGCATCATAGACTTTTGTCCTTTCAATTTCTGATATGTTAAAATTTTCTTTGTTTTCATATAAACTCTTACATTTCCCATTGTATTTTTAGGTGATATAAACTGGAGTCTCAGGTGCCAGTTTTTTTTTTTTAACCTCATTTTCATTTTCTCGATACATCTAGGAAATTGAAAAGTAAAATAGGAAACATAATGTTCTGATTAAAATAAACAACAGGCTTCTTGTGCTGAGGTAAGTGCAAGCAGTAATTCTGCATTGCAGTTATTACTACAGAATCAATAAGTATGGAACTAGAAAACAAATGTATCTTTCTGAAGCTTTAATCAACCAGCAATCTCTGGTAGTGCCCTTCTGTGAAATAGTGTCATTTTTATGAAGAATTTATTTATTTATATTTTATTTTTGAATCACTGCATTCAAAAGCAGTGTCATTATTTAATAATTATACTCTGCTAATTTCTGTATAAATCATGTTCTAAAGGTACATCTAGGAATGGGAGAAGGACAAAGTGGAGAAGGGGCCAGATTTTGCCAAAATAATATATTTATTAAATGTTACAGCTAGAGCTGTTACTCTTCTAAACAATTAAAATGTGATAAATTATGTAATAAAATGCATGTCTTTGAAGTTTACAACATGTTCTTTAAAAAAAAAATAATAAAACTAATACATATTCATCCCAGGAGGGCAAAAAGAAGAAAACATTTACCCATAATTCTTCCAAGGAATAATCAATATTCTGTCTAACTCATTTTTTTCTTTCTATCTACCTATCTATCATCTATCTCTCTCTCTATATCATCTTTCTCATCTATCCTTTTGGACTTTCTAAGCTTGCGTGTATATGTTTCTTTGTTTTTATTTTTACCAAATTGGATTATATAATTTTATTTTCTCCTTTACGCACTTCACATATATTGTGAGCATTTTTTCATATCATTAAATATTCCTATAAAGCATAATTTTAGATAGCTTTATAGAATTTTTTATATAGATGTACTATGTAGTCACCTATTTACCCATCGTCAAACATTTACTATTTCCAGTTGTGTTTCTTACTAATATCTTTTCTATGAACATCTTTTTCTCACAACTCTGTGGCCCAATTTTTACTCTTTATTATTGTCGATTCTTAGAGCGAAATTCTTTGGTCACAAAGTAACAGCTTCTTTCTAAAGGCTCTTGCTGTGAACTAGGGACTTTACTGATAAATGGGGGCAGGGTGGAGGAAGCTGGGAGAGGGGAGACAAACACTGCCAAAATGATTTCAAACTAGATGTACTAATTTAATTCCAACCTATGAATGCCTGAGGCATGTTCACTATATCCTAGGTAGCATTAAGTATTATTCTCATTATTAAAATGTTTGATAATTCATCAGCCAAACTGTACCTTATTACTATTTAATTGAATTTTTCACTCATAGATTATATTCAATATATATTCATATGTTTATCTGTCATTTGTATTTCTTATTTACAATTTATATTTTTTACATTAATGGTTTAAACCAGAATGATATTTAGAAATAGAAGTCATACTGGACATTTTCCCCCTTCGTTTCTGAATTTAATGTAACTTCCCTAACTCTATAGGTGTAAAATGTAGTGTTGACTAAAATCATGGGATTTTAAACATAGCCTTTAACTGAGAGCAAAGGAAAATAATGTGCTTATTTTACCTGTTTTTCTTTTAGTTGTTTCATTCTGCTATTTCACTGCCTCATTTGTTTCAAAGTAAACTGTTTCAGGTAATAATTCATATAGAAATTAAAATCGTCTTTTTCTGTAAGATACAACTATGTGTAACAAAGTACCATCAGGAATGTTTTTCCTCACTAAAAATATGTCTTTGATTTAATAAAACAAGAATTATCAAAGTTAGACCTTAATAAACTAGAGTGTGGATTTAATTATTCATCTATAGGATGCACCATTTAAAATTTCGTTACCAGTTTTAAAGGTCTGGATATGCAAGTTGATTTTGTAAATTTTAAAGAGGGTAATTCTTAATCTACCTGAGATAAACTATTTTTTAAAATTTTAGAAATACAATTTATATGCAAATATATTATGTGCTAAGTTCAGCTATTTCTTGTCTGTTCAATAAGCAGATCTGACAAAAGAAGCCTGCTCAGCAACACAGTTAGCCACTACTTTGGTGTATGCTATCTATTGTATTTCTAGATCAATTATACATTTTATAAAAACAGGAAACATGATGGAACACATCCAAGTAAGTGTTATCTTCTTCAATATTGTAATTCTGAAAGTTTCTATGCTGACTCTAATAATACTATCACTATTTAAAACCTTTAAAAATCCTTTGGAACTATCTTCGTTTGTTCTAAAATACTCTTTTGAACAACTTATTAGTTGTAATTATATTTTGATTTTTTACATCACAAAACTTTGGAGCCAAGTATTTGTATTAGGACATATGAGTGTTGTTCAAATGCTGTTGTACAAAAGATGCCACATGAGCAGATGACTTTTTGATGAAAAATGCTGTCATTGGATATTCATATGCACTTCATTAATTTCTATCAAATATAATCTTTCCAATTCCTCAAAATATAAACATAAAGATCTTGACTGATCATTTAGCCTTTTTTCAGCTTTTTGGGTGGCATAATTGACAAATAGGAATTTGAAATATTTAAGGTGTACAACTTGATGATTTGATATTTGTACATATTGTGAAAGATCACCATAATCAAGCTAATTAGTATACCCATCACTTCACATAGTTACCCTTTAGCAAATTTCAAGAACCCAATATAGGAGACCTTCAAGATGGCAGAGGAGTAAGACATGGAGATCACCTCCTCCACACAAATACATCAACAGTACATCTGCATTTGGAGCAGCTCCTACAGAACACCTACCAAATGCTGGACAAAGACCTCAGACTTCCCAAAAGGCAAGAAAATCCCTAGTACCTGGGTAGGGCAAAAGAAAAAAGAAAAAACAGACAAAAGAATAGGGATGGGACCTGCACCTCTGTGAGGGAGCTGTGAAGGAGGAAAAGTTTCCATGCACTAGGGAGCCCCTTCACTGGCAGGGATGAGGGGTGGGCAGGGGGAAGCTTAAGAACCATGGAGGAGAGCACAGCAACAGGGATGCAGAGGGCAAAGCGGACAGATTTCCACACAGAGGATTGGTGCTGACCAGAACTCACCATCCTGAGAGGCTTGTCTGCTCACCCGTCGGGGTGGATGGGGGCTGGGAGCTGAGGTTCATGCTTCAGAGGTCAGACCCAAGGGAGAGGACTGGGGTTGGCTGTATTAAGACAGCCTGAAGGGGGCTAGTGTGCCACAGCTAGCCAAGAGGGAGTCCGGGAAAAAGGCTGGACCTGCCAGAGAGGCAAGAGACTGTTGTTTTGGGGTGCACAAGGAGAGGGGATTCCTGCACTGTGTACCCACAGATGGCAGAGCACTGCCGCAGTGAGCTCCAGAGACAGGCATGAGCCACAGCTATCAGCTCAGACCCCAGAGACGGGCATGAACCACTAAGATTGCCACCACTGCCACCAAGAATCCTGTGTGCAAGTGCAGGTCACTACCCACACACACACACACCCCCCCCGGGAGCCTGTGTATCATGTCACTGCTAGGGTCCTGTGATCCAGGGACAACTTCCCTGGGAGAACACACGGTACACCTCAAGTTGTTGCAATGTCACTCTGGCCTCTGCTGCTGCAGACTCGCCCCGCATTCCAATTATGACTACCATACTCCTCCCTCTCCCCGGCCTGAGTGAGCAAGAGAGTCCTAATCAGCTGCAGCTTTAACCCTGTCCTGTCTGGGCAGCAACAGACACCTGAGGGTGGCCTACATGCAGAGGCAGGGCCAAAACCAAAGCTGAACCCAAGGAGCTGTGCAAACAAGAAAGAGAAAGGGAAATTTCTCTGTGCAGCCTCAGGATCAGGAGATTAAATCCCCTGTTATTCAAAATGGTTTTGGAAGTTTTAGGCATGGCAATCCGAGAAGAAAAAGAAAAGGAATCCAAATCAGAAAAGAAGTAAATCTGTCACTGTTTGCAGATGACATGATACTATACATAGAGAATCGCAAAGATGCTACCAGAAAGCTAGTAGAGCTAATCAATGAATTTGGTAAAGTAGCAGGATACAAAATTAATGCACAGATATCTCTTGCATTCCTATACACTAATGATGAAAAATCTGAAAGAGAAATTAAGGAAACACTCCCATTTACCATTGCAACAAAAAGAATAAAATACCTAGGAAGAAACCTACCTAAGGAGACAAAAGACCTGTATGCAGAAAACTATAAGACACTGATGAAAGAAATTAAAGATGATACATACAGTTGGATTGGAAGGATCAACACTGTGAAAATGACTATACTACCCAAAGCAATGTACAGATTCAAAGCAATCTCTATGAAAGTACCAATGGCATTTTTCACAGAACTAAAAGAAAAAATTTTACAATTTGTATGGAAGCACAAAAGACCCTGAATAGCCAAAGCAATCTTGAGAAAGAAAAAGGAGCTGGAGGAATCAGGCTCCCTGACTGCAGACTATTCTGCAAAGCTACAGTAATCAAGATAGTATGGTACTGACAAAAAAACAGAAATATAAATCAATGGAACAGGATAGAAAGCCCAGAGATAAACCCACATATCTTTGGTCACCTAATCTAAAGGAGGCAAGAATATACAGTGTAGAAAAGACACTCCCTTCAATAACTGGTGCTTGGAAAACTGGACAGCTACATGTAAAAGAATGAAATTAGAAGACTCCCTAACACCATACACAAAAATAAACTCAAAATGGATTAAAGACCCAAATCTAAGGCCCAAAACTATAAAACGCTTAGAAGAAAACATAGGCAGAACACTCTATGAAATAAATCACAGCAAGATCCTTTTTGACCCCCCTCCTAGAGAAATGGAAATAAAACCAAAAATAAACAAATGAGAACTAATGAAACTTCAAAGCTTTTGCACAGCAAAGGAAACCATAAACAAGACAAAAAAAAAAAACCCTCAGAATGGGAGAAAATATTTGCAAATGAAGCGACTGATAAAGGATTAATCTCCAAAATATACAAGCAACTCATGCAGCTCAATATCAAAAACAACAACAAAAAAAATCCAAAAATAGGTGGGTGATGTAAACAGACATTTCTCCAAAGAAGATATACAGATTGCCAACAAACACATGAAAGGATGCTCAACATCACTAATCATTAGAGAAATGCAAATCAAAACTACAATGAGGTATCGCCAGTCAGAATGGCCATCATCAAAAAATCTACAAACAATAAATGGTGGAGAAGGTGTGGAGAAAAGGGAACCCTCTTGCACTGTTGGTGGGAATGTAAATTGATACAACCACTATGGAGAACAGTATGGAGGTTCCTTCAAAAACTAAAAATAGAACTGCCATATGACCCAGAAATCCCACTACTGTACATATACCATGAGAAGACCATAATTCAAAAAGAGACATGTACCACAGTGTTCATTGCAGCACTATTTACAATAGCTAGGACATGGAAGCAACCTAAGTGTCCATTGACAGATGAATGGATAAAGAAGATGTGACACATATCTATAATGAAATATTACTCATCCATAAAAAGAAACAAAATTGAGTTATTTGTAATGAGGTGGATGGACATAGAGTCTGTCGTACAGAGTGAAGAAAGTCAGAGGAAAACAAATACCATATGCCAACACATATATATGGAATCTAAAAAATAATTTGGCAGATAGGAAATTTCTCATAATTCAGTAATCTCTTGCTTCTTAGGCTGGATAACCTTACATAATGATCACTCATCCAGATAAAGTTATGATACTATGACAGGGAAGAACACATATTTAGAGTGTTGTATTTGTATTTTACCCACCTTGATGCTAATAAAAATGTTAACACTAATATGTAAAAAATATCAAGAGGGCTTCCCTGGTGGCGCAGTGGTTGAGAGTCCGCCTGCTGATGCAGGGGACACGGGTTCGTGCCCCGGTCTGGGAGGATCCCACATGCCGCGGAGCGGCTTGGCCCATGAGCCATGGCCATTGAGCCTGCGTGTCCGGAGCCTGTGCTCCGCAACGGGAGAGGCCACAACAGTGAGAGGCCCACATACCGCAAAAAAAAAAAATAAATAAATAAATATCAAGTGACCTCAGTGACCACTGATGGTCTTCATAATACTGGAGTAGTGGCATCTTCAGTGAGAAAATCAATTGGTCAGTTATTTCCCTTAACCAACATTACAATATTAGTGTTTTCCAGGACTCAGTCATAGTTGTTTTTTTTCCCCCTTTTTTTTATCTTCCATGCTTTACTGGGATCTGCTTATCCTTTACTACAAATACAATCTCCACCTGACACTATTAAATTTAGAGTTCATCTCCAGAGTTAACTTTTCCTGTGAACTTCAGACTTGTGAATCAAAGTTTCTATTGAATATCTTCACAAGAATGTTCCACAAGCACTGTCATAACAGTGTGTCTAAAACTCAGCATCTTTTAATTTTTTTTTTTTCAAATTGCTTTCTATTGCCATTGCCTCTGCCACAGTCTACACACTTCTCATTATCCATTATCCAAAATTTCTCTCTGGGATCCTTGCAATTGTCTCTAAACTGGTTGCCCTGCTTCTTGCTCTCTAATCAGTTTAATATCTACACTTAGTTATGTTTCTGACACACAAATAAAATTGTGTCATTTCTGTGCTATAATTGCTTAAGTGGCCACTTATCTAAACTTGACAAATTAGAAATTCATGACATATTGTGGAGGACTATCTCAACTTGGCACTCTGCACGCCCACTTTAGCAAAATAGTTGCTCTACTCTAAACTTGCCAGCTTTCTCATTCCACTTTGCTTTTGTGCATGCCTTTCTCCATGCCTGAAAAGTTCTCCAGTGCTTTTCTGACAAGGGATTCAATAAATACTTTTTTACATCTCAGTTGAAACTCATTGGTGAATCATCTCTGACTCCTCATGGTAAACTTATGCTCCTTTCCACACACCAAGGGTGCCATTTATTGCACTAGAGCAACTACTAACTTAAGTTTTGATTTCTCAATTTTCCTTTCTCTAGATTTAAGCTGTCTTGAAGTAAAAGATCATGTTTTCTTAATTTATATTTGCACCAGTAAGCATAGTGCTTAGCCTGTGGCAGAATCTAGTGCAATGATACCCAGTCTCTTTGGGGGCCACAGTGGAGGTGGATATGTTCACATCGATGGTGGGCTCTGATTCATCCATACAGGTTCAATTTGAGAAAGTGCCCATTTATCTTCTATGCATATTGATCTATATAGCACAATATTTTGGGAAAGAAAGTATTAAAATTTTAAAAATAATGGAAAAGGAACAAGATTTGGAGTGAAACAAATTTTGCTATAAATCCTTCTCTAGCATGGCGTAATTAGTTATCCTTGGGCAAGTGACTGAATATTGAGTTTTTAAAGTAAAACTCACCATCTATATACTGCATAATTATTGTGAAAAGTAAAATGAAGATAATGTTTTTTTTATCTTAGAATGATTCTGTTTATTTTTCTTTTGAAGGTAATGTTTTTATTGTAAACTCATAGTTGTGTAGCTTATTCATTCTTATATTAAATGACACTTTAAAACAGAACCAACCTTGCAAGTTGGATGAATAAATTTACACATAGGAGATCTGCCCTAAGAGTCATATCATAGGGTTTCTCAGTATTTTTTTAAATGGAGAGGTCTAAGAAAAAAATTATTCTCTCTTTGAACATTTGGGTAAGCAAATTTGAACGTATACTTACTATATAATTTTCAGTGCCATTTAAAATATACTAGTGTACAAAATTCTGTGAATCTCTAATATGGGCCACTGCACGAAGTATTTTCCAAAGAGATGTCATTATAGAATTTTTCCCTCTTATTTTTCATGGAACATCTTTTCACATTTCACAGAGCATTATTTTTCTGTGACTCAGTCATTAAGACTGAGTTTGGAAAGTCATATTTAACCCCATAATTTTTCTTTTAGTGAGGTACAAAATACAACATTCCACTGTGAGTAGTACAGAAACAGAAAGGAGTTTAGGTAGTATTCCTGGTCAGTTTCCTAGCACTGCACAGTAAAACTTCCTGTGATAATGAAAATGGTTTATAAACTATGCTGAAGTTTAACTTCCAGTACTGAAGCCACTAGCCTCATGCAGCTATTAAGAACTTGAAATGTATATATTGCAACTGAAGAACTGAATTTTTATTTCATTCAATTTTAATTGATTTAAATTTAAATTTAAATAGGCATATGTGGCTGGTGACTTTTTTTTTTTTTTTTTTTTTTTTTTTTTTTTTTTTTTTTTTTTTTTTTTGCGGTACGCGGGCCTCTCACTGTTGTGGCCTCTCCCGTTGCGGAGCACAGGCTCCGGATGCGCAGGCTCAGCGGCCATGGCTCACGGGCCCAGCCGCTCCGCGGCATATGGGATCCTCCCAGACCGGGGCACGAACCCGTATCCCCTGCATCGGCAGGCGGACTCTCAACCACTGCGCCACCAGGGAGGCCCTGGCTGGTGACTTTTTATTAGACACTTTAGTTCTAAGCAGTTATTCTGTTGTGGACAATTGCCACAAGTTACTTGTCATTAAGTGGTATAGATTAATTTTCCTTGCTTTAACCTGAAAGTTGAATCATGCCCCAGTTTTTCTTAGTAACTTTTTATAGTTCTATCATTCATCAATTTGATGAAAGTCATTTGGAATCCAGTTTAATTTCCTGCCACTGCCACTTCTTGGAACAAATAGTTCTTTAAGTTTATTATCCACTATAAATAAGGACTTCCTGATCTTTATTCTGAGATAACTTTGCCCAGTTTCAGTGTTATACCTCTTATCCATATCAGGGTCAGGCAAATAAATCCATGGGTAATTTATCTATTATATTCATGTCTACATAGATTTTGATCTTATTTCTTCTATACCTTCACCTTTGTGAATTAAAAGATTACCATCGGGCTTCCCTGGTGGCGCAATGGTTAAGAGTCCGTCTGCCGATGCAGGGGACACGGGTTCGTGCCCCGGTCCGGTAGGATCCCGCATGCCGCAGAGCGGCTGGGCCCGTGAGCCATGGCCGCTGAGCCTGCGCATCCGGAGCCTGCACTCCGCAACAGGAGAGGCCACAACAGTGAGAGGCCCGCGTACCGCAAAAAAAAAAAAAAAAAAAAAAAAAAAAAGATTACCATCATGTGAATGTATTACATGAGTCTACATAATGTTCAAGAATCACATTGTTTTATATTGATTCAGGACACTGACTTTGGTTTGTGTCTACCACTGTCATTTTTTAATGCATACAAATTTGTTAAATATTTTTATTGTACCAGCACAGGGTTAATAGCCTGGGGGTGGGAGAAGGATAGCAAACAGAAACAAATAGCAATAACAATTAAATCTCCTATTATTACCTCTCTCTTCTGGGTTATAGATAATTACACATAATTTGAATTTTGTGCTTTTATAATCTTTTCTTTGAATTTCCTTACTCTAGATTGTAGCTTCTACTTTTTTATTTGTACTTAACTGTGAGACTTTATTTCATCAGTGTCTTCACTTAACACAAAAGTTTGATGTTATCCAGTAACTTCAAGATTTCAAATCTTAGAGACTTGTATGGGTTGAAAGGATTATGATATACACTGATCTCCATATGCAATCCCCAAGAAAAGCAATAGAAAAATATTAAATAGCTCTGCCAAAAATCAAATTTATTGGGATTTTTTTCACAATCATTCAGTAATCCTTTAAAAGACTTTTGAAAGAATTTTTTGTTTATAAATTTATTTATTTTTATTTATTTTTGGCTGTGTTGGCTCTTTGTTGCTGCACATGGGCTTTCTCTAGTTGCGGCGAACGGGGACTACTCTTCGTTGCAGAGTGTGGGCTTCTCATTGCGGTGGCTTCTCTTGTTGCAGAGCACAGGCTCTAGGCACGTGGGCTTCAGTAGTTGTGGCTTGCAGGCTCTAGAGCGCAGGCTCGGTAGTTGTGATACACAGGCTTAGTTGCTCCGCGGCATGTGGGATCTTCCCGGACCAGGGCTCGAACCCATGTCCCCTGCATTGGCAGGCGGATTCTTAACCACTGAGCCACCAGGGAATTCCCAAGAATTTTTGTAAATAATTTTAAAAGTCTAACTGGGTTACATTGACCCCTTTCCCTATGATTATTTCTTCTCTCTAATAACTATAATAAATTAACCCAACACAGTTTACTCAGAGTTTGCCAAGGACTATATATATATGTTGTTTTTTGTCAGACCCTGTAACTAATTCTAAAACACATCTGTGTCTGGTTCTCCTCTTTTTCTAGGCACATTCCCAACCCCTTGGAGTTAGGCACAATAAGTGAGTCATTATGTTCAAGGTGTTTTGTAGTTCATGTTTTGCTTGCATCTTGCAGTTACCTCTAACCTTTGAATTATTAGTATATTTTGATACTGGGTCATATCTCTGATATTTACAGTCTCACTTAACTCTCCTACCCTGTGTGTCATCTCAGTTAAAAATAAAGAGTTAAATGCCATGCTCTAGGTATGTTCAGCTTTAGTGGCTCATGCCAAATAATTTTCAGAAACTGGTTTTATCATCTCACATGCTCACCAACAGTCCATGAGAGTTCCACTTGCTCCACATTCTCAACTACACTTGGCTTTGTCAGAAGAATTGATCATTATAATCAGGTTGCAGTGGTGTGGCATTTTGGTTATAATATATGTTTGTAAGTCTATCTGTGATTTGGATACACTCTTTTGAGAATTGCCTAAGTCCTTTTCCTTTATTTTTTCTTTAATTGTGCTGTCTTTTTCCAATTAATTGTATAGATTTTAAAAAAATATGTATGGATGTATATCTATTGTGGGATGCAAGTATTGAAAGTATCTTCTTCTAGTTTGTGAAGTCCTTTTCTACTGTCTTAATATTATCTTTTGATAATTTTAAATGAAGTCCAATTAAACAACATTTTTACCTTATGGTTAGTATTTTCAGTGCCTTTTAAAGAAATCTTCAACTATTTCCAAGTCATAAAGATTTTCTCCTATAATATAAAGCTATAATACAGCTTTAGCTGTATCAAAGTTTTGTATATAACTTAGTTTCCATTATCATTCATTCCATATCATATCATATCATTCAATTTTAAGTATTATAGTAATTAACGGTTTGATATAGGCATTAGAAGCCACATGGATGTGGGAAGAGATGGGGTATAAAAGCACAGATGGGTTGCAGTTGGGGTATAGAAGAAACAGTCACTAAATGGCTTCCATTAGAATATCTAGGTATATTGGAGAAACTGAAGCTTGAAGGAAATATAGCGGCTTCACATTCAGATGTTGAATTAGGACTTTAAAGAGAAGCTCATAGAGAGGTATATGAATACTGCTATGAAGGTAAAGTGAAGCTTGTGTGAAAGTCTGAAAAAAGTAATGGTTTCTGCCACATTTTCTCTTTGCCCTCAATAAGCACTATAGTTGGTAAGGGTTCTTTGACTGGTAAAGAGACCCCAAACCAAACTTTCATTTTTATGAAGTCTGAACCATTAACAGTTCTTTTGGGGCCATTAGCACTCCTATTTGTGTTGGTTGTTGCATTTTTACATTGAATTTACCACTTGACATCATAGTACCATAAGACTCCTCAGAAAATGTGTTCCAGACACATTCCTCCCTGCCTTCACTGTGTAGTGGCAACCCAATTTCCTCTTGGTATTCTCCATTCAGTATATAGAGAGACTCAACTGGGAGACTTTAGCCACCAGCACTCCCAACAAGTGAGGGCATAAGTGCTTCAGTTCAGAAGGAGTGATCTGGGTACCACCATCTATTATTGTCCAACTCTTACACTGCCTTCATCCTCTTATTTTATATCATAAATTCTTTGAGAAGCTCTGCTATGATTTTGGTTGGTCCTTTTTCTTGGGGGTTAGGGAGAAGATTAGTGAGAAGAACTACAACCCCTGCTGCAGCCAGTCTCAGGAGTGAAATTGATATGCATTGTCTTCATTCTCTACTGTTCATTTGAGATTCCTCCTTTTTGGATAGCGCTTCTGCCAGTATAGTGTACCTACCAAGACACTTATTCTTTACAAGTCTTAACATCTTCTCAAGAAATAGCTGTTGCACTTGTCCATTTACTTTCAAAATGGGCAAACACATAACAAAGCACATGCAAATGGATGACCTGAGTAGTATCAAACATAATCCTTCCCATCCCTACATCTAAGAACAACCCTACCTCCTCATGGTGATTAGGGTCAATTATATTTTTCAAGCTGATAATTCCTTTCCTTGTCTGCTTGTTTCTTGACATAAGGAACCTTAGGTAACCAGATGATAACCATAACTTAAAATTTAGTGGTACTCTTCCTATTCCCCTTAGGGAAATATTTGTTTCTGGGAACCAGGACATCTAAACCCATATTGCCATGGGAACAGGCAAGGCTACTATGACTTTTGTCTTTGGTAACCAAACCCATGTTTTATCCCATCTATTGAACACAGAGAAACAAATGGTCATTGATTTAGCATAAAAGTAAAATATTGAAAAAGGTCTCCCCATCTTTGTCAGCCATCATATCCAAGCTGATGTGTCTCAGTTATACCTTCAAAAGGCATTTCTATCACTCAGGTGAACAACTTCTAGGCAGTGAGATGGATAATAGGACCAATGGAACCTCTGTATACAGGTTAAATTTCATACCTTCTTTTCTATAAAGAGGAGTTATGTGGGATCATGGATAAGTGGATCACAACATATGATTCTTTCTGAGGCCATGCAGGGCATAAAGCATACCCTACTAAGTGTGTGTATTGATTCTTCTCTGGATGAATCCCAGCCCTTTCCAATATGGAAGGGATACAATGTAATTAACTTGCCATCAAGTAACAGGTTATTTCTTCAAGGGATGTTATTATATCAGGAACTCAGAATTTATCTCTATTGCTGACTTTGTCAGCAGCAGAGGTTGGAAGTCCATACAGTTGGATCCATACGTAGTCTTTATTGCTGTCTCCATGGCTGTTGCATTTGTAAACCCATTGTGCCAGCTCTGGGGTGGACTATGACTGGCTGTCTGCTATTAACTGAACTAGTTTAATGCATCTTCTAAAGTGGATGTTCTTTGGTGGATGTTTTCACATCATGTGAAGCTCTTCATACTTCATGCCCTCTTTTCATAGATCCATCCATGTGCATCTTCCTAAGATTTCCTTGTTCCCTATCTTCCGACATTTGTCCTTCCAGCTTTAGTTACATCAGCCAAGCCATTTGACGTTGTCCATGGGTCCATAATTATTCTTCCCTTCCCACACAAAGTTGTGATCAGTTGCCTTATGAAAGGCTCTTCCATTGGTGGGAGTGCTGGGGGTGGTGGGCTTCATTCACTTCTATCTTTTGGAGCTACTCCAAATAGGGTTGTAGTACTGCAGCAGTCCTCTTTCATCTATCATGCATATTCATCTCTAATGCACACTTGGCCTCAACCGGTTGGTCCTAAATTATTGCCTTTCTCTCCCATGAGATTACAGGTATTAGCTGAGAGAGAGGCTCCAGTGCAACAGTGTTGGCTGTCATGGGACTCTGGATCACTTTCTTTTGCAGTTTTCTTGCGTCCTCTATTTCTCCTTTTGCCCAATCTATCTTACAATGCTGCTAAGCCTATTCATCCTTATGACTTGGTAGGTCTGAGAGAATTCAAATAATTATGGGAAGTTTTTCTGCATTATCTCTTAATGCCATGGTCATTCTTAATCTATATCAGGGCCTGTTAGCATGCAAGACCTGTTTTAAAATCATGTATGATTATTCACTGAAGATAGTATGAGCTTCATCCAGTAACTTAGGTGCCTCTGTTCCGATTACTTTATTTGTGCTGGCTGTAAGCAACACATGGCATCTATTCCCACCATCAGTACCTTTAACACCATAGAGTTTGCAGAGTTTTATGGGCCAAGCAGCAAAGCCACCTGCACCATAGACTGAATTTCCTGTAGACCGCTTCTGTGCCCTGTAACCCATTAAAAACTGGCAGCCTTTATGACACCAGGTAAATTGGTTGACATGGTATTCCCAAGTAAGGAATATGTTGCATCTAGAACCTACAGAAACTTCCTTCTAAGTGGTAGAATGCATGAATGTCAATAATTTATTTTTTTTACTTTGGAGGGATTTATCAGCATGCCCTAGACAACTGAACACCTAAAAACTTTACTGGTGTAATGGGCCCTAGAATTAATGTAATTTCTTCTGCCACCCTCTGTAGTGCATGTGTCTTACTTACCAAGGCCGTCAGTATACTTACTACTCCTTGCTTATCTGGTCTGATTAACATAATGCCCTCAATAGAGTGAATCAATATGATCCTATAGTGTGACCCCCATGTTCAATAATCCTTAAACTATTGGGCATTAATTTTTTTTCAACTGTATATTAGTAAGTGGCTGTAGGTCCCTTTGGGGGAAAGAATGGGGAAATCATTATTCTATTGATTTGCCATTGATTTGCAGAGCCCTTCCTCATGGAGACTCAGTCTTTCCTGTAGTCATGAATTTCAAGGTTGAAACTGGCTTAAGTCAAAAAATCAGTCAAAATAGACTGATTCTTAAAAAGGCAGCTGCCTTCAATATCCTGGTTATCTATCCTTAATTTTTAAAAAAATTTTTAGATTGAAAAATTTCTTTATCAGCAGCCCATTAGTTTGTGCCTAGGGACATAGTGATATATTAACCAACTCCTTAGCTCTCAAGGGGTCATGTCCCTTTGGCTGCCACTTTGACTTTCATACTCATTTAAGTACTGCCATCTGGCCTCTATTACTTAGGGTTCCTATCATCCACATTGCTATCAGGGATTACTGTTCTGAAACAGCATCTCCTATTATGTCCTACACCAGTGGTCCCCAACAGTTTTGGCACCAGGGACTGGTTTTTTGGAAGACAATTTCTCCATGGACTGGGGGGAGGGATGATTTCATGATGATTCAAGCACATTATATTTATTGTGCACTTTATTTCTATTATTATTACATTGTAGTATATAATGAAATAATTATACAACTCACCATAATGCTGACAGGAGGCAGAGCTCAGGCGATAATGCGAGCTATGGGGAGCGGCTGTAAATACAGATGAAGCTTTGATTGCTTGCCCACCACTCACCTCCTGCTGTGCAGCCTGGTTCCTAACAGGCCACAGACCGGTAGCGGTCCATGGCCCAGGGGTTGAGGATCCCTGTTCTACACCAGTGAGTCACACTGAGCTTCTCAATGATAGTTAGTGACCTTTTCCCTAGAATATTCTTTATTGTTTTGGTTAAAAAAGAAAGTGTCTTTTTTTTTTTTTTTTTTTTTTTTTTTGCGGTATGTGGGCCTCTCATGTTGTGGCCTCTCCCGTTGCGGAGCACAGGCTCCGGACACGCAGGCTCAATGGCCATGGCTCATGGGCCAAGCCGCTCCGCGGCATGTGGGATCCTCCCAGACCGGGGCACGAACCCGTGTCCCCTGCATCGGCAGGCGGACTCTCAACCACTGCGCCACCAGGGAAGCCCCAAGAAAGTGTCTTTTGAGCCCTCTGTAAAACTTAGACAGTTGGTGAGTTTTTTGACCTTAGGTAGCATATCTACTCAAACATATCCATCTCTCTGAGAATTTTAATCTCTTCTTACACTGCCTTTTATGGAAATTCTGCCATTTCTATTTATTTACTGTTAGCCGTCACTTTCTCCAACTTCCAAGAGCCATCCTAATAGGGTGTTATTACCATATTCTGGAGGTCTTGCTAAGATGATAAACCTTGTATCATGGGATAGGCTCATATCTATAACTCGCCATTATTCAACTTTAAGTTCTTCCCATGTTTGTTCAGACAATGCACACTCCCTAGTATCCTGTCAGTATAAGATGGCTACGTCTTGAATCTTCTTTCATCTATATTCTGTTTACTCTCTTAGTACTTCCCTGATCATGATCTGTTATAGCTTAACTGTACCTATAAGCCTGGTGGTCCATAGGAATAGTGAGGGTAGATCCTGAAGAAGGGGTTTGCTTTCTTGCAAGGCAGAGGTCTCTACATCATCTTTAAGCAAGGGAGTGCACTCACCTTTAATAGGGAGTAGTAGGCCATTTCTGAGCACTACAGGACTCAGAAGAATCTGGAGATTCAGGATTTTTGAAAGCATCAGTCTAGATATCTCTACCTCATTTCTTTTTCTTTTTTTTTTTTTTTTTTTTTTTTTTTTTTTTTTTGCGATACGCGGGCCTCTCACTGTTGTGGCCTCTCCCGTTGCGGAGCACAGGCTCCGGACGCACAGGCTCAGTGGCCATGGCTCACGGGCCCAGCCGCTCCGCGGCATGTGGGATCCTCCCGGACCGGGGCACGAACCAGTGTCCCCTGCATCGGCAGGCAGACTCTCAACCACTGCGCCACCAGGGAAGCCCTCTGCCTCATTTCTTAATGTCCCTCTCTCTCCCTGTACCCTGAACTTGGTGCCTATAACATGCTAAATGAGGTTGAGAATTCACATTCTTTTGTAACTACTATTATAAATAAATTTATAGATAATTCCTGGGTCAAATCCTTATCTTTTCATGCCCTCTGCCTACTAAAGATGAGCATCTACTTACGTACTGAAAGCTTAGCTTTCAAACTAAGACTTTAATTGGCAAGTAATAACCTTCAACCTTTCATCTACTTTCTTCAATGAATTAGAAGCATCTATAGAAAGCCCTTCAATTCCGTAGGTACTACAATTTTTACTTAGCCAAACTTCTTAAATGCCAATTTATTGCCCCCACCATAAACAACACTCCTAGAAGAAAACATAGGCAGAACACTCTTTAACATGAATCATAACAATATATTTCTTTTTTTTTTTTTTTTTTGGATCTGTCTCTCAAGGCAAAGGAAACAAAAGCAAAAATAAACAAATAGGACCTACTTAAAAGATTTTACACAATAAAGGAAACATTGACAAAATGAAAAGACAACCTACTGAATGGGAGAAAATATTTGCAAATGATATAACTCTTACGGGGTTAATATCCAAAAATATACAAAAAAAATACATGCAACTCAATATCAAAAAAATAAATAACTCTACTAAAATATGGGTAGAAGATCTGAACATTTTTCCAAAGAAGATATACAGATGACCAACGGGTGCATGGAAAGATGCTCAACATAGCTTATCATCAGAAAAATACATATCAAAACCACAATGAGATATCACCTCACAACTGTTAGAATAGCTATTGTCAAAAAGACCACAAATAACAAATGTTGACGAGGATGTAGAGAAAAGGGAACGCTTGTACACTATTGGTGGAAATGTAAATTGGTGCAGCCACTATGGAAAACACTATGGAGGTTCCTCAAAAAACTAAAAATAGGACTACCATATGACCCAGCAATTTCACTCCTGGGTATCCATCCAAAGAAAACAAAAACACTAATTCGAAGAGTTATGTTTACCCCAGTGTTCATTGCAGCATTATTTACAATAGTCAAGAATATGAAAGCAACTTAGGTGGCCATCAATAGATGAATAGCTAAAGAATATGTGAGATGTATATATACATATATGCAATGGAATATTACTCAGCCATAAAAAATAAGAATGAAATTTTGTTGTTTGCAACAACATGGATGGACCCGGAGGGTATTATGCTTAGTGAAATGAGTTAGGCAGAGAAAGACAAATACTCTATGTTATCACTTATACATGGATTCTAAAAAAATAAAACAAGTGAATATAACAAATCAGAAATAAACTCACAGATATAGAGACAAACTAGTGGTTATCAGTGGGGAGAGGGAAGTGGGGTGGAGCAAGATAGGGGCAAGGGATTAAGAGGTAGAAACTACCATATATTAAATAAATAAGGTACAAGGATATATTGTACAGGACAGGGAATATAGCCAATATTTTACAAGAACTTTAAATGGAGTATACTGCATAAAAATATTGAATGATATTATACACCTGAAACTAATATAATATTATAAATCAACTAAACTTCAATTTTAAATTTTTAAATAAAATAAAGTTGTGGCCAAGAATGAGAGAAATAAGAATGAGGGAAATCAGAATTGTGTAAGCACATTGTTTAGTTTCTGTCTCAGGGTTTCTCTGATGACATGGATATCCGAATATTCATGTGCATCTCACTTTGGAAAAATAAACAGTTCCAGGGGCAACCCTCAAAGAGATGCAGCCAATGGGTAAATACTTCTTCCAACTGATCCTCAGGTGATTGATTTTGAGAGGGATTATATGTGCTCTTTTGGAAGGTTTCAGATAAAACTAAGTCACATAACGGCAACCTTGATAAAGCACTCTTATATTAGCTTTCTCTCCTTATCTCAGTCTGTCTATTCTTACTTTGGCTCCTTGGGTTTGCCTCCCAAATAAACTACCTGTACAGAAGTAATTGTCTCATGCTAGGATAACTACTTAAAGTAGCCTGGAGTGGTAAAAAGAAAGGGCTAAATATGTAGTGAGTTATACTTCCACCAATGGAAAGAAAAGCATGTATGATTTTTTCTTTCACTCTTGCCTAAGTAAACTTATGGAAGTCATGATTTTGCTTGGGGTCATCTTGGAAGGGACTTCCCAAGAAGGACACTTTGGGCAAATGTTGTGTGAGATGGCAAGCATTGAGGTAAAAGGTGTTATTATTTATTGGTTATTACAGGTTACCATTACAAATAACTATCTAGGTTAAGATTCTTTTTCAATGAGAACAAAATATGTCCCTTCTCAGTGTAAAGGATACAATAATTTCAACATGCCGTCAGGTGGCTGAAAGATTGCCTACTCTTGGTGCCATGTGGAGAGGTCAGCATTGATGTTTACTTAAAACAGAGTATAATGAAGAGAATTCTATGTTGAATTATGCAATGAAGGGAACTCTATTTTATTAAGCTTGTTCATAACCTCCATTTTTGCCACCATGAAATTTATACTTGAGTCTGTTAAGCAAGAAGCAGGGTACCTGGTAAAAGAGATAGTCTGTCATGTATAGAGGAAAGCCTCCTCTGCAGTGGTGCCTTTTGGTGAATATTCTTATGGGAAACAAATATTTTCACAGAATGTGCCCATTTTGAGCAGTATACCATATGCTTCTGTTCTAGGCTTTCTGTTCTCAGTGTTCCAAACATATTCTCTCCATTTTCCTGACTAATTTTTTTAACATATTAAACACTATCATAAATCAGTATTTCTATATTTTTATTTAACTATCCTGACACCAAAATTGAACAATCAGAAATATTACCTCATATTTGGCCAACTTGTAGGATCTCTCTTCACCTCTGTCTTTCTTGGTCATGTAGAAGGTATATGGTGGCAGCATATTATGTGTAATCATCTGTAAATCAGGCCTGATATTTTTCATGCCATAGACTTGTCATTAGGATCTCTTCATGGAGCCATCAGTGTAAGATTAAGGCAAGATGACAGTACCATAGAGTCTAAGCCAAATGTAATTAACTATGTCTTCTGGAGCTACTCAAGTTTAATCTCACTTTCACCATGTTCTCATAATAATGGATTATTTCTATACACACCCAGTTTTATATCCTGGTGGAATAGAAAGCTATCAGTTCATGATAGCTCATTTTTCAAATAAGAAACAAAAAACTCAATTTACAATAAAATATCAGGCACAAATGTACTGGAAGACATAACAAAAGTAGAAACACTGTGTGTCTGCTATAAATCTAAACTAACAACAGTTGAATCGTGGTGATGATTCAAAAATTACGAACGAAATTGCCATTGCTGAGGAAATTTTCTGAAATAGTAAACAACTCTTGGTACGTTCAGAACAAAATAACGTATAAGCTTCTCATGATTTATTTCTGTGATTAAAAAAAATGTAATTAGGTTTTGTATCTGGTTTTTAACCTACAGTTGAATCTTGAAGGCCAAAAAAGGAGTTCAAATGATAGACAGTATTAGAGTTGGGAGAAGTATAAGAAAGGAGGAAAACCAGGTATCAAGAAACAAGTTTGCCTGAGCAACTAATACTTTCAGGGCAATGTACTTTAGCCTGTTGTTTACCAACCTAATTCTTTTGATGAAAAATCTCTGTTACTTGGCCATGTGTTAATAAAACATCATACTATCTGGTTTGTGATGATTAAATTTTTCTTGCCAGGAATTAGTTTAAGATAGGGAATGGGACGATTATTAGACAATGATAAAGTATTTGAAATTTTCTCAAGCTGGGAGTTTCCACTGGTGTAAAAAATAGTCAAGAAGAAATATCCTTTCTTCATTTATTGGATGCTGTTGGCTCTATATGGAATAGCAGTAGCCATAATGGGATCATGAAGAACATGTCAAAACAAAAATATGGAAGAAACATGCACCCTTGATCCTGACAATGAGTATAAATTAACCAACAATGTAATATTCCTGATGTCTGAACTTCTTGTTTCTTGAGATAATATATCCACTTATTGTTTAAGCCATTTTAATTAGAATTTCTGTATCTTGCAACTGATACCCTTCTAATTGATATAGCAAGTGTTGAACAATTGTTTTAGCATTATACTTATCTTCAGTGTCTGAACCTAAAATGCCATTTTATTGATAGGTATATGAAAAAGGCATTTTTATTTTTTTTTGTTACCAAAAGCACTCAATAACCCATAGGGAAAAGAAGAGGGTGCCCTATTCTATTTAATGTCTCTAAGATTAAACACTTTTCTGGCATAAAGGTGATTGAAAACTCATCTCTACATTATTTACAACACATATGTAATGCTATTTTAAGAGTATTATTAATGAAGATGACATAGTAGGATTTGATCTAAGGATTTGCATAGCATTAGATTACATTCCTGGTGATAGTTAAGACTGATTTTCCAGCTTTTCAAGATAATTTCTTTAAAAAAATTTTAAAAATAAAAGTCTACAATTCTAGCTGAATTTTATTTTGTGGTGAAAAACAAATCTTAGTGGGATGCTTTGAAAATTATCTTGGGTGGAATTATATTAATTTTTTGGTTGGTGAGCTAATCTACAGAAACCTTGGAGAAAGCATAATTATGAAGAATAAAGGAGTAAGAGCTTTATAAGACTATACTTGGAACTGTTCTTGCTCTTGCTTTCTGGAGGATGATCAGTAAATGTTTTTATCAAAATAATTAGATGAATATTTACTCTAAATACTGAAAATTATCACTGGGTCTACTGTTTACATGAAATGATAAGCAAAGCAGGAAAAAACTCAAGAAAGAACTCAAGATTTCCCTCAAAGGAGCCTTTCACAAAATTTTGAAGAACAGAACTATTCTGAGTCTAATGATGGAGAATGCCCATGGCATAAGGAAAATTTTTTCTGTATTGTATGATTCAGTTCTATGTTTATTCAGAAGTGTTAAAGCAATAAAGACAAAAACATGTTTTCATACTATAATTGCTAATGACATGTGTTAAGTGCCAACCCCCTGTCAAATTTGGCATTGTCCGTTATGCTGGATGAATGCAGCATATTTCTTGGATGCATTTCATGTACTTCATATTGGATATAATATTAATATTCCCCAAAGCACTTGGAATGAGGTAATTTGTATGATGATTAGGAGAAAACATAAGTATCTATCAGACACAGATTTTCCAAAGGACTTTTATTTTTGGAGCAAGTGTGAATCAGGCATAAAGTTTTAGATGTATGCTTCTTAAAAACTTAGAGAATCATCTGTGAGAGAAACAATTTCAACAACAACAAAATTGGCCATCTCTTCTAAGGAAATTGGGGTCTAAACCTGAACAGTGCAAGATCTTAATGGACCTTCTAAAAAAATATATTTTTAAAGCTCACTGAGCCATCTTGTGTTGGAAATGAGGGAGACGGTGTCTTGTGCATCTTTTAAATTTTTTGTTTTTAAAAATAATTTGTTATTGTTTTATTGCATCCTGCTAAAATCTCCTGTATCTCTCTATTTCTCCAGTTAAGCAAATAAATAGTAAACAAAAATATTAACTGAGTTCTCATAAAACACATCAGAAAAACTCTATGTGAGATTTTTAGTTGGTTTTTTTGTTTTGTTTAAGAGTTAAGAGTTTATAACACTTTGTATGACCTTGTGTGGTTGCTAAGTCAATATAAGATAAATAGAAGTTTACTCACCAAACTGGCATTGCCTATATTTCTCTGTATTATCATTACCAGTTATTAGTTCTAACAGGAAGTTTAGAACTTCCATTTTTAAATGAAATTATTATATTTAATATAACAGTTAAAGGATATTTTATATATATCTAAACTCAGTAAACAAATACTATATAAAATATAAATATATGAAAGTGTCATACATACATATATATATAATCTCAACCACTCTTACCCATTTCTTCATTTTTCATTTTTCATTTTAATGAAAATGCTTAGACCTGAAAAAATTGAATTAATCAACTTCCTTCTCTCTTCATCTCATATAATGATCTGAAATTTAGCCTTAAAACTGCAAAGATATATCACTACATATCATATAAATATTAAATGATAATAAAGGAAGCCTTAATACCAATAAATTTGATAAATAGATGGAATGTACATGTTTCTTAAAAATATAACATAAAAACTGACACAAGATGAAATAGAAAATCAGAAGAGTACAATATCTATAATAAAAATTGAATTCATTATCAAAAAGTTTTCGGCAAAGAACTCCAGGCCTAGATGCTTCCACTAATGAACTGTGTCAGACATTTAAGAAATAAATAATATCAATTTTATACAATCTTTTTCAGAAAATAGCGAAGGGAACACTTTCCAACTTAGTTTATGAGGCCAGTGGAACCCTAATATCAAAACATGACAAACGTTGCAAATTTAGGACTAAAAAAAGTAGAAGGTAGGAGTCAAGGACAGTCTTCTGTCAGTAAAATACTAACTAAAATCAAGTTTACTAAAAATGCACTTCCATGACCTATGACATGATTAAAATTATTTTTAAAATCTCATGACATTTTGTTATTCAATGTGTCAAATTTTGGTAAAGAAGAAAAAAGGGGTTTTGATAACCTTGTATAAAAGTGAAAATCCTTTGTATTCTTAGTTCTTCTGCTCTTTTAAATGAACATTGTGCAGGACTTCCCTGGTAGCACAGTGGTTAAGAATCTGCCCGCCAATGCAGGGGACACAGGTTTGAGCCCTAGTCCGGGAAGATCCCACATGCCAAGGAGCAACTAAACCCGTGTGCCACAACTACTGAGCCTGCACTAGAGAGCCCGCAAGCCACCACTACTGAGCCCACGTGCCACAACTACTGAAGCCTGTGTGCCTAGAGCCCGTACTCTACAACAAAGAGAAGCCACTGCAGTGAGAAGCCCGTGCACCACAACGAACAGTAGCCCCGCTTGCTGCAGCTAGAGAAAGCCCACGTGCAGCAACAAAGACCCAATGCAACAAAACATAAATAAATAAATAAATAAATAAATAAACTTATTTAAAAAAATGGACATTGTGCATTTGCAACTCTCTAAGGAAGAAAGGACAAGAGATATATAAACCAATCACCATATAATGCCATTATTTTTATATTTTAATGTGTATAATCAGGAGCTACTTATCTGGAGGTTATTATTAACCATCTTGACAATTCAGAGAATTATTTCCACCTTGAAATATGTAAAAAGCTTTACTAGCAGGACTGGACCATTTAGTGTAGTTAAGGAGAGCTAAGGAAAGATGTATATACCCAGAAGTGAGATTGCTGAATCATACGGTAGTTCTGCTTTTAGTTTTTTAGTCACTTCCGTACTGTTTTCATACTGGCTGTACCACTTTACATTTCCACCAACAGTGCACAACATTGTTTTCTACAACCTCAACAACACTTGTTATCTCTTGTCTTTTCACGACAGCCATTCTAACAGGTGTGAAGTGGCATCTCATCCTGGTTTTCATTTGCATTTCCCTGATGACTAGTGATGCCGAACACCTTTTCACAACCTGTTGGAAATTTGTGTATCTTCTTTGGGAAAATATCTGTTGAGTTCCTTTGTCCATTTTAAATCAGATTTTTTTTTTTTTCTTTTGCTATTGAGTTGTATGAACTCTTTATAAATTTTGGATATTATACCCTTATCCAAAACATGGTTTACAAATATTTTTTTCCTATTCTGTAGGTTACATTTTCATTGTGTTGATGGTTTCCTTTGCTGTCCAGAAGCTTTTTAGTTTGATGTAATTCTACTTGTTCAGTTCTCTGGAGTATATTAAAAACAGAATGTTAACTAGGATATTCTTCTGGGATATTCTCTAGTCCTATATATTTGTGAGATGGTGATTATTTTGATCATGATGAACTGAGTCACCAATAAATGATGAAATTGCATTAAAACATTTTATTTAAGGTAGAGGAACTACTTGATATATTTTAGAAAGATTTGCCTCCAATTATCCATTATTTTTACTCTTTTGGAATTTAGGCAGACATTAAAAATTTGACACATATACTTATATGACAATTTTTGGCAATGACAAATAAATGAGGTATTTGGTTTTTAATTTGTCAGTCAGTGTGTGTGTATATATGTGTGTCATGTGCTTCCATGTATGTACTTATTTGTTTTGGCAATATTAACTATCTTTAATTATCCTAATGTTACTTGGGATAGTAATTTATTGAAAATCAGCTCAAATATCCTATGTATTAATTTCTAGCTTAGAAGGGTAACTGAATAGCTTGTTGAGTGTCAGACTGTATTTATACTGGTTTAAACTTCCAAGATTACAAATAACTTTACAAATGGATACATGTTAATTTTAACTTCACAAAGAGAATTCCATGTTAATCTTACACTCTAATGTGTAGTAACTAAAAGCAAGTAGTTTTAAAATTCTTTCCATATGCTTCTCCTCTGATCAAAATTCCCCAGTGTTTACAGAGAAAGTTTCAAATTCTCTACAAAATTTTTAAGCCTCTCCACCACATCTAGCCCCACCCTTCCCAATTATTTTAATTTCCATGTCCTTAAAACATTTAGAACAAATTTTATATATGTATAGGTGTATGCATACCTATACATATATAAAAACCTATATATAAATATAATTATAGCTGATGCTATTCCTATTGTGTCCGAATTACCATCCAAAATTTCAAATTGTTCTTTTATGATTTCATAAACAATTCCCTAACTACTACAACCCACATTGATCTAATATTACTCAAACTTCTACGATTATATCTTTTACTTAATTATATACTATTTTATTAGAATTAAGATAAGTATGATCTATTTGCAGTTAAAATGTACTTCAAATAAAATGTTTTATTATAAGACAGCATACAGAAAAGAACGTGCAATCTATGTGTAACAGAAAAAGAATAATGATTCAAAAAGCACTCATGAACCCACACATTTATTTAAGGGAAAAGAACGTTACAATTATCTTTGAAATCCACTAGGTAACTTTTCCCAAGTGTACCAAGAGGTAATTGCGCTGAAATTTTGTATTTCTTCATTCCCTTTCTTTACTTTGTAGCCCCTCAGCTTTACTTTCTCCAGTCTTCGAGGTAAAGCTTTTGGTGTGTCACCGTTAAGAATGATTTTATCTCTAGATTTTTTTGTAGATGTCCTTTATCAGGTTGAAGAAATTCACTTCTATCCTTATTTTACTGAGATGTTTCATCAGGAAACAATGTGTTGGATTTAGTTAAATGGTTTTTCTTTGTTGAGATGATTATGTGGTTTTCCTTTATTATTTTGTTAATATAGTGAATTACATTGTTTTGCATGTGAAATCAAAGTTGCATTCTAATCAACTTTATTGAGATATAATTTATATACAATAATATGCACTCACCTTAAGTAAACAGTTCAATGCATTTTTTTAAATTAATTTTTGTCTGTGCTGGGTCTTCGTTGCTGCATACGGGCTTCTCTAGTTGTGGCAAGTGGGGGTTACTCTTCATTGCGGTGCGCAGGCTTCTCCTTGTGGTGGCTTCTCGTGGAGCATGGGCTCTAGGTGCATGGGCTTCAGGAGTTGTGGCACATGGGCTCAGTAGTTGTAGCTCACGGGATCTAGAGTGCAGGCTCAGTAGTTGTGGTGCACGGTATTAGTTGCTCCGCAACATGTGAGATCTTCCTGGACCAGGGCTCGAACCCGTGTCCCCTGCATTGGCAGGCGTATTTTTAACCACGGCGCCACCAGGGAAGTCCTCAATGCATTTTTCAGATGTATTCCTGCCTTGTAATTACAACCCCAATCAAGTTTTAGAATATTTCTGTTACCCCCAAATTTCCTTCACGACTCTTTGCAGTTATCCCCCGACAGCCAACCCTTGCCCAATGCAATGCAAACTCTGGTCTGATTCTTATTACTATAGATTCATTTAACCTGTCCTAAATGCAAATGGAACCATACAATTTATACTCTTTTGGGTCTTGTTTCTTTCACTCCACATAACATTTTGGAGGTTGTTTTGGTTATCTGTAGTCCATTTCTTGTTGCTGAATATCATTTTATTATATGGTTACACCACAATTTATCATTTTACCTGCTGATGGACATTTGTGTTGTTTCCATTTGGGGATAATAATTGTTGAAATTTTTTTTTTTGCGGTACGCGGGCCTCTCACTGTTGTGGCCTCTCCCGTTGCGGAGCACAGGCTCCGGACGCACGGACTCAGCGGCCATGGCTCACGGGCCGGCATGTGGGATCCTCCCAGACTGGGGCACGAACCCGTGTCCCCTGCATCGGCAAGCGGATTCTCAACCACTGCGCCACCAGGGAAGCCCTGTTGAAGTTTTTATGTACATTGATGTACAAGTCTTTGCATTGCTATATATTTTCATTAATCTTGGGGAAATAGGAGTGGAATTTCTAGGATATATGTGATTTGTATGTTAAGTAGATGTTAAATTTTATAATAAACTAACACACTCTTTTTTTAAATGGTACATTTAATCTTTTCACCAGCAGTGTATGAAAGTTTCAGTTGTTTCATATCTGTACTGGTTATTCTCAATCATTTAAATTCTAGTTATTCTAATGAGTATGTAGAGGAATTGTATCATGATTTTAATTTGGATTTCTCTGATATCTAGGAACGTTGAGAATTTTAATACCTACTTATTGGATATATATATGTATATTATTTTGTGAATTACGTGTTTAAATATCACATTGGGCAGTTTGTCTCATTATTTAGTTGAAATGTTCTTTATGTGTTCTGGTTACATAGGCTTTATCAGGCATTTGTATTTAAATATTTTCTCCAAGTCTGTGGATTGCATTTTGATTATTTCAGTGTTTTTTTTTTAATTAGTTTCTGCTTTATAACAAAGTGAATCAGTCATACATATACATCTCTTCCCACATCCCTTCCCTCCTGTGTCTCCCTCCCTTCCACCCTCCCCATCCCACCCCTCCAGGCGGTCACAAAGCACCGAGCCGATCTCCCTGTGCTATGCGGCTGCTTCCCACTATCTATCTACCTTACGTTTGGTAGTGTATATATGTCCATGCCTCTCTTTCGCTTTGTCACAGCTTACCCTTCCCCCTCCCCATATCCTCAAGTCCATTCTCTAGTAGGTCTGTGTCTTTATTCCTGTTTTACCCCTAGGTTCTTCATGACATTTTTTTTTTCTTAAATTCCATATATATGTGTTAGCATACGGTATTTGTCTTTCTCTTTCTGAGTTACTTCACTCTGTATGACAGACTCTAGGTCTATCCACCTCATTACAAATAGCTCAGTTTCATTTCTTTTTATGGCTGAGTAATATTCCATTGTATATATGTGCCACATCTTCTTTATCCATTCATCCGATGATGGACACTTAGTGTGTTTTAAAGTATATATATATATATATATATATATATATATATAGATATAGATATATTTTTTTTTTTTTTTGTGGTACACGGGCCTCTCACTGTTGTGGCCTCTCCCGTTGCGGAGCACAGGCTCCGGACACGCAGGCTCAGCAGCCATGGCTCACGGGCCTAGCCGCTCTGCGGCATGTGGGATCTTCCCGGACTGGGGCATGAACCAGTGTCCCCTGCATTGGCAGGCGGACCCTCAACCACTGCGCCACCAGGGAAGCCCTAAAGTATATTTTTAATCAATTCCAAATTATCATTTTCTCTTGTGATTTGTGTACTCTTAAAAATATTGTCCACAAGATCAAAAAGAATTTCTCCTGTTTCCTTCTATATATTTATTTTATTTGTCTCTCCTAGAATTCCATTTATTTCTTTTTATTATTTCTATTTCTTTGCTGAGATTTTCCATTTTTTGGATGAAATTTTTATTGACTGAATAAATGTTCTTTTATTTCATTAAGAATGTAGTAGCCACTTCTATATTCTTTCTGTTAGTACTAATATCTGGCTTCTCTTGGGTTTGGATTCAATTGATTTCCTTTTCTCTAATACTGTGTTCCAATTTCTTGATTCTTGGTATGTTATGACCTTTTGGATTGTGTCTTGGGCATTATGAATATTACATTGTGTGGATTCTTAATTTTGTTATTATCCTCCAATGACTATTATTGTTATTTTTTTTAGGAAGTGTTTTTCTTAGCTGTGCTTGACCTTTAAATTTTGTTTCTTGGGAAGCAAGTCTGGTCCTAGTTCAGATCTTTTTTTTCTTAGTTACCTCTCCTTGAGTCTGTTCCACACATGTGTAGTTGAGGGGTCAGAGACATGGGTAGATAGTTTGAAGATTCCCCTCTCTGGCTGTTTCCCATGCATGATTCCCCTACAATCTTTGTAGTTTCTGGCTCCTGGACTTCATTTTTCATTTTTCCCAGGCCAGAAAAACTAAGGTCTTTTGCAGGTGTGCCCCCTGTTCCCAGTATGCATGTCTTGCAGACCATACTTAAGACTGAAAGTTGTGGAAACTGTAACCTAACTGTATAGCTACACATATTCCATTCTCCAAGAAAGTATGCCTTCCTAACCAGCCTCTTTGCTTCTGTCCACACTACAGGACAATTAAATAGTTGCTTTTTGCATTATGTCCATGTTTTTGTATTGTTTTCTGCTTTGGGGGTCATCTGAGAGGGTCTTAGTGCATCAGATCCAGAAGTGATAATCTATTTTTGAATACTTATTTTTTTAACACCAGTAAACATTATGAACTGTTACTAATTCTAGTAATCTATCTGAAAAATTTTGAGGATCTTGCATAGAGAATTATATGATATGGAGTAAGGTTGTACATATTCCCATCAATATTTACACCTTTATATTTAAAAAATCTTTCTTCAAAGAATACATACTTCAATACAATTTTGAATTAAAGTGGAGCCGGTGAACATTCTTTTTCTACATCCTACCATTGAATATAATGCTTACTGTATTTTTTAAAGATATCTTTTTTTTTTTTTTTTTGTGGTACATGGGCCTCTCATTGCTGTGGCCTCTCCCATTGCAGAGCACAGGCTCCGGACGCGCAGGCTCAGCAGCCATGGCTCACGGGCACAGCCGCTCCGCGGCATGTGGGATCTTCCCGGACCGGGGCACGAACCCATGTCCCCTGCATCAGCAGGCGGACTCTCAACCACTGCGCCACCAGGGAAGCCCTATGATTTTATTTTTGTTCACATTGTAAAGTGTACTGTTTAGATATCTAACTCTATTCTTGCATTAATCATATAAAGTTTAGTATTCCTTTATATGTAACTAGTGTTAATTTGTTATTAGTTTATATACGTTTTTTGCATATAAATGTATAAGTGAGGTTTGCCTATAATTTTATTCCTTGTTAGGTTTTGGTAGCAAGGTTTTACTAGCCTCACAAAAATGAGTGGAGAAGTTTATGTCTTTTACATGTAATGGTGTTTGTGGAAGTGAAATTACTTATTCTTTTCCCCACCCCCTAACCCCTGATAATCACCATTTTACTTCTTGCTTCTATGAATTAGACTTTTTTTTTTTCAGATTCCACATATAAGTAAGATCATACAGTATTTGTTTTTCTCTGTCTGGCTTATTTCACTTAGCATAATGTCCTCTAGTTTCATCTGAGTTGTTGCAAATGGCAGGATTTTCTTCTTGCTCATGGCTGAATAATATTCATTGTGCATATACACACCAAATCTTCTTTATCCATTCACCTATCAATGGACATATTTTGGCTATTATGAACAATGCTGCAGTGAACATGGGGGTGCAGATATCTCTTTTTTTTTTTTTTGTGGTACGTGGGCCTCTCACTGTTGTGGCCTCTCCCATTGCGGAGCACAGGCTCCGGACACGCAGGCTCAGCGGCCGTGGCTCACGGGCCCAGCTGCTACGCAGCATGTGGGATCTTCCCGGACCAGGGCACGAACCTGTGTCCCCTGCATTGGCAGGCAGACTCTCAACCACTGCGCCGCCAGGGAAGCCCCAGATATCTCTTTGAAATAGTGATTTCATTTCCTTTGTTTGAATCCCAGTAATGGGATTGGTGGATCATATAGCAGTTTTATTTTTAATTTTTTGAGAAACCTCCATACTGTTTTCCATATTGGCTGTACCAATTTGCATTCCCATCAACAGTGTACCAGGATTTCTTTTTCTCTACATCCTCACCAACAATTATTATCTCTTGTCTTTTGATGATAGACATTCTAACAGATGTGAAGCGATATCTCATTGTGGTTTTGATTTTCATTTCCCTGATGGCCTCAATAAAGCTTGAAGAAAAGAAAAAGCTATATATTATTGTGAGCTTTTTTTGCCAGGCCAACAGCTGTGGAAAATGTAAACAAAAGCAGACATTGACTCTGCTCTTAGGGGGTTACAATCTATATGTCTGTTGTCCTAGAATAAAATTTAAGGTAGTTGATCATTAGAACATAAAAATTATTCATATATATTTTGAATGAAAGAATAAAACCTAAAAAATAAAGTGAATGAACTTTACCTGAAGATAATTTGCACTTTTTTTGTCTGAATCACATATGGATTCACTCAACTTTCAGGGTCAGACAGTCTAATGGATATGGAACCAATTCACAATGAGGTACTTTCACCCATTGAGACAGAAGTGTAGTCATTCTCTCTTCTCTTATGGAGTTATACTAGATAACTATAGATTGGGGTGAATAGAGTAGAAGATATTACTTGTACTAAAGAAGAAAAGATGTGTGGATAATATCTTTTTTCTGGGGCTTTGTCAGATTTGTGATTACACTGATTATCTTGTCTTCAGCTGTAACCCTTTTCTTCTGTGGGTGTGAATTTTCCTCATTTTATTATGAAGCAATCATCATCTTATTTATAAAATGATAGAATATGCCTTTATTTTTCTAAGAGTTATCCTGAAGTCTGAACAGTTTTGTAATCCCCAAATTATCTGGTGTTATTTAAATCTTTATTGTTGTTGTCGATTTTAAGGTGGTTGCAATTCCACTTATTGATCCTTCTGGGTTGGTTTTCATGGTAAGAGGTAAGTACACTTATATTTACATAAGCAATTTTCATTTTCTCATTATTCATAAAACATATTTCTAATGAGGATAGACATCTTTATTAGCGCTCCCTTTCCATTCCTTTCATTTTCCAGCTGCCATTCTCTTTCATTTTCCATGTTAAATTGTATGAATAATTAAAGTTAGACTTTTAATTTTCTTTTCTGGGCATGATTCCATTGTTTCATTTTATGAATATTCTTAGTGGTAAATATGGGGAAATATCCCTAGAGTCTAAAAATTAAAATCAGACAAATCCTATTCATCTTGTGCTCTAATCAAGCATGGAACTCTAGCAATTTGCTCCCTCATAGCAACAGCCTCCCATATATCAGGTGTGTTATATATTGCTCTCTGCCTTTTCAACTCTGATGACTTTGTGTTTTGACAGATAACCAAACTGTGTATTTATATTTTTCAGCAAATTATGTGCTCTCTGTAGGAGCCCCTCAAAAATTGACAGACATTGGGTCACATGATTTCTACCTGAAGTATATACGCAATGCAACTGTTTATATAAAGTCAAACCATTTGATTCCATATAAACGTCTTCAAAACACTACGAAGTATTCCAAGAGTAATATTATCCCATTTGAACTCACCAAAGTGCTTTAAATACTAAACCATTTGAGTATTAAAATTAACATTCACTCTTTGTATTTACTAATCACAAATGAAGTAAATTTAAATTTTGTTGAAATGTCATAAAATTATCTGTGTACTATCTGTTCATGAAAATTAGTGCAGGCCTCCAATGGGGCAGTGAAATATTGAAGACCACTGGATGCACAGGAGGGATTAATAATCTCATCTGAATTTGAAAGAATTGTAATGATATGGAACATTTTCAGGAATAGAAGCAGATGATTTGAGTGACAAATCATATATAACATACATTTAAAAATATTTAGTGAAGATCATTTATAGCAGTCTTAGCAGCAAGCTTCTTCAATTGTATCCAGTGAACTGAAATATAATCATCAACCTCAATTTTTATTTTCTGAAAGACCTTTTTTTCACTCCTGATGTTGCACATTCTATGAGTTTTAACAAATGCATGACAGGTATCCACCATTATAGTATCATACAGAAGAGTTTCTCTGCCCTAAAAATCCTATGTGCTCCGCCTATTCATCCCTCCTTCCCTCCTAACCTCTGGCAACCACTGATTTTTACTATCTACATAGTTTTGACCTTTACAAAATGTCATATACTTGGAATCCTACAGAATGTAGCCTTTTAAGATTGACTTCTTTCACTCAGTAGTAAGCATTTAAGATTCTTCCGTGTCTTTTCATGGCTTGAAAACTCATTTTTTTTAGTACTAAATATTTATTGCCTGAATATATCACAATTTATTTATGCATTCACCTACTGAAGGACATCTTGATTTGTCCAAGTTTGGGCAGTTATATATAAAACTAAGTTTATATATAAAACTAGTATAAACATCTTTGTGTAGATTTTTGTGTGGCCATAAATTTTCAACTCCTTTGGGCAAATAAACACCAAGGCGTTCAATTGCTGGTTCGCATGAAAAGACTACGTTGAGCTTTGTAAGAAACAGCCAAACTGTCTTCCATAGTCTCCGTACCATTTTGCATTCCCACCAGCAATGAATGAGATTTTCCACTGCTTCACATCCTCACCAGCATTTGATGTCAGTGATCTGGATTTTGGCCATTCTAATGTGTGTAGTGCTTTGTCATAGTTGTTTTAATTTGCATTTCCCTGATGCCACATGATGTGGAACATCTTTTCATATGCTTATTTGCCATCTTTGTATCTTCTTTGGTGAGATGTCTGCTGAGGTCTTTGGCCATTTTTTAATCAGGTTGTTTGTAATTTCCACCATTCCCAAAGGCTTCAGATTGTCCCTTAACTGTCTCTCAGTTCTCCTTTCCCTGCTCCTTTCTGCCCTAGACAATCATTCATCTGATTTCTAACATTATATATTAGTTTTACTTACACTAAACAGTTACATAAATGAAATCGTAACATTGTGATGTGTGTCTGGCTATTTTTGCTTAACATAACATTTTGAAGATTCATCCATGTTTTTTGCATGCACTAAATGTTCCTTTTAATTGTTGAGTTGTATAAATATACCACACCGTGGTTTTCCATGCTTCTCTTTGGTTTCATAGGTTTTTAAAATCAATTTCCTCATTTCTCTTTGGTATTTTAGAGTGAACATGTGTTAAGCTTTATTTATAATCTTTTGGAAATTTCAAAACTTTGTAACCAATTTCTTATGCCAAAATATTTGAATTTATTCTTGACTCTTCTTGTTCTTTTACTCTCCTGATTAATTATTGTGTGTAGACTAAACCCTTTAATTCTGTCCTAACCAAGTGCTCTATTTCTCCAAAACCACTGATGCCATTTTAATTTTATCTACAACTTCTGCATAATCAACTTCCTCAAATATAGGCTAGGGGTTTCTAATCAATTTTTCCCCATCTACCAGTGTGTGTTTTTAAACAGAAAATCCTTCCCTGCTTACAACCCTTCAATTACCTGTTTCAGTTATAAGTAAAGTGACTACCATGAATAAAGTGTACACAACATTGATTACCTCAGTCACCTAATGGACTCTCATCCTTCTTCACTAAACTTTAGCTCCAGTAACCTTCATTTAGTACCTTCCTTACTCAGGACCTTTGGACAAGTTTCTTATCACTTTTGTATGCATAATTCCTATTCACGTTTCAAATTTCAGCCCAAAATTACTTTATCAGGGAGACTTTTCTTGAGTTTACTGGTTAGATGAACCCCTCTTATTAAAGGTCACATACCATCCTGCATCCTGATTTTTTTCCATCCTGCCTTTTGACCATTATTCAATTATTAATGCATTTGCTTAATGTCAACGTCTTTATATAAATGACTTTATAAAGCGAGATGCCATGTTCATTTCATTCATTGCTATATTCATAGCACTTAATAAAGTACTCGAGTATTTTAGGTTCTTAGCACTGTTTATTGACTGAACTGTAATGGAAATAAGTATTTGAAATTGAGTATATCAGTGATTTGCACTGAGAGAACAAGGGATAAGAGAAAGAAGGCAAGACCTGGGGAAATATGGAGAGAAATAAGGAGAGAACAGAACTTACTGAGGTGGAGAGGAAAATGTTCTGCCTTAAAAAAAAATTATACTCATTTTTTACTATAATCAGAGGAGAAGATAGGCCAAAGCACCTACATTCAAAAAGTTCTTGTCTTAATAAAGGTAAACTAATATTTTATGATATTTAAAGAACAATGATGTAGGACTTTAATATTAGAAAATTATGAAGTAATAATTCATGTCCTAAACAGAACACAGACATTATCCTGTTTTGAACACTGAAACTAGAAGGGACCAGCACACTGGCTATTTTTGACCTTTGTCTCTAATAAGAAGTTTTACGTTGAGAAACATCTAAGTTTTTACTCTGGTACTTTTTTACAACGTGATCTAGGATAGTTATTTAAAACTCTCCCAGCCTCAGTTTCTTGCTTTGTATAATATTTATTTCATAGCATTGTTATAAGGATTAGGTGATGTAATACATTATCATTAAGCCCACATCATAGGGATTTTCACATATGTGTTTGGAACCTCAAGGCTATTGTATTTTTGTAATGTTCTTATTTTGTCATCATCACTGCCATTACCACTAAAAGAACATTTGGCTAAGGGTAAGGAAATTGTATTATTTTCCAATAATGGAAAGAAGAATCTTTGGGCAAATGCATTAACAAATGGCATAGTGGTATTCACCTTGACAATAGGAAAGGGTTCTTGTGAGTAAACGAATATGAAGGCAATTGGAACATTGGAAGTTATTGTTGTTAAGATTAGACCATAACTTGGAAGCACTGATTTGAAGCAAAGTTCTAATGAGGACAAGTTTATACTTTTAATTCCTTTATGCAAAATTTTGTTCAATGGCCTAGAAGGGTGTTACTTCCTGGGGACTAGCCAGTGTTCATCTGTTTTCTCTAGATTACAGAACAAAGATGATAATTAAAAACTGCATGGTATATGCATGTATATCAGCCAAATATACAACCATTTTGAGTGAAAACAGTATTCTAATTAGAGGTCTGAAAGTATTTAGTCTCCATGACTTTAATGTGCTAATTTGATCACCTACATTATTTTGTGTGAATTTTCTTGTGTTGTCTTGTCTTATCTCTATTCATTTCCAATGTTTGTCAGTCCACCTTTGGCCTGTAGCCACTGCTTTGTCATCTTCCTGACTGATACCTTTGAAAATCTGTCAACAGTTATTGTGTTTTACATTTTAACATACCACTCAACATTGCATAACATTTAGATTCCCTGGACATAGAGTCTTTCCTTGTGGAAAAATAAAAAAGTCTGGTTTAGTTAAGACCCTTACCGAATTTAGTCAGTTTCACACAGAACATCTTTCTTTATTCATTAGGGACAATGGAATGTGGTGGAAAAACACAGACCTTGAAGTCAATGAAACCTAGATTTGAGTGCTAACTCTGTCATTTAATGGTTTTGTGACCTTGAGGAAATTATCTATGCTTTTCAATCTTCTGATCCTTTTTCTGTAATATGGGGATGATAATAGTCACTTTACGCATGGATATTGTAGAAATAAATGAGATAACATAAGACACAAACATTAGTGCCACACAAAAACCAAGACTACGCAGAGAACAAGAGAAGTAGATTCTATCTCATCTTCACTCCAAGTTATATGCATACAGAAGGGAATGGGGCCTAATTTCACCCCCTCACCACGCTCATTTACTTATAGAGCAATTAAACGCAAGCACAATGGGGATTGTCTGTTTAGTTCCGGGGATAAGGGAATGACATACTTTACAGACCACAGTTGAAACCACAGTGCAGGGAGAAAGGAGTTAACTGTTATGCATACAAGTTATCTGCATGTAAACCAGTCAGTTGGACTGCTTGATCTAGGTAAATTAATTTTCATATAGAGATTACTTCGGTATGTGAGGTCTTGGAGTTTGAATCTGCAATTTAAAAAATATTGGCAATTTACTCCCCCTGAATGGGAAGAGCCTATTCATTTTTAGAGCTGGATCCTGTTGTGACAAGACCCACGGGCTCATTGTAGTTATGCAGGTGTTAGGAAAATCCCTGCCTGTTGTGAGGGGAGCAGTGCAAAGAAACCCATTCTTTAGATTGGCACTGGTCAGGGCCAGGGCTATAGATACTTTTGGAGAATACTATGTTTGAAACTTCTTACAGAATGAGGCTTTTTACCTCCTGTTCCAGTAGGCTTCTGGGAGTAAAAGTATCAATATCCACTGTATTTATAAAGCACTTAGGAATGTGCCAGGGGCTGTGCTAAATATGTTTAATGAATTTTATGACTTATAAAACTCACGAGTCATTATTATACTATTTTTAAAGAAGTATCAACTGAGGCTCAGATAAGCTCAATAATTTACCCAATATTTTCATGGTGAAAACCTGGTGGAGCCAAAATTTGAACTCAAGCAAGCTTACATGAGATTCCTTTCTCTTGTGCACGGCTGGCAGGGAAGGAATTAAAGGGCCATGACAGGAAAGTCACCATAAAGAAGAACAATAATAGACTGGCTATGTATAAAATAAATAAGTTACAAAGATATATTGTACAGCACAGGGAATATAGCCACTATTTTACAATAACTTTAAATGAAGTATAATCTATAAAATATTGAATCACCATGTTGTCCACCTGAAACTAATATAATATATATAAATCAACTATACTTCACTATAAAAAACATGGACTGGGATCAACATCAGGACTTAACTGTTTCTGGACACGTCTGAAGTGACAATACATTTTTTAAAATTAATTAATTAATTAATTTATTTATTTTTAAAATTAGTGTCTGCTTTATAACAAAGTGAATCAGTCATACATATACATCTGTTCCCATGTCCCTTCCCCCTTGCGTCACCCTCCCTCCCACCCTCCATATCCCACCCCTCCAGGTGGTCACAAAGCACCGAGCTGATCTCCCTGTGCTATGCGGCTGCTTCCCACTATCTATCTACCTTACATTTGGTAGTGTATATATGTCCATGCCTCTCTCCCGCTTTGTCACACCTTACCCTTCCCCCTCCCCATATCCTCAAGTTCATTCTCAAGTAGGTCTGTGTCTTTATTCCTGTTTTACCCCTAGGTTCTTCATGACATTTTTTTTTTCTTAAATTCCATATATATGTGTTAGCATACGGTATTTGTCTTTCTCTTTCTGACTTACTTCACTCTGTATGACAGACTCTAGGTCTATCCACCTCATTACAAGTAGCTCAATTTCATTTCTTTTTATGGCTGAGTAATATTCCATTGTATATATGTGCCACATCTTCTTTATCCATTCATCCGATGATGGACACTTAGGTTGTTTCCATCTCCGGGCTATTGTGAATAGAGCTGCAGTGAACATTTTGGTACATGTCTCTTTTTGAATTATGGTTTTCTCAGGGTATATGCCTAGTAGTGGGATTGCTGGGTCATATGGTAGTTCTATTTGTAGTTTTTTAAGGAACCTCCATACTGTTCTCCATAGTGGCTGTACCAATTCACATTCCCACCAGCAGTGCAAGAGTGTTCCCTTTTCTCCACACCCTCTCCAGCATTTATTGTTTCCAGATTTTTTGATGATGGCCATTCTGACTGGTGTGAGATGATATCTCATTGTAGTTTTGATTTGCATTTCTCTAATGATTAATGATGTTGAGCATTCTTTCATGTGTTTCTTGGCAGTCTGTATATCTTCTTTGGAGAAATGTCTATTTAGGTCTTCTGCCCATTTTTGGATTGGGTTGTTTTTTTTTTTTGCTATTGAGCTGCATGAGCTGCTTACAAATTTTGGAGATTAATCCTTTGTCAGTTGCTTCATTTGCAAATACTTTCTCCCATTCTGAGGGTTGTCTTTTGGTCTTGTTTATGGTTCCTTCGCTGTGCAAAAGCTTTGAAGTTTCATTAGGTCCCATTTGTTTATCTTTGTTTTTATTTCCATTTCTCTAGGAGGTGGGTCAAAAAGGATCTTGCTGTGATTTATGTCATAGAGTGTTCTGCCTATGTTTTCCTCTAAGAGTTTGATAGTGTCTGGCCTTACATTTAGGTCTTTAATCCATTTTGAGCTTATTTTTGTGTATGGTGTTAGGGAGTGATCTAATCTCATACTTTTACATGTCCCTGTCCAGTTTTCCCAGCACCACTTATTGAAGAGACTGTCCTTTCTCCACTGTACATTCCTGCCTCCTTTATCAAAGATAGGTTGACCATATGTGCGTGGGTTTATCTCTGGGCTTTCTATCCTGTTCCATTGATCTATTTTTCTGTTTTTGTGCCAGTACCACACTGTCTTGATTACTGTAGCTTTGTAGTATAGTCTGAAGTCAGGGAGCCTGATTCCTCCAGCTCCGTTTTTTGTTCTCAAGATTGCTTTGGCTATTCGGGGTCTTTTGTTTTTCCAAACAAATTTTGAAATTTTTTGTTCTAATTCTGTGAAAAATGCCAGTGGTAGTTTGATAGGGATTGCATTGAATCTGTAGATTGCTTTGGGTAGTAGAGTCATTTTCACAATATTGATTCTTCCAACCCAGGAACATGGTATATCTCTCCATTTATTTGTATCATCTTTAATTTCTTTCATCAGTGTCTTATAATTTTCTGCGTACAGCTCTTTTGTCTCCTTAGGTAGGCTTATTCCTAGATATTTTATTCTTTTTGTTGCAGTGGTAAATGGGAGTGTTTTCTTGATTTCACTTTCAGATTTTTCATCATTAGTGTACAGGAATTCCAGAGATTTCTGTGCATTAATTTTGTATCCTGCTACTTTACCAAATTCATTGATTAGCTCTAGTAGTTTTCTGGTAGCATCTTTAGGATTCTCTATGTATAGTATCATGTCATCTGCAAACAGTGACAGCTTTACTTCTTCTTTTCCAATTTGGATTCCTTTTATTTCCTTTTCTTCTCTGATTGCTGTGGCTTAAACTTCCAAATCTATGTTGAATAAGAGTGGTGAGAGTGAGCAGCCTTGTCTTGTTCCTGATCTCAGTGGAAATGATTTCAGTTTTTCACCATTGAGGACGATGTTGGCTGTGGGTTTGTCATATATGGCCTTTATTATGTTGAGGAAAGTTCCCTCTATGCCTACTTTCTGCAGGGTTTTTATCATAAATGGGTGTTGAATTTTGTCGAAAGCTTTCTCTGCATCTATTGAGATGATCATATGGTTTTTCTTCTTCAGTTTGTTAATATGGTGTATCACATTGATTGATTTGCGTATATTGAAGAATCCTTGCATTCCTGGAATGAACCCCAGTTGATCATGGTGTATGATCCTTTTAATGTGCTGTTGAATTCTGTTTGCTAGTATTTTGTTGAGGATTTTTGCATCTATGTTCATCAGTGATATTGGCCTGTAGTTTTCTTTCTTTGTGACATCCTTGCCTGGTTTTGGTATCAAGGTGATGGTGGCCTCGTAGAATGAGTTTGGGAGTGCTCCTCCCTCTGCTATATTTTGGAAGAGTTTGAGAAGGATAGGTGTTAGCTCTTCTCTAAATGTTTGATAGAATTCGCCTGTGAAGCCATCTGGTCCTGGGCTTTTGTTTGTTGGAAGATTTTTAATCAGTTTCAATTTCAGTGCTTGTGATTGGTCTGTTCATACTTTCTATTTCTTCCTGATTGAGTCTTGGCAGGTTGTGCATTTCTAAGAATTTGTCCATTTCTTCCAGGTTGTCCATTTTATTGGCATAGAGTTGCTTGTAGTAATCTCTCATGATCTTTTGTAGTTCTGCAGTGTCATTTGTTACTTCTCCTTTTTCATTTCTAATTCTATTGATTCGAGTCTTCTCCCTTTTTTTCTTGATGAGTCTGGTTAATGGTTTATCAATTTTGTTTATCTTCTCAAAGAACCAGCTTTTAGTTTTATTGATCTTTGCTATCGTTTCCTTCATTTCTTTTTCATTTATTTCTGATCTGATCTTTATGATTTCTTTCCTTCTGCTAACTTTGGGGGTTTTTTGTTCTTCCTTCTCTAATTGCTTTAGGTGCAGGGTCAGGTTGTTTACTCGAGATGTTTCCTGTTTCTTAAGGTGGGATTGTACTGCTATAAACTTCCCCCTTAGAACTGCTTTTGCTGTGTCCCATAGGTTTTGGGTCGTCGTGTCTCCATTGTCACTTGTTTCTAGGTATTTTTTAATTTCCTCTTTGATTTCTTCAGTGATCACTTTGTTATTAAGTAGTGTATTGTTTACCCTCCATGTGTTTGTATTTTTTACAGATCTTTTCCTGTAAGTGATGTCTAGTCTCATAGCATTGTGGTCGGAAAAGATACTTAATACAATTTCAATTTTCTTAAATTTACCAAGGCTTGATTTGTGACTCAAGATATGATCTATCCTGGAGAATGTTCCATGAGCACTTGAGAAAAATGTGTATTCTGTTGTTTTTGGATGGAATGTCCTATAAATATCAATTAAGTCCATCTTGTTTAATGTATCATTTAAAGCTTGTGTTTCCTTATTTATTTTCATTTTGGATGATCTGTCCATTGGTGAAAGTGGGGTGTTGAAGTCCCCTACTATGAGTGTGTTACTGTCGATTTCCCCTTTTATGGCTGTTAGTATTTGCCTTATGTATTGAGGTGCTCCTATGTTGGGTGCATAAATATTTACAATTGTTATAGCTTCTTCTCGGATCGATCCTTTGATCATTATGTAGTGTCCTTCTTTGTCTCTTCTAATAGTCTTTATTTTAAAGTCTATTTTGTCTGATATAAGAATTGCTACTCCACCTTTCTTTTGGTTTCCATTTGCATGGAATATCTTTTTCCATCCCCTTACTTTCAATCTGTATGTGTCTCTAGGTCTGAAGTGGGTCTCTTGTACACAGCATATATATCGTCTTGTTTTTGTATCCATTCAGCCAATGTGTGTCTTTTGGTGGGAGCATTTAGTCCAGTTACATTTAAGGTAATCATCGATATGTATGTTCCTATTCCCATTTCCTTAATTGTTTTGGGTTCGTTATTGTTGGTATTTTCCTTCTGTTGTGTTTCTTGCCTAGAGAAGTTCCTTGAGCATTTTTTGTAAAGCTGTTTTGGTGGTGCTGAACTCTCTCAGCTTTTGCTTGTCAGTAAAGGTTTTAATTTCTCCCTGAAATCTGAATGAGATCCTTGCTGGGTAGAGTAATCTTGTTTGCAGGTTTTTCTCCTTCATCACTTTAAATATGTCCTGCCACTCCCTTCTGGCTTGTAGAGTTTCTGCTGAGAGATCAGCTGTTAACCTGATGGGGATTCCCTTGTGTGTTATTTGTTTTTCCCTTGCTGCTTTTAATATGTTTTCTTTGTGGTTAATTTTTGACAGTTTGATTAATATGTGTCTTGGCGTGTTTCTCCTTGGATTTATTCTGTATGGGACCCTCTATGCCTTCTGGACTTGATTAACTATTTCCTTTCCCATGTTAGGGAAGTTTTCAACTATAATCTCTTCAAATATTTTCTCAGTCCCTTTCTTTTTCTCTTCTTCTTCTGGAACTCCTATACGTCGAATGTTGGTGCATTTAATGTTGTCCCAGAGGTCTCTGAGACTGTCCTCAGTTCTTTTCATTCTTTTTTCTTTATTCTGCTCTGCAGCAGTTATTTCCACTCTTTTATCTTCCACATCACTTATCCATTCTTCTGTCTCAGTTATTCTGCTATTGATCCCATCTAGAGTATTTTTTATTTCATTTATTGTGTTTTTAATCGATGCTTGATTCATCTTTAGTTCTTCTAGGTCCTTGTTAACTGTTTCTTGCATTTTGTCTATTCTATTTCCAAGATTTTGGATCATCTTTACTATCATTATTCTGAATTCTTTTTCAGGTAGACTGCCTATTTCCTCATCATTTGTTAGGTTTGTTGGGTTTTTATCTTGCTCCTTCTCCTGCTGTGTGTTCTTCTGTCTTCTCATTTTGCTTATGTTACTGTGTTTGGGGTCTCCTTTTTGCAGGCTGCAGGTTCGTAGTTACCGTTGTTTTTGGTGTTGGTCCCCAGTGGCTAAGGTTGTTTCAGTGGGTTGTGTAGGCTTCCTGGTGGAGGGGACTAGTGCCTGTGTTCTGGTGGATGAGGCTTGATCTTGTCTTTCTGGTGGACAGGTCCACGTGTGGTGGTGTGTTTTGGGGTGTCTGTAGCCTTATTATGTTTTTAGGCAGCCTCTCTGATAATGGGTGGGGTTGTGTTCCTGTCTTGCTAGTTGTTTGGCATAGGGTGACCAGCACTGTAGCTTGCTGGTTGTTGAGTGAAGCTGGATGCTGGTGTTGAGATGGAGATCACTGGGAGATTTTTGCTGTTTGATATTATGTGGAGCTGGGACGTCTCTTGTGGACCAGTGTTCTGAAGTTGGCTCTCCCACCTCAGAGGCACAGCACTGACTCCTGGCTGCAGCACCAAGAGCCTTTCATCCACCCAGCTCAGAATAAAAGGGAGAAAAAGTAGAAAGAAAGAATTAGTAGAAGAAAGAAAGAAAGAAAGATAGAAAGAAAGAAAGAAAGAGAGGAAGGAAGGAAAGAGGGAAGGAGGGAGGAAGGAAAGAAAGGAGGGAGGGAGGAAGGAAAGAAAGAAAGACGGGAAGGAGGGAGGAAGGAAAGAAAGAAAGGAAGAAAAAGAATAAAGGAGGGAGGGGGTAGGGAGGGAGGAAGGAGAGAAGGTAGGAAAAACAGAGAGAAGATAAAGTAAAACAGAATAAAGTATGATAAAATGTAATAGCTTTATTAAAACAAAAAAGTAATTATTAAAAATTTTTTTAAAAAAACAAGCGAAAAAAATGGACGGATAGAACCCTGGGACAAATGGTGGAAGCAAAGCTATACAGACAAAACCTCACTCAGAGGCATACACATACACATTCACAAAAAGAGAACAAGGGGAAAAAATCGTAAATCTTGCTCTCAAAGTCCACTTCCTCAATTTGGGATAATTCGTTGTAAAAAGAGGAAAAGGGGAAAAAATCATAAACCTTGTTCTCAAAGTCCACCTCCTCAATTTGTGATGATTCGTTGTCTATTCATATATTCCACAGATGCAGAGTACATCAAGTTGATTGTGGAGCTTTAATCCGCTGCTTCTGAGGCTGCTGGGAGAGATTTCCCTTTCTGTTCTTTATTCTCACAGCTCCCGTGTCTCAGCTTTGGATTTGGCCCCGCCTCTGCGTGTAGGTCGCCGGAGGGCGTCTGTTCTTCGCTCAGACAGGACGGGGTTAAAGGAGCAGCTGCTTCGGGGGCTCTGGCTCACTCAGGCCGCGGGGGAGGGAGGGGTATGGAGGCGGGGCGAGCCTGCGGCAGCAGAGGCCGGCGTGACGTTGCCCGAGGCGCGCCGTGCGCTCTCCCGGGGAAGCCGTCACTGGATCCTGGCGCCCTGGCAGTGGTGGGCGGCACAGGCTCCCGGAACGGAGGTGTGGATAGTGACCTGTGCTGGCACACAGGCCTCTTGGCGGCAGCAGCAGCAGCCCCAACGTCCCACGCCCGTCTCTGGGGTCTGCGCTGATAGCCGCGGCTCGCGCCCGTCTCGAGCTCCTTTAAGCAGCGCTCTTAATCCCCTCTCCTCGCGCACCAGGAAACAAAGAGGGAAGAAAAAGTCTCTTGCCTCTTCGGCAGCTCCAGACTTTTTCCTGGACTCCCTCCCGGCCAGCCGTGGTGCACTAACCCCTTCAGGCTCTCTTCCCGCTGCCAACCCCAGTCCTCTCCCTGCGCTCCGGACCGAAGCCGGAGCCTCAGCTCCCAGCTTCGCCCTCCCCGGCGGGTCAGACAAGCCTCTCGGACTGGTGAGTGCTGGTCGGCCCCAATCCTCTGTGAGGGAATCTCTCCGCTTTGCCCTCTGCACCCCTGTTGCTGTGCTCTCCTCCGCGGCCCCGAAGCTCCCCCCTCCGCCACTCGCAGTCTCCATCCGCGAAGGGGCTTCCTAGTGTGTGGAAACCTTTCCTCCTTCACGGCTCCCTCCCACTGGTGCAGGTCCCGTCCCTATCCTTTTGTCTCTGTTTATTCTTTTTTCTTTTGCCCTACCCAGTTATGTGGGGAGTTTCTTGCCTTTTGGGGGGTCTGAGGTCTTCTGTCAGCGTTCAGTAGGTGTTCTGTAGGAGTTGTTCCACGTGTAGATGAATTTCTGATGTATCTGTGGGGAGGAAGTTGATCTCCGCGTCTTACTCTTCCGTCATCTTCCCCCGGCCTCCTGAAGTGACAATTTAAATAAATGATGGAACATTTACATAACAGAATAACATACCAAATCTATATGTATTGATATGGATCAATATGTAACCTATGGTTTTCAAGAAAAAAATTCAAGATGTTGTTTCATGTTGGAATTTCTATAAAGCAATATTTATAGAGCACAGAATATTTCTGGAAGTTCATGCATGGAACTGACATGGTTACCTGTGTGGAGCAGTAATGAGTAGACAGTAGTGATGTGGTAGGGGGTACAAACTGTTCTCACATTATTATTATTTATTTTTTTTTGCGGTACGCGGGCCTCTCACTGTTGTGGCCTCTCCCGTTGCGGAGCACAGCCTCCGGACGCGCAGGCTCAGCGGCCATGGCTCACGGGCCCAGCCGCTCCGCGGCATGTGGGATCTTCCCCGTCTGGGGCACGAACCCGCGTCCCCTGCATCGGCAGGCGGACTCTCAACCACTGCGCCACCAGGGAAGCTCTCAGATTATTTTTTTTATACTTAAAATAGTTCAGCTTAAAGTAGTTTAGCAAAGAAAACTATATTTTAAGATTGAGAGGGCACTTTAAACCTTATCTCAAAGTGGTCTACATTTTTTCAAAAAACTTTGGAAGTTTAGTAATATAGGTAGAGGCAATATTGATTTATGCCTAGTGCTCTCCCCTTAGCATTCTAGATAATCTCTGGGTTTATTCTGTCTTTGTCAGCAGAAAGTATGATTAGCATTTAGTGAGGGTATTATTTTTCATCTAGAAATTGAAAATGTAAAGTCTTTAAAAAAAAAAAGAAAAGACAGAGCATTCACCTATTTTACTCAAGCAATTTACACTTTGAAAGTGGTGAAGAGGCCAGATTGATAACACTGAACTGGTACATCAAAATAATTAAGCTTTAATCTCTGATTCAAAGACTTCAGCTTAGGGGTCATGAGAAATCAAGAAGACTTTTTATTTGTAATCAGTCTGAGATGATTAGTAACTTTGCTTGTAGAATGATCATTTTCCAAATACAGCAATGCAGTGTTGTAGCAAAATAGGGGGAAAAGATTAAGGAGTTTAATTTACTTGGCATGTTATAACTATGTTTATTAAAACACTAAGAATTACAGCAAAACTTTATTATTTGTTAATATTACTTTTGCCTCAATGGGGGTTATATTGAGAAAGTAATATTATAGACATAAAGGCCACTGCCAAGCTGTATTTTTAAAAAATATAATTTTCTACTTTCTTGTACAATAACCCCCTGGGTACTTAAAATGAAATCTACTTCTTTGTTGTAATGTAATTCCTCCCCCTCCCTCAATAAGCTTTCCATCTCTGGTTTATTGTTGCAATGTTGTTCAAATAAAAAGACAGGTTTAGAATACTGATATATTAATCAGCATGCCTTATACCATAAGAAATAGGATAAAGGGGGCTGTGAATTATTTTTCAAGAAATGTTTTGTTTGCATAATGCCACACTTGGGATCTTCCTTCTGGTTTTATCATGAAATTAATTGAATTCAGCAAATACATGCAAAAAACAAAACCTGTTTTAAATGTAGAAAATCCATGTCAAATAAAAAAATACCTTCCCCAAAATAGGATTGAAGCTTTTATAAAGACGTCAATGATTTTAACTTACCAGGTCTTATAACTTGTGCTTGTTTTAGTAGGCAGAGAGTCTTTTTCAGAATCAATAGGTAATCTTTGGTTTCCAAGAATGAAAGTTGACAGAAAGTTTGTTTTAATAGTTGAAATGTGCAAAACAAATACCAAGAAAATATGGGCAGTTTTCTAAGCATTTCTCATGACAGTAGTATATTATTTAATAATACCTTATGATGGAAACCATCTTTACTATGAGAAAAATGGTATATTTAGAAATTACATGAATATATTTATCAGGCCCTGAATAATATTTGGTAGGGTTTCCTGAGAGTTTAAAGAAAAAAATGTACTAAAAAAGTTGGTAAAGATGTATGTTTTGCTTCCAAACAGCAGCTTGTCTTACCAGCCTGCTCTTGTGATCTATGCCCTTCATGGTAGGATCCATAATGTTTTTGCTGTATTGAGAATTTTATGTCATGTACAAAATCTATGAGACACTCATCTTTTAGTGGACTAATTACTGTTTGTTAGAACTTTCAGCACTCCCCAAGTTCCCAAATGGACTACTATTTTAAAATTTCCCTGCTAATTTTTGACACATTTTAAATTTACATACAGTGAACTTCACTCTTTTTTTTTTTTTTACCAAACTCAGGTCTGGCTATTCACTGTTCAAAAGCCAACACTCGAGAAACAGGTGCTGGTAGGAATGGAAACACTGCTTTATTCAGGAGGCTGGCAACCTGGGGAGAAGGCAGATTTGTGTCCTGTTCCAGAACCAACCCTGAAGATTCTGCTCAGCCATGAAAGTTTTTAAAGGGAAAAGGGGGAAGTAATCTCAGTTAATCGTTGAGTTAGAGGACCAGATTCTTTGCCATTTCCCACTGTGTACAGGCTTGTTGACTCCTTGTGAGCTTTCTTTAGATGCTATATTGTTCATACCACCTGCTCGTGAGCTTACTGAAGGGGAAACTGGGGAAAAGATCTAGTCATCCGTTAATTATGTATTCTTAATTTCTACTTTGATCTAAAAGAAGAATCAACAGTTTAGGCAAGGTATCGTGTAATCAAAAAATTTGAAAGTTGTGCTTGGGCTGGAGGTTAGTTAAGCATGGGGGCATCTGGTGTAAAGGTTAGTTAAAAATATAGCTTTGCTAAAATGACAAGACAAAAGGGGCCTCCTGCACAGAGCTGCTGCCTGCAAAGAGCTGTTTACAAATCCCCACTGTCAGACATTATTCCATTTCTGTGGGATTATGGGTGAAGGTCTGTCTTCTGTAACTTCTTCATGCTGACACAGGTCACCATGTTCTTAGAGTGGAAGATGTAGATGTGGGTCTGTAGCATCTCTTTGCTAACAATTTTAGTTACCCACTTATATATACTGGCAGAACAAGCTACAATTATTTTGATGCCCACAAGGATACAGATTATTATGAGCAATAGTGTTTATTAATCCTATTCTCTTGAGGCCAGTTCTTGGAACTGCTAGCCAAAGATTCAGTACTGCTCAAGATGGAATAGCTTATGTCATGGCTATAGTCTGGTCATCACACAATTAGCTTTTTCCCTCTGGTGAGAGTTATAGTATCTGTAAAACAACTGAGGAATGCGCATCAGACGCTGAAAGATTCTGTGACTCTGTTGTCCAAATCATTAACTGTTTTGAGCATACTCTTTGGTGACTCATGAGGCTTGAGAGACTTCAGCTTTTCTATAAACTAGAGGCAGGGAACATGGAGGAGCCTTGGTACTTGGGAGGACCCTGCAGTGTTCTACTTGGTTTCCGTTTTGGTATATAGTATTCCTTGAGTTTTGACAAATGCATAGAGTTGTGTAACTACCACAATGAGCAAGGTATGGGGCAATGCCATTATCCAGAATATTTCTCAATGCTGCCCTTAGTAATCAACCCCTTTCCTTACCCCTAAAACCTGGTATCTACCATTTGATTTTATTCTCTGTAGTTTGGCCTTTTCCAGTATTTCATACAAATGGAATCATGAAGCACATAGCCTTTTGAGCCTGGCATTTTCCCCTTCTTATAATGCACTTGAAATATGTATGTATTGTTGCTTGTATCGATAATTTGTTCCTTCTTATTGCTGAGTAATATTGCATTGTATGAATTTACCAAAGTTTGTTTATCCTTTCACCAGCCGAAGAGCATTTAGGTTGTTCCCAGTTTGTAGATCACATGAATAAAACTACTATGAACATTCATGTACAGGATTTTCTTGAACATAAGTTTTATTTCGCTTGGGTAAATACCTAGGAGGGAGATTGTTGGGTCATATGGTAAATATATGTTTAATTTTATAAGAAAATGCCAAACTCTTGGCTGTACCACTTTTACATTGCTACCAGCAATGTATGAAAGTAATGGTTGCTTTGCAAACTTACCAGCACATGTGGCTTTATCAGGTTGTTGTTGTTTGCTGATCTAATAGATGTGCAGTGGTATGTCTTTTGGTTTTAATTCACATTACCCCTAATGACTAATGATATTGAACATTTTTACATATACCTATTTGCCACGGGTATATCTTCTTTGGTGAAGTGGGTTTTTTTTTCTAATATTTTTCTTATTTTTTTATTGGGTTTTCTTATTTTTGAGTTTTGAAAGTTCTTTATATTTTATGGATCTAAATTGCTTGTGAGATATCACCTTTGCAAATATTTTTTTCCCAATCTGTAGTTTGTTTTTAAATTCTTTTAATAGTATCATTCACAGAAAAAAATATATTTTTAATTTTGATGAAGTCTAATCTATCAATATTTTCTTTGGAAATCATGCTCTTGATATATATATGAATGCTTTGCCTGTTCCAAGGGTCACCAAAATGATTTCCTATGTTTTCCTTGACAAGTGTTAGAGTTTTACATTTTATAGGTTTATGATCTGTTTTGAGTTAATTATTACATAAGATGAGAGGTCTGGTCAAAGCTTTTTTTTTTTTCTTTTTTTGCATGTGGATATGCAAATATTCCAGCAACTTTTGTTAAAAAGCTTGTTTTAAACATTGGCTTGCGTTTGCATATTTGACAAAAATCAATTGACCATAGTTGTGTTTCTCTGTTTCTGGATATTCTGTCCCATTGATCTACATGTCCATCCTTTCACTGATACCACCTGTTGTGATTATTGCAGCTTTATATCAGATAGTGTGACTCTTCCAACTTTGCTCTTTTTTGCAAACTATTTTTGTTATCCTAATTCCCTTCCCTTTCCATATGAAGTGTGGTCATCTTGTCAATATTTACAATAATCCTGTTGTGGTATTAGTTTGGATTATATTAAATCTATAGGTCAGTTTGAAAAAAAAATAACATTTTAAGAATATTGTCTTATGATCCATGAACATGATATATCTCTCTTTTTATTTAGAGATGTTGCTTTCTTTATTGATGTTTTATAGTTTTCATCATGCAGATCCTGTACATATTTTGTTAAATTTATATCTAACTATTTTATTATTTGGGGGAACTATTTTAAGTGGCACTTTTAAAATTTTGACTATTATTTGTTTATTACTATCATGTAGAAATACAATTGATTTTTGTATATTGATTTTGTTTCTGGTGACATTGCTATACTCACTTATTAGTTCTAAGAACTTTTATTGTATAGTCTAAAGGATTTACAGCATAAAAAATCATGTTATCTGAGAATAGAGACACTTGAAAAAATTCTTGAGAAAAGTGTATGGCCAGTACAAGCCACACTAAAAGCCAAGACTACAGCCAATGTCACTACAGTGCATTTGTTGGAGAGCCACTATAGTGTTAATTGGACATTGATACTCACCCAAACTCCATCTGACAATATATGTCACTGATGACATTACTGCCACTGGATAATGGATAGCATACCACCACCAGTGGAATGACCTGCAGAATTGTTGATTTGTTACTATGTTCCCCCCAAGAGTAACATATTAACACATTTCCTAAATGAAATAGGAGGTTCATATGCTGGAAGAAGAAAAAGAAAAGATGGACAAACGTACACTAAATTTTTCTAATTTCTTTTTAAGCTGCACTATTGTCATCCTAGAATTCTTTTTTTTTTTTTGCGGCACGCGGGCCTCTCACTGTTGTGGCCTCTCCCGTCACGGAGCACAGGCCCCAGACACGCAGGCTCAGCGGCTGTGGCTCACGGGCCCAGCCACTCCGCGGCATGTGGGATCCTCCCAGACCGGGGTGCGAACCCGTGTCCCCTGCATCGGCAGGCGGACTCTCAACCACTGTGCCACCAGGGAAGCCCTAGAATTCTTTTTATTACACTTGTAGATTATGCCTGCTCTTTCATTGATATTGCATCACGTACATTCTTTTGTACTTTTAATGTTGGGGTGAGGCACATCTTCAACTATTTCTCATATTACAAGTGACTGATACTGCTTTCCTCTACCTTTCTGTAAGTCAGATTCCCCAAATTGTTACTCTTTTGGATGGGAGGGCTGACTCTCAGCATTTCCATTAATGGGCTTTTGGTAAGGAGGAGGAAAAGACATATGTGCTAACTTCACTGTCTGAACCAGAAACACCTAGAGGAATTCTAATATGAACTTATAACCACTCATAATAAGGAATTAGTGAAACTCCTTTGCCATGTTTGGCAAATGAATCATCTCTGGGGGGATGAACTTTCCTAAACTTCTCTGTTATATTATTTTTTTTTCTGTGTTTCTCATTTTTCAAGTTTCCCACGTCAGAACTAGTATGTTGATTGTGTTCATTTCTCCTATCAGGATTCCTATAACTAATTGCATAAATGTTTAATATTCTTTCTAATTATCATTTTTAATGTTCTCATTTTAAATAACAAATTTGCTTGTTAATTATCTCAAAATATTTCCATTGATATGGAATGAACAGTGACATTAATCAAACTACTTAGGACAGAAAGTTAACTTAGGGCAGAAAGATAAACTTGGAGCTTGCATTATTAACCATTATTGTGTATGGTTTTCCTTTAAATCATTTTAATGTTTTAAAAGAGTTAATTTTTCTGCCAAGTTACCTGTCTTACACTCGTATAATAGTTTAAGGACAGGGAGAGCACACTTCAATCCACAGACTCCTATATTTTCAGAACTGGAAAGTACAGGGGTATCGCTCTAGCTCAGCCTCACTTTCTCACACATGCTAAACAAATCCTAGAGCTTAAATGATATGTTGATAAGTTCAATTATTATGAGAACTGTTACAAGGTTCTTCATTCTCATACCCATTGTTCTCCTAAAACTTCTAATCTCTTTACTTTTGTTAGAATACCACCACTACCAAAACAAACAGTCCATACTCTTTTAGCCTCATCAGTCCATTGCTGTATTCTGTGTTGATGTGCAAATGCCAGATCTATTAAGCATCTGAGGTAAGGTGACTAAATTCAGGTGCATATCACATGCAGTTTGACCAGTAGTATGTAAAATGCTAATTTACATTTACATAAAATTTTCCTGATCCAGTGGTTTTCTGAGCAGCATTAGAATCTGTGTCATGTTTACATGTTTCAGACTTTATGAATATATTATTTGCAAATGTTTGAGCAATAAGATAAATTATAAAATACTTTCTGTCAGGATCCTCAAAGCACTATGTATACATAATAATTAAAACATTATAAAATTATAGTAAGCAATCACCCACTAAGATAAATTCAGGGAGAAAAAGTTTAGAATAGTGTTACATAAATGTAAAGAGGATTAATTGTAAATTCAAAAAAGGACTGCAAACATGATTAAATGCAAAGACAAACACAAATCTTGCTGAACACATTTGTCTTTGGGAAAGAAATTATAAAAATGTTTGGCAGTGAAAGGAAATTGCTTATAAATCATTTCAAAATAATAATACACCCTGGATGATTTTATTGTTTTTATAACTTTAAATCTGTGACCCAGTGCCTTGTATGTGCTTTCTTGTAAAGTTACAATTTAATTATGAAGTGACCAAATATTAAAGAGCTGCTGTGAATCTGCTGCTGCCTCCAAATGTTACTTTTGCTGTTTAAAAGTCTTCTAATGAAAATTGCATGCACTATCAATAGAAAAAGATTAAATACTATAGTGCAGTCAAATGAAGCAGAGAGTGGTTTTTCTCCCTGTTAAGGTTATGATTGAATTATTGTGAACTTAATATTGGTTCCAAAAGAAAATGATTTCTTTCTTTAAATATACATTACAATGATTGAATAAACAAGGTTATTCCTGGAAGTTAAGGGGTATTTAAAAACCATTAGAAATAGTTGTATATTGTGTCTTCCCTCTACTCTAAATGCCCCTTTCCCTCAACACCAACTCTGCTGTAATGTTATGAAAACACTATACAATGCTCCAGGGGAAAGAAACTGCAGCAACTTATTGGAATATTTTCTTGTACCTCTATTTCTATTTAGGCGTGTGTGTGTGGTGTTTGAGTTATTGATAAAAGAGGAGGGACATCTAAGTTCTGCTTAACTTACTTAGCTCATTACTGTCATTCACATCCCATAGGAAAACTGCTTTATGGTTCTTTATTGTCTCTGTTCCACTCATTCTTCTACTTTCTAGAATCCCTTTCAAGAATGCCACATTTCAGTATTCCACTCTTTAGCTTTCCTCTGGGAAATACCTCTCCAAGCTCTAAAATCACAGTTTCATCCTATATTTTCCTTTTCATGTCTACAGTTCTTATTCCTTAGGGCAAATTTCAGTTTTTAAAAGTTAATATTCTTACTTAACTCACTCACAGTAAAATGTGAATGTGAATAATGACTATATTGTCATGTTTAGGAATAATAATTTAATAAGTCTATTTATATATTCAAATAAATATATAACAGATGATGAAATTTCAGGCAAGATGCATATGGCAGGTGAGTTTGGCCCCCAATAAGATTCTACACCCCAATCGCCAGGCTGTGAATATGTTAACATATCAAAAAGAACTTTGTAGATGTAAATTTCCTAATCAGTTGAATTTAAAACAGGAAGATTATCCAGGATTATCCAGCAGCAGGGGCCCAATATGATCACATGATCCCTTAAAAGCACAAGACAAGGCAGAAAGGGAATCTAGAGAAATTCAAAGCGCAAAAAGAATTCAGTGCTCCTTTGCTTGAATTTGAAGAGTGTAATGTGTCAAGAAAACAGGGACTTCAGTTCTACAACCACAAGAAGCTGAATTCTGTCAACAACCTTGAAAGAAACTAATATGGTACTCCAGAAGAGAATCATAGCCCTGAGAGGTATCCTTATACCTTAATACTACTGCACCATTCATCCGTTTAAAAATACTGCTTGTTAAAATATAAGCTATTTAAAAAATAAATCAGTTAAAGCTCCAGTCCTTAAAACTTTCTCGAGGAACAGAAGAGATAAAGTACATGTTAAATGTATGGAACCGCTGAAAGACAATTTTTTTCATAAAACAGGTATGACTAAATTGCTCTGAGACCCCAGAAAAGTGAATTATTAAAGTTGGAACATGTTGGAAGGCTTCTTGGAGTAATTGGAGTCTAGGCTGAGTTGATTCAAATTTCACCATTTTATTTTATTAACGTGTACAGGTACATAATGTATATAACATTTTATTAGCACTGAGTTGGTAAAACGACATTTCAATATATTAACGTTCCATAATATTTTCCACTGAAAATATTACAATAAAAAAGTGCTTTTATTAACTAAATAATATTATTTAGAAAGGAAAACTGGTTCATGGTATCATCCTAAGATTTTTTTTTATGGATTGATCCTCTCTTCAAGGATATAGTACAATCAAATGATTATTCAGTAATTGGGGTTTAACTGGGTACAGTAGTGCTGATTTAAGCCATGCACAGAAGAAGGTGCATTAACAAATTCATGATTGCTATCCTCCCTTTTTAAAAATAAATTTATTTATTTATTTTTGGCTGCGTTGGGTCTTCGTTGCTGTGCGCAGGCTTTCCCTAGTTGCGGCTAGCGGGGGCTACTCTTCGTTGTGGTGTGCGGGCTTCTCATTACAGTGGCTTCTCTTGTTGCAGAGCACAGGCTCTAGGCATGCGGGCTTCAGTAGTTGTGGCATGCGGGCTCAATAGTTGTGGCTCACAGGCTCTAGAGCATGGACTCAGTCGTCGTGGCGCACAGGCTTAGTTGCTCCACGGCATGTGGGATCTTCCTGGACCAGGGCTTGAACTTGTGTCCCCTGCATTGGCAGCCAGATTCTTAACCCCTGTGCCACCAGGGAAGTCTCCCCCCCTTTTTTTTAATAGAGCAAATTTGCACAACACCTCAGGTCGAAAGATAAGCACAGCCAGGTTAATCTCCTACATTGTCTCCCCTACATTTCTAACTCCCACTTTACCTGCCAACTAAGATAGGCATAGATACCTTTGTGTAATCTTTTCTAAATTTATCCCTAACATGTTTTTATGTGCCAACATTCATATTCATGTCTTTTGTTTTCCAATATTATCCTGACCGATGTGTTTATTCAATTCTGTTACATATAATTAAACATCTCAATGCTGAGCTGCCAACTTGTGATAGCTAATCTATATTTATTTTTCAGCATCCTCATATACTCTTTCAGAACTTTGTCACCTCTCTAGCTGGAAAGACTTATGAACAAAATCTGAAGACTAATGTTTGCAGAACAGAGGGTTTCATACTACCCATCTCCCTGGCTGCATATTTTCAAATTTTATGCCTCATCTGCTAAAATCTCTTTCAACACAAACCCCGACTGTGCAGCTGTGTAAATCATGCTTTCCTGTGACCAGGTGTGCCAAGGATGACTGTGGAGATACCCCTGTTAAAGTAATCCTCCCACCAGAAGAGATACTGATAACATTGATTTTCAGATGTTGACAGGCTGGATGGCTTAGAAGCCAGATAGTTTAAGATTGTTCCAGAATGTTTTCATTTGAAGCATGATGACTAACAGTGTGTTACAAAGTTTGGGAACAGTAGGAGCATCTTTTCTGTGCTAATAATTACTGGAAAGCATTGTCCTTTGCAGACTCAGGAATCCTTAACACATAGGCTGCTCTTACCCTGCTAAGATTTTCCTGTTTTCCTTCTGCTGATGCTGAAAAAACAAATAATAAAAATCATAGTTTTCTGTCTAATGAGCATCAATTACTCAACAGAATCAAAAGAAGACATTCTTTTTTTTTTTTTTTTTTTTTTTTATGGTATGCGGGCCTCTCACTGTTGTGGCCTCTCCCATTGCGGAGCACAGGCTCCGGACGCTCAGGCTCAGCAGCCATGGCTCACGGGCCCAGCCACTCCGCGGCATGTGGGATCTTCCCGGACCGGGGCACGAACCTGTGTCCCCTGCATCGGCAGGCGGAATCCCAACCACTGCGGCCACCAGGGAAGCCCTGGGGGGAATATTTTAAAGCGTTGTCACAGATCAGTATATATTATTCCACCAGCTTGATGTTTAGACATATATTACATATTTTCCTTTTAAAAGAGCTGACAGGTAATAATGCCTTTTGTTGTCTGGATGTTCCTAGCCTATGATAATAGCATCCTTGCTTATGTCTCTTCTGTAATGTTGTTTACTCTGAAGTCCTCAGAAGTTAAAGAGAAGTAATGGTTTTCACTGAGAGTTTTTTTGTTGTTGTTTAAAAAAAAACAAACTGACACTAGCAAATAGTGAAATGTTAAGTCAGTTGAATAGGGAAAGACATTTAAAACCTTTCATATTGGTAATACAAGCTAGGAAATTAAAGGAAATTAGGAAATTAAAATTTGTGGTTGGATTCTGATTTTACTCAGAAAGTCACTGAACTGCTTTTGAAATTGCAACTTTTAGCAACTGTTAAGCAGGAATAATACCATCTATTTCTAATCCATATCAGAGACCTATTGTTATGTAGATTAATGCAATAATTTCTACCAAGACATTTGGTATATATAAAATGGGCTGGGTGAACACAAAATAGTGCTATTGTTTGTCATGAAATTGTGAGGTTTCTGTTTTTGTTTTTGTTTTAGTTTAATTGTATTCAGTTTCTTTTAAATCCCTCATTTTTCATTTTCCTTAAGTTAGCTGCTTGCTGTCTTCTTGATTCAATATTAGCCTAGATTCTTCTGCTGATGTCTATTTCTGTTTTTCGACCCACCATCTCTTGAAACAATCCTCACTCTAAGGCATCAAAGTGTCACATCTGGAGGCTTAGAAAAACTTTTGCCTGCAGTTTTAATGAAGAGCACATGGAATTCCAATCAACGTATTGTATAGAAACTTACAGCTAAACATGTATTAAAAGAAACCGTTGGTAATTTCTGAGGGTATAATCTCTCTTAAATTTTATTTTGAGAAATAATTCTGGTGTAATGGCCAAGGCCTGTACTTTCGGCTTCATATTTATCAACCTATGTCTTATTTTGCCTATTTATTCTCTTGATTATTGTTCACATTGACAAATAATAAATTTTCCCTTTTTAATGTTTTGTTCTTGTTCATATTTCTAAAACTGGAAATTACAGACCACTTCCACTGGAAATTACAATCTACTTCCAGGATTCTGCACATTGCAATTGGTATAGGTATGTTAAACAGTTTATTGTTTTCTATATTTGTGTATTTGTCCACTAATTTTGAGAGTTGGTTAGGAGAGTCTGCAACTTATTATGTATGCTCTTTTAGTGAACAACAAAGAAGTAATCTCATCTGTTCTTTCAAAAATATTTATTGTTTTTTGAGTACCTTTTACATTTAAGAAAATAATTTTATAACACACTAATATTTATACTTTATAAAAGGATTTATATAATAATAACCAAATGTCTTGACTGTGGTTTTTTTATTCAAAAATAAGGAGACTGCTTGTCAGGCAGAATATTAAAAAAAATCTGTTGGTCATGTGGGTTCCCATTTAAACCTATCTCAGAAAGAAATTACTTGCAGTTTTTATAAGCCAAATTTCTCCAATCTTCTCCTAATTCGGTCTCCTCCTACCATAATACTATAACCCTTCATTTGCAAGGGATGCAATTATTGTGGAGGTACTGATGTTAGTGGTGTTTCTTTGGGTAGCTGGGGAGAGATTAAAAGGAGATACTCTTTTATGATGTTTGCTCTTTCTTATAAAAGATTCCTATGTATCACTTTATTAATTAAAATAGATGATAAACATATGGCTTGCTAAACCATGTGATACCCTAAAAATCCCAAGTTCTCAAGAATAAACATTAAGGGTGATATGATTGCATCATCATTGTGCCATCATTTATATTCACTTTAAACCTAGATTTATTTGCTTAACAGATATGTAATTAGACAAGAATAAAAGAAGCAGAGAATTCAAGCATTCAAAATTCAAAAATTCAAAATCTCTTATGCTAGAGAGCCTATTCTGAGACTGGAACAAAGCATCCCATTTGAGTTTTCTGCCTAAATTTATAAAAATTAATATTTAACATGGACATGGCATATAATAAATATCATGCTTCCTTATGATACTAAGGATGACAATGACAATGACGTTTCTTAGCAGTGATGGTAGTAAAATTTGGAAAGTACCTTAGAGTTCATCTACTCCAACCTCTCAGATACTGTAAACTGTCTCTGAAATCTTAGATATTTTTTTCTTGGCCATTTCTGTAAATAGGAACTCACTATCTGCAGATAAAGAAAAAGATATTTTTTTAAATATATATTGTGACAAAAGGCATGCCCTTGAATCTTCCCATCACTTAAAAAAAAATTCTTTCCATTGGGAGAAATTTACATGTATTATATATACATAAACGTGATTAAACTAAAAAGAACTTAAACTGCTAGGGTAATATTTGTCTGTTTTGTACATTTTCTATTTTGCATTAGACCCAAAATATAGTGAAGAGTGATTCTCGATGATTCTGCAATGATACTTTTTTTTTCTTTTTCAGTTCTGTTATATAACTAACCATGGCATAGATCTATAAACTAAGCACCAAGGTGATCTTTTACTGTGTTATTCTTTATCTTGGAATTGTCTATTTTTCATTTTGTTTTGCTCTTTTGAGTCTCTCTTCATTTGGAGAAGATTCAGTAACTTGATCCTTTCTTTTTCTTGTACTGAAAAAAAGCTAAGATATGCCTTTTGTTTTCCTGACTTTTTAAATACTTGTTGACTTATTCTGTAACATAAAAACTCATTCCAGCTTCTGATTTTGTGCCTTGGATGACATGATGTGACTTCGGAAGTTTTAGATTCTCCCTAAGATGGGCCTGAACCTGGTACTGGTTGTGTAGAGCTACTTTTATTTCTTTTTTCTATGACTTGTGTTTTCTGCTTGTCAATAACTTAACAGATTTTTATTGTAAACTCCAGTTTGAAATGGCTAGCTACAGCCCGGCAAGATTGGTGCCCTGATTTTATACACATATCTTAGTTGCCAAAGCAGGAATTACATGAGAAGAGAGCAAAATGTAGAGACCCCATTTGGGGGCACTGTTCTAGATGTACACAGTCATCATGCTGTCTTTGATTTATGACAAATTCTTGGTCTCCATTGATATCCACACCTAAACATGCTTCAATTTTCTCTTCCTGCACAGATACAGGAATCACATTAGGTACCAGATGGTTGAGCTTCAGCCCCATTTCTTCCTTTTTATGGTGGCAATATTTCCTTGTCTGTATCTTAATCTGCAAGTAATTTCAAGTCTGGCTATTATTGGTTAATTTCACGTATTAAAATAACCGTGGTTGGGCATTGGTTTGAAACTCTTTAATGTTTATTTTAAGCATGTAAAAATTTCTCAATCATGTCTGCTAAGGAGTAAATAAGGCCCAAGATTATGTAAAATCTGTAACTTTCTTTTTCTTTTTTTTTTTAATAAGAATATTCTTTTTAGCCTTTCATGTATAATCTGGTCTATTGTATCAGGATCTCTTCATTCTCTGTAATAAACCAACAAACAGAACATTGTCCCTTAAACTTGTTCACTTCCCATGTCAGAGTGACCAGTTTGTGTTTACAGCACACATCATCAGTACCTACCTCAGACAGGGATGACCTATGCAGTAAATACCTTGAAGGACAATGGAATAATAATCTCACTGTTTCCCTATGAGTAACATCAAGGCTACGGTCTTTTTTGGCTTCTAGAATTCCCAAGGAACATTTTTTCCTAAATCTTGTCATAGCAACTTATTTATTTCAGTTGTTTACTGGAGGCTCTTTGGCACACTGGTCATTTTTTTCCCTTTCCTACTGACTGTTAACCTCAAATGTCTTAGAGGTTTGCAGCCATTTGCTTAGCCAGATATTATTAGTTAGGATTCTTTAATATATACAGAACACAAAAAGAATCAAGACTGCACTATAACCCTTTCTTTCTTTGTGCCAAATGAACACTAAATTAAGGTCTGCCTGTTACCCAGGTCATGCCACTTACTATTTCTTATTCTCAAGTTCCATACAGGTAAGAAGAGTTAGTGAAAGTATATAATTCCCAGGTATGTGGTATAATGAAAGTTCAAATGCTTTGGATATATATATATATATACACCTGAATTTAACTTGTTGGTGCCATTTATGAATTGTGTGGTCAAAGGAAACGATTGATAGTAAGACTTTTGTCATAAATAATGGAATTAAGCAGAATAATATTTTCAAAGTATGAAGTGACTGGCTCAGGGAATACATTTAGAAAACAGTATACTTATCCTTACTGTCTCCTATAGCTCAATATATTCATGTATTTGAGAGTTGACTATGTGACAGCCACTGTGCCATATTCTTCCTCAGGAGGATATATGTATATTTAAATAAAGTGTTTGACTATATGGTGATAAATCCTATTATAGAGGCATATACTGATACGCATGGAAGTACTGTTGACCCTTGAACAATGCAGGGGTTAGAGACACTGACTTGTGCATTGAAAGTCCAAGTATAATGTAGTTAGTCCTCCATATCCATGGTCACTCCTTATGTACAGTTTCACATCTAAGGATTCAACCAACTGCTGATTGTGATCTAGTATTTACTGTTGAAAAAAATCCACATACAAGTGGATCCATGCCATTCAAACCCAGTTGTTAAAGTTTCAATGGTATATACATATTCTACTTTGCAATACTTTACTAATTGACCATTATATTGGCTTCTAAAGGATAAATAAATAAATAAATAAAATTTAAAAAAGGATAAATAAATATTAAAGCTAGTCTGAGAGTTGACATCTTAAGGTTGAATCTTCACAGCTTTAATAACACATTTTGCATCTAACCATTTATGGTACCTTCACACTCTTTTTTCTACACAATATATTTTGCTTAGTAATTATGTTATAGTCATATCTAATTTAGCTTATGAATGTGAAGTAGATATATTTTGGTTCATGTTCTGTAAAAAAACACATTTGTTTGAGTGATCTTGATGTAATTGTGTATATTTTGGTTAGTGATCATTTATCTTTAGAGGTTGTTTAAAACAGACCTGAGATTGATAGCCTTACATGAATTACAATCAGTGCCTTATCTTTGTTTTTGTTCTCCCTCCCTTTTGTAGTGTAATTCATTTTGCAATAGGATATGCATCTATTTTAAAAATTAATTAAAAACTTACTCTCACCTCCAACTGAATATGCCCAAAGCTAACTGTTTATGTGATTACCTTACAAAAATTTCAATTTCTCTGTGAAATCACTTTTTTAAAATGTACCAAGTTAGATTCTTCTGCTTTATCTTTTAAAAATAGAGTTTAATTTTTAGAGCAGCTTTCTATTTACATCAAAATTGAGTGGAAAGTACAAAGAGTTCTCATACACTTTCTGCCCCCTCCAACCCCCCCTTCCCCACTATCGCTATTCCCTACCAAAGTGGTACATTTGTTACAACTGATGAACTACATTGACAAATCATTGTTATCCAAAGTCCGTAGTTTATATTAGAGTCCACTCTTGGGGTTGTACATTCTATGAGTATTAACAAATGTATAATTACATGTATCCACTGTTATAGTATCATACAAAACAGTTTCTCTTTCTAAAAATTCTATGTGTTCTGCCTATTTATCCCTTCCTCTCCCCTAATTCCTGGAAACCACTGATCCTTTTACTGTCTCCATAGTTTTGCCTTTTCAAGATGTCATATTTTTGGAATCATACAGTATGTAGCCTTTTCAGATTGGCTTCTTTCATGGAGTAATATGCATTTAAGATTTCTCCATGTATTTTTATGGCTTGACAGCTCATTTATTTTTAGCACTGAATATTATTCCATCGTCTAGATATACCATAGTTTATTTATCCATTCACCTACTGAAGGACATTTTGGTTGCTTTCAGTTTTTGGCAATGATGAATAAAGCTAACATAAACATCTATGTGCAGATTATTGTGTGGATGTAATTTTTCAACTCATCTGCATAAATACCAAGGGATGTGATTGCTGGATCGTATAGTAAGTGTATGTCTAGTTTTGCAAGAAACTGCCAAACTGTCTTACGAAATGACTCCACAGTATGCATTCTCATCATCAGTGAATGAGAGTTCCTGTTGCACCATATCCTCTCCTGCAATTGGTGGTGTTAGTGTTTTGGATTTTTTTTTTTTTTTTTTTTTGCGGTACTCGGGCCTCTCACTGTTGTGGCCTCTCCCGTTGCGGAGCACAGGCTCTGGACGTGCAGGCTCAGCGGCCATGGCTCACGGGCCCAGCCGCTCCGCGGCATGTGGGATCTTCCCCGTCTGGGGCACGAACCCATGTCCCCTGCATCGGCAGGCGGACTCTCAACCACTGCGCCACCAGGGAAGCCCAGTGTTTTGCATTTTTGTCATCCTAAAAGGTGTGTGGTGGTATCTCACTGTTGTTTTAACTTGCATTTCTCTGATGATGTATGATGTTGAACATATTTTCATATACTTGTCGTTTGTGTGTCTTCTTCGGTAAGATGTCTGTTAAGGTCTTTGACCCATTTTTTAATCAGATTGTTTTCTAAAGGCTGAGTTTTAAGAGTTCTCTGTATGTTCAGAATAACAGTCCTTTATCAAATTTAGTTTTTGCAAATATTTTCTCCCAGTCTGTGGCTTATCTTCTCATTTACTTCATAGTGTCTCTCACAGAACAGATTTTTATTTTAATTAAGTCCAACTTATCAATTATTTATTTTACTGATCATGCTTTAGATGTATCTGAAATGTCATCACTAAATCCATTTTCTCCTACCTTATCTTCTAGGAGATTTATAGTTTTGTGTTTTACATTTAGATCTATGTTGTGAAAGGTGTAAAGTCTGTGTCTGGATTCATCTCTAGGCATGTGGATATCTACTTGTTCTAGCACCATTAGTTAAAAAGACGGTATTTTCTCTGTTGTACTGTGTTTCCTCCTTGGTCAAAGATCAGTGTTTTACTTGAAACCCTGCATAATAATTAGTCGAATCCATTTCATCTGCCTTTCACTAATCAAGGTCATTTTAAGACTTGCCTGTGCTCCAAGAGGCAAGCAGCCTAAACAATAAGACATTTGCCTGAGTTGTTTTCCAGAAACTTGAAGTCAGCTGTGTCTACTTGAAGCTGAGCTGGTTAAGACCGGACAGAACCACTGACCCTACAACTGGGCATGCTCCGTGACCTTTTGAACGTGCAGAGGCCTGTAGCTTGGTTATGTCTGTGTGCAGAACGATTACTGCACCTTTCCCCACGCTTCAGACCACCCAGCTTCTTTGTTATCCATAAATACCCGGAGCTCCTTACCTTTAGGGAGGCAAATTTGACAGTAGTTCTCCAGTCTCCTTGGCCTTGCGGAGAAACTTTCTCTTTGCTGCAAACCTCGGCGTCTCACTGTTTTGGCTTGCTGTGCACGGAGCGAAACCAACCTGGTTTGGTAACATACTTTTAATTGTTTCTCTTTATTTGTTTTCTATATGCAAAATACTACTGTGTCTTCATGTTTTTTCTATAATTTAAACTTAGTTTAAACTTGCTACTGCATTAGCAGTAACTAATGCCAAATAGAAATAATTTTGCTCTTTAGCTTTTTAGAAGTTCCTTCTAAATTCACTGATCTTTTAAGTTCAGTACAGCAGCTAATTAATGGAAGCAGAAGCTAACCATACCTAAAAGGAGAAGAGTCTTATATTTCAATGAAGATGCAAATATTGATTACAATTTTGAAGTAACACAATATTTCTGAGTTGAAACTGTACTATAACCTGAAATGTTGAATGTCTGAGACTGAGGAATGAGCGAAAAAATGATGCGGGTTACCGAATTTTCATACAATGGTAGGAGGGAAGCCTCTCTCTCTACATGCATTTTAAATTGGTAGTGGGAGACCAAACATATTTGTATTTTGATATCATCCAATGTGAGATGCTTGTTCAACACTGCACTAGTAAACTAAATGTGGTAATTTCAGTCAAAGTTAACAATGTCAGATATGGTATTGGGAACAGAGAAAGTGGCTGAGAGAGAATGCATTCTCAAGATTGTTAAAAATAAAAGTAAAAATAGTGAAATATGTGGAAAAAAGATTGTGTAGGAGTCAATAGACTTAGGTTCTAGAACCACGTTGCTCTCACTTAAAGTTATCTGTCTCTTATTTGTTTTATTTCTTCAACCATAAAATGGAGAATGAATACGTAGTTATTTTTTCTCTTCTTCAACTTGAAAATTCCAAGCTTCTAGTACAAGAAAAGTCAAATACAATTCTGGGTTAATCTGGTTCAATTAGCCAGCTTTAGTGACTCATTTAAACACATGTTTACTTGAAATTAAATGCATTTTAATAAAAACATATGTAAGAAATTTAAATCTTAAGTGGACTATAAAAGCTGACTTTTCCCACTATTTTTCTTTTAAAAGAAAATCAATAATAAACACACATGCAAATGATTGCAATGATTTGAATGCTCTACAAATTTGTGATTTTATATTCTGCATTTTTGAAATCCAACTCAAGTACTTGGAATTATAGGATTTTAGAATTAATAGGGGCATTTTAATTCCATACTTATCCCAACCTCAATTTAGGAAAGTGTAAACTGTGGTCCAGAGAACTTAAATGATTTGTACAGGGTCACACAGCTAATTTATGGCACAGCTGGAAGAATTAGCTAGATTTCCTGATCTTCAGCCCAGTGACCTTTCCACAATAAGCTTAAAGTCCTTAGCAATTAGTATTGCTTCAATAATCCATTGATAAGATATTTAATGCTTATTTGACAGAAATAAGTTTTGACACACATTAATTCATTTTATGCTTTCAACATCCCTGCAAGGTTATTATCATTCTCTCTCTTTTTTTTTTTTTTTTTTTTGTGTGTGTGTGTGGTACACGGCCTCTCACTGTTGTGGCCTCTCCCGTTGCGGAGCACAGGCTCCGGACGTGCAGGCTTAGCGGCCATGGCTCACGGGCCCAGCTGCTCCGTGGCATGTGGGATCTTCCTGGACCGGGGCACGAACCCGTGTCCCCTGCATCGGCAGGCGGACTCTCAGCCACTGCGCCACCAGGGAAGCCCTATCATTCTCATTTTTATACACACACTAGAACAGATTAAATAATATGCCCAAGGTCATATAACTAATAAGGGGTGAAGTGTGAATTTGAAGAATCACTTTTGCCTGACTCCAGATCCCAAGCTGTTTCAAAGCATTATGTTAACTTCTTCAAGTTTCCATTGAGCATTAGTATTATAATTATTCTGAGGGCACCTTATTTATGTCTTTCACATTAGTCTTTATCAGGGCTGAGTAATAATCCAAATTTATCATGATTATTTTCTAGTACTGCTCTATCATGAGGCTTTCCTTAAAGTGAGGTTCACATTAGGATATGTGCAATAATGAATGGGGTGCATATATAAATTATCAAGTAACCTTTACAATTGATTACTCTAGAAGTGATTCACTCATTTCATGCTTTAAACATATTTTTATTGTATTTGTGTGTTTGCATACACATATGAGAATTGTACTGATAATCTTCTTCTCACCCTATCAAGATGGTCTTAAATGCTGATCCAAGGTCCAATGTATAACTTTTCCGAGAATGCTAGCATCAACTTTCAGAATAAAACGTTGTCACTAGGGCTTCCCTGGTGGCGCAGTGGTTGGGAGTCCGCCTGCTGATGCAGGGGACACGGGTTCGTGCCCTGGTCCGGGAGGATCCCGCATGCCGCGGATCAGCTGGGCCCGTGGGCCATGGCCGCTGGGCCTGCGTGCCCAGAGCCTGTGCTCCGCAACAGGAGGGGCCGCAGCAGTGAGAGGCCCAGGTACCACAAAAAAAAAAAAAAAAAAAAGTTGTCAGAGGCATTTCTCAATGCCTTTCTACTGCATTTCTGAATTAACAACAAATGCAGATTTTTCTTTGATGGCTCTTTTATAGCTGCATGCAGCTGGAGAAAAACTAACTGCCAAGGGAACTCAATTTTCTTTATCATCAATTTGACATTGGTTAACAGATGGCTTCTGGATACCATGGTAGTCTTCATAATTTGTCTTTTTATGTAGTGCTGCAAATACTCTTGGTTAATTGCCTGATTATTACATATAATTCTTTGTCAACAATATACCTCATTGTTTTGGAACATATCCTAGGATATAGGTTATAAAAGGCAGATATTTGAGTGTTGAACTTCTACCATGCCTTTAAAACATAAAGCAGAATAATAAAGGTAGGCAGATATGTTCAAATATCCCCGTCTTAAAATGCAGGATGCTTTTTCTGAAATATGCCATTTCTCCAGAATACAGTTGATTTTCAAGAGCTAATGTAATACAAAAGGTAGAAGAAAGGAGATCTACCAAAAAAAAAAATTGGAAACAAATTCAGAGACATTTTAAGGTAAAACATCTTTTTTTTTTTTTTTTTTTTTTTTGCTGTACGCGGGCCTCTCACTGCTGTGACCTCTCCCGTTGCGGAGCCCAGGCTCCGGACGCGCAGGCTCAGTGGCCATGGCTCACGGGCCCAGCCGCTCCACGACATGTGGGACCTTACCGGACCGGGGCGCGAACCCGTGTCCCCTGCATCGGCAGACGGACTCTCAACCACTGCGCCACCAGGGGAGCCCTAGGGTAAAACATCTTTGCAATTCAATATTAACCTAAGGTTAACTGCAACTGAAGTCTTTTTTTCTTTTTTTAGAATTTAAGTTGAATTTAAATGTTATACTTGGGATAGTGAAAATTTTTCCACTGTTTCAAAGGGTATGTAAAAATCAGCTTACAGTTGATTGAATCTTTGGCATTCCTTAAAATGCAAATGTGAACCCTTTCTCTGACTGCTTTGATAATTCAAAGAAATGAACAAACTTTAAAAATATATAGGGTTTGAGGAAGCTAATTCAATCAGAAAATATTGCATACAGTATTACACATACATGCATTCTTGTACATATACAAAGAGGAGAGTTCCATACATGATAAGAGAATTCATTTATCATTATAGTATTACCTTATGTTATCAATTCTGACAGTAGTGTATTGACCACCCAAACATACCAATTAAAACAATTATTAATTTTTTATTTTAATCCTAGTTTTTTATTTTCATTTACTGATTGTTAAATGGTAAGGCTAAAGCTTTCTCAAAAAATAACACAGAATTAAAATTTTACTTACTATTGTACTTTAACAAAATAAATTACTCATTTCCTTCTTTAAGCATTTAAATAGATTTTAAAAAATGGGCTCAATGGAATCAGAAAACCCTCAAAATAGTACTTTGCTGCCATTATGATAGAAGATCTGAACTATTGCTAATAGTGAATATTCTATTGAAGTTTATGCTGCCACCTATGGGAAATGAAAATTCTTAGCAATTAATCTAAAATGTAGACATTTCTGTTGCCAATTATGAAAAAAAATGGAAACTTCTAAGTTGATTTTATTACTGTTTAACTGTCAAAGAAAGGTCTATTTGGAGAAAGCTGTAAATTCTTAGCTGTTCCTTAGAAAACCCAGATTTAGAAATTGAGCTACATAATCCACAAGGCTCATTTCTAAGGAATGTCTTCAGTATCAGAGCAGTATATTTGCAATTAAGTAATTAAAAATAGTACAAAGAGAGTTAACTATTCATTGTGAAATCTTATGTAAGATTTTGATTACATAAGATTTTGATTTGTATCTTGATTTAATAATGCTTCTATTGTCTTCACACCCCTTTCTTTTCACTTCTGCCCTTTTAACATATACCATCTTTTTCAAAGTGATGAGCAAATGAAACCATTTTATAGCCTCTAGCCTGCCGATATAATAATGTAGTAGAATGGAAAGAGAAAAGCTTGGATTAGAGGAAGTCTTTGGTTAAAATTCATGCTCTAACACTTGCTACTTGTGTCACACAAGGAAAATAACTGAGCCGTTATCAGAAAATAGCGCTGGTAGTACCTATTTTATAGGAATGCCATAAGAAATACTATATAGAAATATAGTGCTTAGCAGAGTACAAAATTGTCTCAATAAATATTTTCTTTCCTTCCAAAATATAATCTCTGTTATGTCAACTAGATCCAGAAAAACGGAGTCATAACTCATCCTGTGGCTTTCTTTTAATCAATAAAATATGGGAAAGGTAATGAGATGTCACTCCCATGATTATGTTATGTAAGACTCCCTTGCTGCTTTTGAAGAAGTAAATAACCATTTTGGGAGGCCCACTTCACAAGGAACTGAGGGAGGCCTCTAGGAGCTGAAGGCACCTTCCAGCCAACAGGGAGCAAGAAGTCAGTTCCCTTAGTCTATAATCACAAAAAAATGAAGTCCTCTATCAGTTCAAGTGACTCTGGAAGTAGAATTTTCCCTAGTCTGTTCTCCACATGAGAACACAGCCTTGCTCATTACATTAACAACATTCTTCCAGAGGACCCAGTTAAGATATGCCTAGATTCCTGATTCACAGACACTGTGGGATAATAAATTTATGTCTTTTAAGCTGCTAAGTTTATGCTAATTTATTATGCAGCAATAGGAAAACTAATCTAGTTAAATAGAGATTTAAAATTTATTTATTTTAAGCTTTTTCTAATATTTGTCATGTACAAAGGTGAAATTTTTTATTGGTCTTTGGTTTTAAAGAGATTTGAAAGCTAATGCAAGAAACTACCATACTGTGTACATTGTCTTAAATTTCATGGACTATCTGTGTGAACTGAATAAAAAGGGAAGCAATGAACCCAGCCAGTGGAAGACTATTTTAATAAGCTTAGGTTCTTATGCAGTATTGCTGCCACCTGGCCATATATTACAGAAACTACTTTTCTCTATACCCTTAACTTACACATTTCAGATTTCAAGTTACATTTTTTAGATACATGCACTTTATGATTTGTGTGGGTTTTCTCGTTCGTAATGGTGCCTGGTGGTTTTCAAACCTGGCTGATCACAGAAATCATACCCAAAGTTTATTATTCTTCTTCTCATTATTGTTGATGTTATTATTTTCATCATTATCAAATAGTTGTCATCTCTGGATATTCTGATTTAGTAAATTTTGGATGTGGTTATGGAATCTGTGTTACAATAACTTCACAGATTATTCAGATCAACTTGATTGGGAAACAATTTAGGTATTTTATTTATACACATATAACACTGTAAGATAATGGTCTTCAATTCACTGTAAGCTACATGATAGAGAAAACAATCACTCTGGTTGTAGACTATCCGAAAAGGCAATTGCAAATGAAAACAGTTAAGAAATCTTCATTTAACCTTTGATTCTCCTGTCTCATTTGTTCTATTTTTATTGATTCTTGCTCTGGAGGTTACTTTTGTGTCCTTAACAAAGCACGTATTCTCCTTGTCCCCTATCCAGAAATCCTCCTCCTTCCTTTAGAAGCTCTGATGCTGGGAAGACATGAGAGTTCCTCTTTGGAAATATTTAAAGTCATCAGCCAAGGTTGGAGCATGCAGGTAAGTGTTTCCAGTTTTCCTTTCTTGTTTTTGACTTCCTATTCTCCTGGGTGGATCAAAGCAGGGAGATGACAGCATCATCTGGTATCCTGATGTAATTGAGTTCTTTAGCTATATTTCTTATTCAAAAGTTGCTTTTGACTTATGCATTGTTAACTTATGTTAATTTTTTTGACATCACATTCTTCAGACCTAGCAAATAGAGTCTGTACTTTGTTATAAATATGAAATGTGTTGGCTATACATGACCAGGAAATGAAGACGGTAGTGGCTGTTTTGTAGTTTTTGAGACTGAAGCAATTATAAGAGGATCTAACCTCAAATATAAGAGGACTGTAGCTGCCTTCCTCTCATCTTCCCTAATTCTTTTAAATAGGTAGCTAGCTAGCTAGCTAGAATTCACATACTGTAAAATTTACCCTTTCAAAGTATATAACTCATTGGCTTTTAGTATATTTAGAGTTTTGCAATTATCACTGCTATCGAATTTTAGAACATTTTTTTGCCACCCCCAAAAGAAACCCCATATCCATTACTCACTTTCTGTCTCCGAAGTCTCTGACCACAAATCTACTTGCTGTCTCTATGGATTTTACTATTCTGGAAATTTCATATAAATTGAATCATACAATATGTGTTCTGTTGTGACTGGCTTATTTTACTTAGGATGTTTTCAAGGTTCACCTATATAGTAGCATGTATCAGTACTTCATTCCATTTTGTGGCAGCATAATATATTGTATGAGTACACCACATTTTGTTTACCCATTCATTAGTTGATGGACTTTAGGTTGTTTGCACTTTTGGATCATTATAAACAATGCCTCTATGAACAGTCATGCACATGGTTTTTAATGTACATATTTTTTTCATTTACCTTGGGTATATACCTGGAAGTGAAATTGCTGGTTTATATGGTAACTTTATGTCTAACATTTTGAGGAAATGCCAAAATGTTTTCCGAAGTGGCTGCACCATTTTACATTCCCATCATCGAAGTATGAAGTTTGTAATTTCTCCATATTCTTGTTTACACTTGTTATTGCCTGTCTTTTTTATTTTAACCATCTTAGTGGGTATCTCAGTGTGGATTTCATTTGCAATCCCCTAATAACTAATGATATTAACATCTCTTATGCAGTTATTGGCCATTTGTCTATCTTTTTTGAAAGAACATCTGTTCAAAACCTTTGCCTGTTTTTTAATTGGGTTGTCTTTGTATTGTTGAGTTCTAAGAGTTCTTTTTATATTCTGGATATAAATTTCTTATCACATTCTTGATGGTGTCATTTGAATCAGGAAAGAAATTTCATTTTGATTAAATCCAATTTACTTACCTTTTCTTTTGTTACTTGTGATTTTGGTATCATCTGTAAGAAACCATTGTCTAATCCAAAATCACAAAAATGTCTGTGGTTTCTTCTAAGAGTTTTATAGTTTTAGCTTTTTTCATTTAGGCCTGTGATCCATTTGTAGTTAATACTTTATATGGTGTGAGGTAGGTGGTCCAGATTCATTCTTTTGCATGTTGGTATGCAGTTGTCCTCGTACAATTCAGTAGTTCAGAAGACTATTCTTTCCCCTATTGGATTGTCTCAGCACCTATGTCAAAAATCAATTAACCATAAATTAATCTATATGTTACCCTTCCTGTATTTACCACTTATATGTTCTTTTATATATGTACCGTACTCTCTTGATCACTCTACCTTTGTAGTAAGTTTTAAAATCAGATCGAGTGAGTCCTCCAGTTTTGTTCTTCTTCAAGATGATTTTCGCTATTCTGGGTCCCTTGAATTTCCATATAAACATTAGGATCAATTTGCCATTTCTTACAAAAATGCAACTGAGATTTTGATAAGGATAGCTTTGAATGTATAGATGAAGTTTGGAAGAATTGACTTATCAATATTGGGTTATTTAATCCATGAACATAGATTATCTTATTTATTTAGATCATCTTGATTTCTTTCCTCAGTGTGCTATATATACTTTTCTGCATACAGATACCATGCATACTTTTTAGGTTTACACTTAAGTATTTCATTTCTTTGGATGATATTGTGGTTGATTTTTTTTTAATTTCAAATTCCAATTACTCATTGCTGGCATATATAAAAGCAATGAGCTTTGTATATGGACAGTGTATCCTGGGACCTTGATATAATTACTTAGTTCCAAGAGTTTGAAGATTCTTTGGAATTTTCTACATAGACAGTCATGTTGTTTGCAAATAAAGACTGTTTTATTTCTTTTCAAACTACATATTTTAAAGTTATTTTTATAGTCTTTGTGCCATAGCTAGAACTTCTCATACAATACTGATTAGGAATGGAGAGAGAGGTGATTACTGAATTGCTCTCTAGAAGGGAAAGCCTCTTACCATTAAGTAAGATGTTAGCTGTGTTGTTTGCTATCAGTGTTATAATTAGTTTAATATGCTACTGAATTTTGTTTGCTAGTATTTTATTGAGAATTTCTGCATGTATGTTCACAGGAGTATTGGTGTTTAGCTTTCTTTTCTTGTGATGTTTTTTGTCTGGTTTTAGTATGGTCATATTGACCTAGAAGAATGAGTTGGGAAATATTTCTTCCTATTCTTTTATTTGGAAGATTATGTGAAGAATTGATGTTGATTTTTCTTTAGATGTTTAAGATTCACCAGTTAACCATCTTGACATAGGCTTTTCTCTGTGGAAAGTTTTTAAATGACAAATTTAATATCTTTACTTGTTACAGTTTCTTTCAAGTTTTATATTTTATATTGAGTCACTTTTAGTAGTCTGTTTCTAGGAAAATTTCCTTTCTACTTTGTTGGCATATAGTTGATCACAGTATTCTTATAATTCTTTTTACCTCTATAAAGTGAGTAGTGACAACTCCTTTCTAATTACTTATTTTAGTGATTTGATTTCTCTCTCCCATTCTTTCTCTCTCTCTCTTTGGTTCAGTGTAATGAAAGATTAGTGACTCAACTTTTGATTCCATTGATTTTTCTCTATTTTTTTTCTATTCTCTATTTATTTCCACTATAATTTCTATTATTTCCTTCCTTATACTTGCTTTGTGATTAATTTGCTTTTTTACTAGTTTCTTAATGTGGATGGTTAAGTTGATTAGATATCTTTCTTTTTTATTAATAAGTATTCATAAATATAAATTCTCTCCATGCACAGTTTTAACTGAATTCCTTAATTTTTGGCATGTCGTATATTCATCTTCATACATCTCAAAGTATTTTCTAATTTTTCTTTTTCTTCTTTAACCCACTGGAAATTTAATAGAGCATTGTTTAATTTCCACATATTTGTGAAGTTCTGTAGTTTGCATCTGTTATTTCTAATGTTATTATATTGTGGTAATAAAACACACTTTTCATGATTTCTGCCATTTTAATTTTGTATAATTAATATGACTTTACATTTATTAAGGCTTGCTTTATGGCCTAACATATGGTCTATACTAGAGAATGTTCTATGTGCACTTAAGAACACGTTTACCTCTGTCATTGGGTGGAGTGTTTTTTAGATGTCTATTAGGTCTACTTGGTTTATAGTGTTGTTCAAGTCTTCTGTTTCCTTGTTAATCTTATGCCTAGTCTTGCTATCCATTATTCAAAGTGGGGTGTTGAAGTTTCCAACTATTATTGTTGAATTATCTATCTATCCCTTCACTTATGTCAGTTTTTGCTTTATGCATTTTGGGGTCTCTCTTACTAAGTACATATGTGCTTATAATTGTTATGTCTTCTTAATGATTGGCCCCCTTTTTCATTGTAAAAGGTTTTTTTCTAGTAACAATTTTTATCTTAAAGTTTATTGGATCTGATATTAATGTAGCCACTTCAGCTCTCTTTTGGTTATTGTTTGCATGGTATAAATTTTTCCATTCTTTTATTTTCAGTCTGTGTCTTTGTATATAAAGTGTATCTCTTATAGGCAGGACAGAGTTGGATCATTAAAAAAAAAAATTCAGCCAATTCCTGCCTTTGGATTGGAGTGCTTAACCCACTTATATTTAATGTAATTACTGGTGAGGTAAAGTTTAGATCTGCTGTTTTGCAATTTGTTTTCTACATGCCTTATGTCTTCTTTGGTTCTCTATTCCATCATTACTGCCTTCTTTTATGCAAAATAGGTATTTTTCTTGGGTACTATATTCATTTCTTGGTTGTTTATTTTACTGTGTTTGAGCTATCTTTTTAAATTTTTGCCCTGGGGATTACAAGTAACATCTTAATTTAAAATAATCTAGTTTAGTTTAATGTCAACTTAATTCCAATAGTATACAAAAATTTTGTGTCCAGAATCTGGATGTAGAATTCTTGGTTGACAGCCTCTTTCAGCACTTTGAGTATATAACCCCACTGCCTTCTGGCCTCTATTATTTCTGATGCAAAGTCAACTCTTAATCTTATTGAAGATACCTTGTATACGATTCTGCCCCCTCTCTTGCTGGCAACTCCACAGATTAAAGAGTACAGTTTAAGAACTACTTAAACTGTACTGAAGGCATTGAATACTCACAGTTCATAAACAATAGCTCTGACCTTTCAGTAGGACTTTCTAGGCCCATCATTTTAGTGCTTTAAAATACAGATTGTGTTTATCTAAATTGCATAGATTTCTATTTTATTCCCATTATTAAATAGTGTGATTGGTACTATGTGTACTAATCACAGTATCTATGAGATCTTTTCTTAGACTGTAATTTCTTTGAGGACTGAGTCTTCAGTGTATTCAGTTATTAATACCTCATGTCTTGTAAAGTGTCTGGTACTTTTGTTGCTTACTCAATTAAGAAAATATATTTAGAACCTAGTATATACCAATCACTGTGAATTATACCGGAGATATAAGATGGAAAAAAGTCTAGTCTTGAAGCCCTCATTTCTCTTAGAAATTTAATGAATAATCTTCATTTGTATCATCAACACATTATACTCCTGTAAGTGTTTAAATGTTCCTGCATCTTACTGAGTACTATGAGTAACCAGAGAGACCGAATGAGACCATAATAGAACACTGAATGTAAAGTATCACAGTGTGCTTAATTTGTACATTTATGAAAATTGCACAGAGATCCGTAGGGAGACTGGTTCCAGGTATCAGAATTATCACTACATTTAGCTGAAATGATCCAGCTAATTTGCAAGTTCATCAATAATAATTGCTGAGTCCTTTTAATACTGAAATATTATAAAAATTTAAATATAAATAAAGAATATAACATGCTAAGTAAATTAAATATAAATTAAGTTATTAAATATAAATTAGGAAAAATATTTTGCTGTCTTCCAGAAAGTTCAGTTATTAAAAATATCCTAACTTACATGTAGATTATTATGTTCTTCAGTTGAAAGAGACAGAAAACTATGGAATTTTTAATTGACATATTAAAATTGTGTCTTTAATTGACACTTTAATTGTGTCTTTTCTGTAAGAGTAGGGTATAGAATATCGTTTCAGAATTAGCATTTCATGATAACAGGAATATTCCATATTCCATTCCCATGGGTAAAAGAAGGAGGCGTAGTTGAATACATGAAATGGATATCATTTGAAGGAATACACAATGACTAAAAAAATGATTTTTATGTTTAAGGATCAAAAATATCTTAGCTCAGGCTGCTGTAAAAAAAATACCATAGATAGACTGAGAGGCTAAAACAATAGACATTTATTTCACACAGTTCTGGAGGCTGGGAAGTCCAACCAAGATCAAGCTGCTGACATATTCAATTCCTGGTGAGAGTCTTCTTCCTTACAGATGACCACGTTCTAGCTGTATCCTCACATGGCAGAAAAAAATATTTTCTTAATTTATATTTAATAACTTAATTATATTTAATTTTCTTCTTATAAGGACCCTAATCCCACAATGGGTCCCTACCTTCATGACCTCATCTAAACCTAATTACCTCCCAAGGGATCCATCTCCAAATTCCATCACAACAGGAAGTTAGGGCTGCAGCATATGAATTTGGGGGGACAAAAACATTTGGTCCATAACAAAGCATAATGTAAATGAACATATAGTTTTATAACTGAATGCAGAGGATAATTCTTGAGATTTAACATTTTACAAGCATTGAGGGGAAAAAGATAATCAGACAAGGAAATGAAAGACATTGGTTTGGTCCTCGAGTTTAGTTTCCACTTTAGTGTCCAGATGGAAAGACAGAACAATCACAGAATACAGTGTCATATGCATCCCACAATAGCAATAATGTGATGCTTATGATGTGGATATACTGGAGACCACTTTTGGAGTTTACCTTTGATATTTTGAGAGAATCCTTTCTAACAGCTCTCCCCTATCCCCTACACACCTTCTCCTAAAAACGAATTTCTGTGCTTACAGGAGAACATATTATCCGAATGAATTAGCAAATACTTTCCAAATATCAAGGCTAAAGAGTGTTTATTTGCAGTCTTGTTTTATGTAGGTTTTAACAATTTTTGTTTATAACTTTATACAACTGCTTAATTTGACTTTTTATTACCATATCATCCTCAGGTTCGCTTAATAATATCATAAAATATAAAACCATATATGTGTATTAATAAAATATATTTCCCCTTTGATATTTAACATATGCTTTATGATAGGTCTGTCATGGTATCTCTCCATGTATTTATGTTTATGAAACCTTAACATAAAGGGAGTTTCTGTAAGAACACTTAAAATACAGACTCTCAGCAAAATTCCTCCTTCATTAACACCCTTTCGAGGCAAGAGAAAACATATTATAAGTAGAGCAAGGTTAAAACCTCACATTTTGTTCATATTAGGATTTGCTTTGATTTATTTGTTTTTTTTAAGTAAATGAATACAATCCAGGGATTGATGATATGCCTCTGGGTTTTCTTGATGCAAATTTATAGAATATTTAAGATGTTTAAGACCACACTTGTTTAACTAAGTATTGGATCCATCTTTGAAACCCAGTTAGCTATAAAATTTATGTGTCTCCAAACTCTATCTTCCAACACTGAGAAAATCTGAGACATGCTGTGAGCACCTTCATTTCACATGATTGCTTTGAAATGACTACTACAGGCTTCTATTAAGGAGGCATTGTGGAAAGAACAGTTTGAAGAATTATAGTGGGGGAAAGTCATGGAATTTGATACTACTACTTATTAATTGCTCTAGGTGCTGAGTGTGAAACTTAATTTGTCTTAATCAATGTGAGGTGAAGAGAGCACAAATTAATTTGACATGCAGATTTCATGCTTTCGTAATGATGCTGAAAGTACTCTGGTCCCAAGAAAAAAGCAGTATATTCATTTCATAGCTCAGTGACTGTACTATGTCCTGTCTGTAGCAACATCGTACACATCTTTCTTAAGGCTGAACTGGGTGAAATCTCTAATCTAGTCCTATTGGTCTTTTTGATAATAAACTGATAAAGCGAAACTGACCTCTTGCCTCACAGCCATTATGACTAAGCATGTCATATACCACAGTGCGGGGTCAGGAAGCAACACACTAAATCTGGAGATAAACTTACAAAAAGTAACTGTACCTTAGCTAACAGTAGTCCTCAAACAAAACTTTGAACCTTTTTTCACTACTTTCTGAGTCCTTAGTGAAAGCAAAGAAATCCTTGACTTCTCCACTTCTGATGTCTACAGATATGATAAGCATGTGATGAAACTGTTCCTTTTACAGTTTGAACAGCCTTGTTAAATTAGTAATTATGTGTGTTTATTTCTGTTAAGAAAAAGTTACTGTGAACTGTGTTCAGAGAGCTCAGTATTTTGAAATCTGTACTCCCTTAAAACATTGCAGGTATTTTATTAATGTCTATGACTCAGTTTTCCCTTTCAGAAAAATATAGAGAGCTAAAAAATAGAGGAGAGCAACAGACCTGCCTAACATAATGCCTGTTCAGTTAACAGCTATTTACCATAATAGCTCTTGAATATTTTTACTATGTTTTCAACGAAATCTCCTTTTGTTCCAGTATGATGACTTTTCAGTTAAAGGCACACTAAATTAATATGCTATAAAAAGTGATACTTTGACATTTTAATTTCAGGCAAAGACACAGTCAATAATTTATTAGACAAAACTGTTCCTAGAAAAAAATAATTGAATTGTATCCCATGTCTGGATAAACCCCAAATATTTTTCTTTTGTATGTATGTCAGTAAAAGGGATGAAGAAATAGCATCTTTTGTTTACTCTTGCATCTCTTGTGCACATGAACAATTTCCATGTATTTCAAAGTGCTCTTATGTTTGATTGGCTTTTCTGTTTTGCTCTAAATATATTAAGTGAGGTTTGAGTGCAGGATGACCGTGAGCCACAGAGAGGGTGAAAAATTGGCGATGTGAAAATGGTGCAGTGAAAGAATGCACCACCCAAAAAAAGCCTGCATCTCATATTTTTTTCACAACTACTATCTTTTCCTTCTTAAGAATAATAAATTTATGTTGCATAACTTTTAGGTAAAATACATATTCTTTTGCAAATTGTTTTTTCCTTATATAAACATATTTTATTGTCAATTGATTTTTTTCTATGTGTGAATATATTTGTGTATCTATATATATGTAAATTTTCAAAACTTTTCACTTAGTGATGAGGTTTCCAACAGTGAATTAAGGCCCTTAAGAGATGGATGAATTTCCAAAGGTCATGGTGAAGAATATTTTTATTCTTTTGATCTAGAATCATACTTTGATTCACAGTCTGAAACACTCTTCATGAAGAAATGAGATACTCCATCCAACTCTGCCTCCAGTGTTTCCTATATAATTCTCTCAGATGAAGTCATTTTACTTTTGTAAACACTTTCATCCAATTTGTCATCCATACCAAGATTCATAGCACCTATGAGATCTTAATTTCAGTAATTATTCAGATATTAAAAAAGTAATTATTGAACACTCTTGCTGTGTCAGTAATCACTCTAGGTGGTTGGGGATATGCTTAGTAAATAAGACAAACAAGATCCCAGTCCTCAAGAAAGAAGAACATACTAAGTTTTAATAGGTGCTAAAAACAACATGCTGGTGAGATAGAGAATAACTGTGTGAGAGAAGTTATTTCTGGTCATACTATTCTATACTTGCAAATTTCTCACTTCTTTATTTCTATCACTTTGATCACATCAGAACGTTCATTTCATAGATATTTTCAGTTTCACATAGTGTATCCCTACACCCATTATCCAGTTTCACTTATTTTCTTATATAGTAGAGCTTCTATAATTCAGTATATCAACTACTTTCTAACTAACTTTTTCATTTCCCATATTTTTCTTTATTTTTCCTTTGCCCTTCTGACAACCAACCTTGGACTAAAACTATGAACTACTTTCTGGAGAAGAATTATACCATGCTGATTGACCCATTAAAATGTATTATCTCTATCTTCAGTTAGGCCTTTAGCATTTCTCAGCCATCTTTGTATTTGTCTCTGATCAGCTCTTTGTTCCTGGTTCCCATATTGCTATTGAACAACATAATCGCTTTTCTCATAATCTCTACCCCTGCTCCTTAAAGTAACAGGTGATTTTCTTACTTTACTTAAAATAAAAAAAAACTAGATATAACATACAAACTTTCTCAGTGGTGTGCTCTTGATATCAATGACATTTTCAATTAGTCCTCATCTTCTTTTTTCTGCCTGCCCTGCACATTTTAGAGGGAGTAACGTCCTTCCTTCAGTTTACTTATACTATATCCATATATCCTTCTTTCTTTCCATGGGCATTTCCCCATCCATAATGCAACTTTTTCTTCTAAGCAAGTACACATGCTTATACCACTCTGGAGAAAAAAGTAATAATGATAATGAAATTCTCAACATTTATTCCTATTTCATTTTGGTATTTTTCCTTCTTCATTTCTCCTTTGAATTAAATGTAATTGGGAAGAGTGTTTATTGAGTGACCTTAAAGCTTGAGGCTATGGGGTGCTGCAAGCCAGATAATTCTGTGGTCATTGTAGGGTGGAGTCTGTCAGGCTGACCAGAAACTTGTGTCCGCTGGCCAGCACCCGTCTCCCCTGGGCAATGCTAGAGGAAAATAGAGTAACCCTTACTTTTTGGCTGAACCTTTTATAACCTCACCCTTCAGATAGCATAAGCCTGCATAGTTTGAAACCTCACTAAACTAACTTGGGTATTACTAAATGTCCAGACTCATATTTATAGATAATTACCTTATTTTCATTTATAAATTCCTATATTTCTGCATAAAAATTATTATGTTGATACTTTAAGCTCTAGGTTTTGTGTTTTTTTAAATAGCTATGTAATGTAAGATTAGACAGTATTCAAATACTTTACTAAATTTCCTGATGGTGGACATATAGGATATCTCTTTTTTTTTTTTGTAATGAAAAACCACTCAGTTATAAAGATTCTTATTAATGAATTCTTGTATTAAATATCTGCTTTCACTGTAGAATTTCATTTGTTTATGTTTATTTCATTTGCCAGTCTGTATTTTCCCTTCAGCTACTTTCAAATTTTGTCATTGTCTTTGGTTTCTGTAGTTATATTAATATCTGTCTAGGTATCTATCCTGCTGCATGTTTGTTTCTCAAATCTAAAAATTCATGTGTTTCTTCAATTATGGAAAATCCTTAGCCATTATGTCTACAAATCATTTTTTATCTCAGCCTTTTAGTTCTCCAGAATCTCTCTTTAGACCTTATTCTGTTTTTCATGTTTCTTAATCTCTCTTTTATTTGGTTAGTTTATATCTTAATGTTAGAGTCTAGATTTCTTTATATTTTTACTTAACTCTAACTACTGTTTCACCCAGCTATCCAGTCTAAAAAGTTTAAAGCAGTGTTTCTCATGTCTAGATTTTTATTTTGCTTCTGAAACTTCTAAAACTAAAGGTACTCTATCTCCATATCTTCCTGCTCTAAACCATGACCTTTCTTGACTTGGGGAAATATACCTTTATTTTAAAAAGCTCTGATATAACTTTGATTATTTTCTCCCTTGTACTCTCTCTTCATCATAGATGGCAGATGGAATTTCTGGAACTAATCTCTGTGAATCTCAATTTGGATTTTTTAGTTATGTTAATAATTTTGTTTATTTTCATCTTATTTTTCCAGAAACTGCCCTTTAAATGTTATAATTTGCTAATCTTTTTCAGATAATTCCTAAGGTATTTATATGCAAATGACTTTGTTTTTAGTTCTAAAGTCCATAATCTTTTTTTTTTTAATAACTACAGTGTCATGGATTTAATATTCTTTTTAACCCACTAGATGTATTATTTACAGGTTTTACATTTTTGTTATTGTTCTAATAACTGTTTTCTCTGTTAGCTCTTCTGATTATTGAGTTTGGTGCTCATCTAATAATATTTTTAAAACTTTGCTTATATGCTCATCTTTGTTTTTGAGATTCCCCCTAGTTATTTTCTGATGTTCTACTACTTTCTCAAATCCTTACTCAGTGGGTCATGAATAATGGTGAGATGTGCTACCAGACACTAGAATTTTGACTTCTGGATATTAGACCTCATTGCTTTTCCAGAGTCTTGCCATTGGCCTGTCACTTCAATGAAAATTGCTATCACTATTGCTCCAGTGTAAGGGCAAGTGATTCTCTTGCCAACACTTAAGTACAGTGTTCAGAAAAGGGCTGACCTACACAGCTGATAGGGCTTTCTCAAACTCTCTAGTCTTCTGATAGTACTTTGCTTATTTGTATTTCAAGTATATTACAGCTCTTTCTATTTTTTACAAAAAAATTATGTACTTTGAAGCTAGAGATTTAAGACTATGAGTTATGCTTTTGTAATCATTTTGCCATTTTAATCTGTTCTCTTATTGTGTTTTCATCACAATATCATTAAGAATTAAACAATCCTTTTTTCTTTTTCTTTTTTTTTTTTGCATTACGCGGGCCTCTCACCATTGTGGCTTCTCCCGTCGTGGAGCACAGGCTCCAGAAACGCAGGCTCAGTGGCTATGGCTCACAGGCCCAGCCGCTCCGTGACATGTGGGATCCTGCCAGACTGGGGCACGAACCCGTGTCCCCTGCATTGGCAGGCAGACTCCCAACCACTGCGCCACCAGGGAAGCCCCAACAATCCTTTTTTCTTTAACACAATTGATTTTTCTGTTGCTAAGTCCTCTTAAATTGTCTCCTAATTTCCAAAGCTTCTTTACCCCTTGTTTCCTTTCTTTGCCTCATGTGACTTTTGAATTCTCCTTCCCTCATTTTTTTTTAGTTGGTTTGTTTATATGTTTTACTTCACTTATGACACAATTCTCTCTCTCTATATATATTTTTGTTCTTTTTTTGCCTTCTAGTAATTTTTATTTTACTTTTTTTTGGTTATGTAAAAAGCTAGAACATATTTACTGTATACAGTTCAATGAGTTTGGGGTAAGTATACACCCATGAAAACAGCACCACCGTGAGGGCCATAGATATATCCATCAACTCCCAAAGTTTCCTCCCAACCCCTTTATTATTATTATTATTAATTTTTTCTTTGGAAATAACAGTTAATATAAGGTCTACCTTCTTAGAAAATTTTAAGTATATAATACAGTATTGTTAGCTGTAGGCACTATGCTATCCATTAGATCTTCACACTGGAAGATTTATATATTTGCATAACTGAAACTCTCCATATCAAAAGGGAAGATGTAAAATTGTCTCTTTTTGCAGTTGACATAGTCATATGTAGAGAATCCTAAATACTCTACTAAAAAACTCTTTGAACTGATAAATGAATTTAGTAAAGTTAGAAGATACAATCATACAAAAATCAGTTGTGATTTTGTATACTAACCATGGACTATCTGCAAAAACATATTAAGAAAAGAATTCCATTTACAATAGCATCAAAAATAATAAAATACCTAGGAACAAATTTAACCAAGAAGAAGAAAGATCGGTACATTGAAAACTATAAAACTATGATGAAAGTAATTGAGGACAGAAATAAATGGAAAGACACGCCATGGTCATGGATTTGAAGAATTAATATTGTTAAAATATCCATACTAACCAAAGTGATCTACAGATTGAATCCCTTTCAAAACTCCAATGGCATTTTTTCAGATACAGGAAAAAAAAAATCCTAAAATTCATGTGGAATTACAAAAGACCCTGAGTAGCAAAAGCAAACTTAAGCAAAAATAACAAAGCTGGGGCTTCGCTGGTGGCTCAGTGGTTGAGAGTCCACCTGCCGATGCAGGGAACACGGGTTCGTGCCCCGGTCCGGGAAGATCCCACATGCCGCGGAGCGGCTAGGCCCGTGAGCCATGGCTGCTGAGCCTGCGTGTCCGGAGCCTGTGCTCCACAACGGGAGAGGCCATGGCAGTGAGAGGCCTGTGTACCACAAAAAAACCCAAAAAACAAAAAACAAAGCTGGAGGTATCACACTTCCCGATTCAAATTATATTAAAAGCTATAGCAATGAAAAGTGTATGGTACTGGCTTAAAAGTTGACATATAGACTAATGGAACAGAATAGAGAGCACAGAAATAAACCCATACATGTACTGTCAATTAACTTTTGACAAGGGCTCCAAGAATACAAGGTGGGGAAAGGATAGTTTCTTCAAGAAATAGTGCTGGGAAAACTGGATATCCATTTGCAAAAGAATGAAATTGGACACATATCTTATACCATGCAAAAATGAAGTCAAAATGTATTAAAGACTTAAATGTAAGACCTGAAACCACAAAACTCCTAGAAGAAAACATAGGGGAAAAACTCCTAGACATTGGTTTTGGCAATGATTTTTTTTTAATATGACACCAAAAGACCAGGTAACAAACACATAAATAAAAAGTGGGACTACATCAAACTAAAAGATTTCTTCACAGCAAAGAAAACAATCAACAAAATGAAGAGGCAGTCTACATAATGGGAGAAAATATTTGCAAACTATATATCTTATAAGGAGTTAATATCTAAAATATATGAGAAACTCCTACAACTCAATAGCAAAAAAAAAAAAAGCACCTGATAAAAATTGGGCAAAGTTCTTAAACAGACATCTCTCCAAAGAAGATGTACAAATGGTCAATAGGCATATGAAAATATGTTCAACATCAGTAATTATTAGGAAAATGCAAATCAAAACCACAATGAGATATCACCTCATACTTTTTTAAATGCCTGTTATTAAAAATACAGCTACAAGTGTTAGTGTTGGAGAGGATGCGGAGCAGAAAGAACCATGGTATGTGCTGTTGATAGGAATGTAAATTGGTACAGCCATTATGAAAGACAGTCTGGAGCTTCCTCAAAAAATGAAAAATAGAACTGTCATATGATTCAGCAGCCTCACTTCTGGGTATGTATGTAAAGGAAATGAAATCAGGATCCTGAAGGTAATATCTGCACTCCTGTGTTCATTGCAGCACTATTCACAATAGCCAAGATAGGGAAACAACCTACATTTCCATCAATGGATGAATGGATAAAGAAAATGTGATATATACCAGGGAATATTAGTCAGCCTTAAAAAAAGAAAGGATATCCTGCCATCTGAGACAACATGGATGGACCCGGAGAACATTATGCCAAGTGAAATAAGCCAGACACAGAGAGTCAAATACTGTATGATCTCATTTATATGTGGAATCTAAAATAGTCAAGTTCATAGAAGCAGAGAACAGAATGGTTCTTTCCAGGATTTCGTGGGGGCAGGATGGGAAGATGACAGTCAAAGGATACAAAGTGATACAACTCTTCTGAATCACCTAATTTTTTCTCAGAAGTTTTTCTCATCATTTTTGTCCATGTTAATAAATGATAAAAATACCCAGAGTTTTATTCCTCAATTGGTCATCATTGTTTTTCATATTTAACAACCATCCATGATAATTTGCTCAACATAAATGAATTGCCACCTAAACCTAGATCTTATTATCTAGTACATCTTCAACTCAGTATATACTCTAAATTATTACCCATTAATCTTGTGAATTTGTTTTAAATATATGATCACATGACAACTTTGCAATTTCTAAACTTCTTACTTTAGATTCTGGGATTGTGAGACTCTACTAATAACAAAGCAATAGAAGCAATATACCTGTAATAAAAACATGTCCTTATAACAGTTAATGTCTGAGGAGTTCATGAGATCTGAGTAATTGAAACTGCTGTAATATTATTTCAGACATAAAACACCTGCAAAAAAAGCCATGGTTATCAAAAATAAATATTATTCTAAATAGCAAAGGCCATGCCATATTTTGTCCAACTATTTGAATTTTACCTGAAGGAAACATTAACTTGGAGGGACTGGTGTAATATAGGTACTATGCCAGGTATGTATGACAGATTATACCTTGCTGATGGTACTGTTCTCATCCAAAATGGCATCTAAAATATTCATCACTAATGGCCACGTATTCCTTGCATACAATTCTGGCAACTGAGTAGAATACTCTGTGTGGGGTTTTCAGAAAAGAATATTTACAATCTTGATATGAGGGACTCTCTTCTTTCATTTCTGAGTCTCTGTGGTTTTCTGTTCTCTGTCATCATAAGCTGTTTGCAATTTCTTTGGGCATTGAGCCATTCTGGTGTGGTGTATAATCTGTTTTGTTCAGTGGTTTCTCATCATGCAAAGATGAAATGCCTTTTTTAATCACTCATTTAAATTATTATTTTCCTCTTGTGATGGATTTTTGCAGCTTCTGTATTTACTTTATTACTTGTGACTAAGGCATGTTTTCTCATCAGGAGACCATCAGAGTTTTGAAATTAGTATTACTTCACCATCATTCAGCACTACATTCTCAACAATATCTCTACTCAAAGCGAGGCAAGGAGTCTGTGGGTTAAATAGTTTCAGTGAAATAACTCCTGCCTTCCTCATAGCCTCAGACTACACTGCAAATTATTTTAGGCTACTACTACCTATATTAACACAGTTAATTTATTTCCTGTGTCCTATATTTTATATGGTTATGTTTTTGCCTTGAACAGAAAGAAAGAAGCTATAAAGTAACATTAACAGTTTTCTTCCCATCTTTTCTTTCCAAACTCAAATATGGATATAAATTTCTTGTGGACAGCTAAACTTATCCCTGAAGATTTAAGTGAGTGAATAAACTATAGCCAAACTTTTGGAAATTTCTCTAAATCAACTGAGGATCTTACATCATTCACCAAAAAAAAGAAAAAAAAAAAAAAAGGAAAGAAAGAAACCATAAAAATTTTGAGTTATATTCTTAATAGCTGTATTTCTTCTAAATTTTCTTCTTAGTTAATTTCAATGGACCCAAATTTCTTCATTCATTCATAAAGTTAAATAACTGGAAAGAAGTTTTAAGTGTTTTTAAATCCCATCCCCATTCTTCAGATAGAACCACTTGGAAATTGTCATGGAAGATAAAAATCTGTCCTGTTTGTTAAGATCCTCATAGGTGAAAAGTCCACTTCCTTCTTTAATAATTATTCTACATCTCTCATCTCTTACTGTCAATATTTTCTAAGGCCTAACTAAAATTTTGATAATAATTGAAGTTTATGTCACTTATTCAGAAGCAAATACAACAATTTTTTTCAGCAAGTCACAGTGCTAGTGTATTTGTATTTCAGTCAGACACTGATCTTGCCATTATAAAATGTTTTAGCCTTCTAAAATGAATAAGCTAAGTAATTAAACAGCTGTGGAAACTAATGACAGAAAATATGCACATAGTGGCATTATTGTTCATAGAAATGTTCAGTTCCTTTCAGTTGGAAGGACAAGGACATACTCTTGGGAAGAGCTGAGTTGAAGACGTGTCAGTGCTTGAAGAAGAGTTATATGAAACCCAGGGCATTAGGACGTATTAGTTAAGATCTAAGATGCCAGAAGAAAGAAGTTGGAGTTTATTCTGGTAGGAGCAGAGCAAAAGCTTATTTGAATCCAAGTCTGTTTTACGGCTTCAGGCAATCTACAGAAACATCTCTAAGCCTTAGTTTCTCACCTATAATCTAATGATAATAACATATAAATTTCAGCATATTTGTGAGGATAAAGTGAGATAGAATGTTCAGTGTTTATTACAGTTTTTGACACATAGAAAGTGATCAGTAAAAGAAAAGAAAGCTGATATCAATAATGATGACATTATAATAATATTTTATGTTGGCAATAGGAAACCATCAAGAAATTTTGAGCAGTGAGTGTGATTATAGCCATATTTCAAGAAAATTAATCCAACAGTACTATGTAAATGTAACTAAACAGTGGAGATACAGGAAGTAAGGGGCTTAGTTTTATAAAAAATAAATATTTTAAAGGCTCAATTAAGGATAGTGACAATAATGAAGATGGATATGGGGAAGATTATGGAGACAATATTAAATCAAGGAGAAAAGTTTTTCATTTTAAGTATAGTGAAGTTTTATATATTTAATTAGTTTTTATTTTTTAAAAAATCCAATTCCTTTTGCTTACTGCTTATATTTTATAAACTATTTGGTCACCGCTGAAACTTGCCCTGTCTTGCTTGTGCTGTGGATTAAGTAATTAAAACCTTCATCTCAATCGTCATAAAGCTTTTCAAAAGTTGGCAGTTGGCAGTTCCTATCAATTGAATAATTGAATTTCACAAAATTTAAGTTAGGACACATATTAACTAGTAATAGATCATAATAAATTATAACTTTACTTTCCTATAATTCCTTCAAGAAATAGTCATTTCTAGCACATGAATGGAAGGAAGAATTTCTTCTGGGAAATTCCTCTACAACAGAGTAGTGTAAACTTCATTGAATTTTGGTAAATGTATTTCATAACAGTTGAGAATTTATCGTCAGGTATCAAAAGGACTTATGTTTAATTCAAACACCATCATTTACTTGAGCAAATTTACTTTTTTATTTAAGTCATAGCTTATTTATCTGTAAGTTAGAGGCAATGAGAGTACTCAACTCATAAGGTTGTTGTGAGGATTAAATAAAATATATATTTATCACATTGCCTGGTACTCAAGTATGCAATAGTATAATTGCCATTATTATCATTAACATTAAGCTTCAAAGCATGGTAGATACTCTCCATTTGTTGGCCCTGAATTGTTCATGGTCCTGTTTTGCTCCATTTCCTTTAATTCTTAACCACCAATTTATAAATGGATGAGAAATAAACTAGTTTTGTATTATCAAGTTTGTTTCTAAAAGGCTCAACATTAATATGTTATGTGCTGTCAAGATCCAAGATTGTTGAAGAATTGCAAAGATATTCAGAGTTCATTAATCAAACTGCTTCCATATTGGTGACTAGAAAGGAGTTAACCTCCAAATAATCTTGGATTCCATGGTAAAGGAATTGAGTTTAAAGACATGATCTCAGTTGACTTTGGACTCAACTCCTATTCTGCTTCCTGAGGGCAAATATGAAATCATTGTTACTGTTTTGAAATCTGTTGCTTTTCTTCCTCCTCTGACTGCTTAAATCTTACTACTAGTTTGGCTTTTAGTTAATCTCTAAGAAATCTTGTTCCCAATTTATGCAAATAATCAGAGAGAAATAAGGCAGGAGGAACCCTCAAACAGATCTGTATCTAAACAGTATTAGACAGATGTCAGAGACTGCGTAATTTCCTTTGGTGGTCTGCCGTTGTGCTTATATTCCCTTATTTTCTGAAAGTAATGTCTGTCCTTGATCTCTCTGGCTGAACTTTAAGCTGATTTAATCTTGTTCTTTCCACTGTAGAGATCAAGAACATCTGGTTACCATCTCCTCCTTACTAATCTTTTACACATTTGAAAACTATTAATATATTATCACTAAATTTTTTCTCCTGCAAGCTAAATTATTTCAATTTCTTTAATCTTATCATTACTCAAAAGACCTGTTTGCCAACTCCTTAATCATTTGTGTGGCTTGTGTATAGCCTCTTGTTTACTTCTCCAAGCCCACTCAAAATTAGTAACTTTGAAAAGACAGGATTTTCTGAAAATTGTAGGCATCATTCATGAACAGGTGGAGAAATTATGCTTTCCAGAGTGTATGTTCTGGAAAAATTTTAAACTGTGACCTAAAATATGGTATATCACTTCTAGGATAATTCTTTCCAGCATGAGCTTAATAAAACCTCCCTACTTCTATTATTTGTCCTCTCCCTCTAAATTCCATAAACTGCAATCCATACAGTCTTCAGAATGAATTGCACACTTAGAGGAAAAACTGTTTTAGCTAGAAACTTAAGACGTTTATATCGAATTATAAGTTTTATAATAACCCCAGAGTAAGAAATAGAAAAGACCATTAAGTGAAATTTTGGGTTAAAAAAAATCATATATTAAGAGCAGAATCATTTATGAGTAAATCTTTCTCTCTATTCTGTTCCCCCAAAGTCTCACCTTTAAAATTTTTCACAGAAGCTTGTGCTTTATATTTATGGAATTTATCACAGTTTGGAGCGTTCTATTTCTTTATGTGGTTAACATCTAGCCTCCCACCATACTTTAAGCTCCATGAGGGAAGGAGTCTTGGCTATTTTTCTCAAACTTGTATCTCTGGTATTTAACATGTAGTAGATAATCTAGATATATTTGTTGATTGCATAAATGAATGATGTGTTATTTGTGGTTGCACCTGAAAAGATGTACAACTGCTATTTTCCTATTAAGTCTGAAACCATTTTATTTATTCCATTAAGGTACATGATTATTGAAAGGAAACACAATCTAGGAGAAGATAATATGTCATTATTGAAAGTAAACATATTAACCCAAATTTATCGACCCATTCTTAAAAAGAAAGCAAAGACCTAAAAAAAATGGGAGATAGCAGAGGTCAGTTCTGATGAGTGTGGGAAAAGTAGATGAGAAATCAGTGGTCTTTTGCTACTTTAGTTGGAATCTGTACCAGGAAGACCTAGATAGCAAGGTATGACTTCTGTGAAATGTCTTCTCTCTTTGGAATAAATTGGTCTCGAGAGTTTTAGGGGTAGGGAGAGCACTATATGGCCGAGTAAAACTTTAGTAAAATAAATGCTATAAAAGTGAATGGCTTGGGGCTTCCTTGGTGGTGCAGTGGTTGGGAGTCTGCCTGCCAATGCAGGGGACACGGGTTCGAGCCCTGGTCTGGGAGGATCCCGCATGCCGCGGAGCGACTAGCCCCGTGAGCCACAATTACTGAGCCTGCGCATCTGGAGCCTGTGCTCCGCAGCGAGAGAGGCCGCGATAGTGAGAGGCCCGCGCACCGCGATGAAGAGTGGCCCCCACTTGCCACAACTAGAGAAAGCCCTCGCACAGAAACGAAGACCCAACACAGCCATAAATAAATAAATAAAAATTAAAAAAAAAAAGAACGGCTTTTTATCAAAGAGTCAACACCAGGATTTTAAAATAACCTCTCTATAATAATTTATCTGCTTGTAGCAAATTTTCTATGATAAATATGCAAATAAAATATTCTCAGTCTCTATCACTACAGGATAATTCTCTTCAGTTTCTAATCTTTTAGAGGAAGCCTATACATTTTGTTTACTTCTTGTTTCTGTAGGCTAGAAATGTAATTTCCAGCAATATTCTTATAATATATTAGCATAAATGTACTATAATTATTTTGAAAAATAAGAAATAGTAGTAAAAATAATCTAAAATTTACTAGATTCTAGATTTCCTAATCTTCATGCAACTCAAAAGAATTTACTATATCTATAAAATGTAAATTCTTATTAAAAATACATTTATATAAAATACAACATGTCATGGAAATGATATGTGAAAATGGTATAGTACTAGACTAAGAATTAGAAAATGAGTTTGGCCAAGGCTGTGTCACTGATGCTTTGTAAAGTTGAACACATCTCTGACCTTTTCTATGTTTTAAATCAGGAAAATCAGGAAACTGGTTTTCCTGATTTGAAATCAGTTTCAAATCAGGAAACTGATCTTACAAATACTTTAAAACTTTCACAGGCTGGAAAATGTGTAATCTTTACTTTTCTCTGTCTTTTAACACCTGTGTAAAATGGCATCCTGTTCAGGTATGGAAATATCTCCTCTACTGTTTCCTTATCTCTATCAGTACACAAATACAGGCTCTCGTTACATTTTATATGAGATGGCAACATTGTTCTAGGTCATTTGCCTGCCTCCTTCCATGATCGCCTCTCTTTTTTCCATATCACTGCTGCCAAACTCAGTTTTATGAAGCACTGATTCTCTTCCCAATTGCCTTGTTAAGGAACTTCTAATAGTTCATTACTACCTATTGATGCCGAGAGCTCGGCATCTGTGCACCAGTGCCGAATTAAATCTTGGAGACAGTTTGGGTGAAGTAGAAAAGAATAGTTTTATTGCTTTGCCAGGCAGAGAGGGGCACAGTGGGATCCTGCCTTTGAAAACTGTGTGTCCCAAACTGGGAGGATTTAGTGAGGAGTTTTATATCAGTAGTTCAGGGGTGGGGTTGCTGACAAGATTAGGATGTGTGCAGGGCCTGTACTCCTTTACACTTCTCCCAGGTAATCTTCTTGATGAGCTTCTCTGGTTCCTTTAGTCTGGCCTCAGGTGGTCTTCTCTGGTATAAAGAATGCTGACATCTTCCATTTGCTGGGTTTTAGTTCTATAAAGGGCTTAAAGACATTGTCATGTGTATCCCTTGAGTCAGAGCCAGTACCCTGCCTCAAGGCTGCACTATTGTTTCTTGGCTGTTCCTCCCTTGACTCTGCATTCCTTCCCTTCCCCAGATTAGCAACTGTTTGAGTCTGCCCTTTGGAACTCAGGGAAGGTCATGGAGGCTGGAGACTGTTTCCTACAAGAAATGGGGGACACTGAAAGGCTTTTGTGCCCAGGAACCCCACAGGGTCCTGCTTGGTTTCACCATCATATTGCATTTTTTTTTTTTTTTGAAACTTTTGGACCTATCTTAAGCAGATACTGCATGTTGCTTTCTGAATATACATTTTCCCCTTATTCCTTCTTCTCTGATGCATAAGTATGCCACTGTAGACTGCTAAGAATAAAATAGAACATGTTTTCCCAAGTCCCTTGTACATGGAGGTGACCATATGACATAACTGGATAATGAGAGGTGAGTTTACTAGAAACTTTCAGGAAAGTAGGTTTCTCTTTGCCTTTCATCTGTCTGGAACACAGATACTCTTCTGGCAGTGCAGGAACTAAGTTGTAACCAGCAGGCTAAAGATGGTAAAACTGGCAGAACAGAAAGAGAGAAGGATCCAGGTAATAGTGCCTTAGAGCTTCCATACTATCCCCAAGCTGTCTACCTCTAGATTTCTTGTTTCATGGGAAAAATAATCCCACTTTTGGTTAAGCCACTGCTATCAAGTCTCTGTTACACACAACTGAGCATAATAATAAACTGATACATGCTCCTGACCCAAGTCTCACCTTTTCTGTGAAGCCGCCTCTAACAGACCAACCAGTCTTTGATTTCTGCAGCACATATGCTTTCTACTACACTACATTAAACTGTTATTTGTTCTGTAATTTTGTTCACTTGTAATTTGTTAACTCTAACACTCTGCTAGATTGTACATTCTTTAAGGGCTGGGGCTATTCCCAAATTTATTAGAATATAAATTCCTTAGAGGCAGAGGCAAATTTTATATCCAAATCTATTCACCACTTTTCTCTTCCTTCAGCACCACTTGTACATCATAAGTACTCAAAATAGACTTTGGGTATATATGCATATATATATATATATATATATATATATATATATGAGATTTTAATTAACTCAGTGATTAATGCTTAATGATATTTATTCTAAATTTATTTCTTTAATCAAGAAATTTATCCTTTAGCCATATCCGTTATTGGGGATGTTCTCACTCCAAAATGTGTAGCAGATAATTAAAATAAAACAAATCTTGTATGCTCAATTTTTTTTTCCCCTCTTGTAATTGTATAGGAATTTTGTGAGGAATTATAGATGAAGTTGAAAACAAAATTAACCTGTATGTCTGGTTATTGCCCAAAGTCAGGTAAAACATAATGCAAAAATAATAAATTTACATGTTTGTTTATACTTCTATCCCCAATGATTTACCTTTGAATAAAGGGATACTTAAAGTACAAACCTTTGAAGAGTGAAACAGCTGCAACTTAAAGATTTTCTGACAATCTTAAGTCTTTCTAATAAAGAATCTTGTGTATTATTTTAAAACTCTGATCACTCTCTCCTAGGTCTGGGTGAACAGATTGTGTTAGTATTAAAATCACAGCAGTCATTCTAACATAAAAATCACCAAGGGAAACATGAAGATATGAATGCAATAGGATTTTTTCACACTCTATAAAGTTTTCCTCTTGTTAAGCTTTAAAGATTTTCTAGTGTGTGCCCATATTAGCACTATTTCTAAAATATCTGACAGTTGTTACACTACCTATAATAAATGAACTAGTATTGAAGATAGAGAATGTGCCTACACTAGCCATTTAAAATGAAGTACTTTGGAGAAAGTGGAATTGCTTCCTTCCTAAGAAAGCCTTTACAGTCTATATAGGCACTTACTGTTTTATGTGTTTTGTATTGTGCAAGTTTGGAATATGTTACTTTGTGTTCAGTCCTCTTAATTTTACAAAGCACACTCCTGCTCTTGTTGGAAGAGAGTGATCTGAAGTCTATGGCAGTGCTAACATAAGCTTGAGCTTATGTTAGCCCATAACATAAGGCCCAAGTATCACACTACTTGGGCCTTACTTGGTTTCCTGACTGATCACCTCTGAATGCCCACTCACATATCTCTTCCCGACACTCACCATCTTCTCTACCTCACCTTTCACGTTTTGTGCTGGATTAGGCCCATGCTATAAAGTTTATATTGTTACATTATTAGCTTGATGTGTAAACTTGAATCTTTCTGGAAAAAGGTCTTTCGGATTCTGTGGGTGGGTAGTGAACCAGGATATTATGAGAACTTTTCCCTGGCACAATATACCAAAGGCAAATGGAGGCAAAGATGAAGTGTAGATCCTTCTCTCCTAAAGCTGGTTGTCTGTGGCAGTTCCATGGCTCCATGGCTTCATGGTCTCTATGAAGACCAGGAGGCAGAAATGTCCAGATGAGCCTCATCAATTTGTATAGCAGCCCTGATTGGCTGAAGCTTCTTATTAAGTGTCTTTGCTTTGGAGTAGTGAAATGAATCATTCATCTATTACTTCAGAGTTTAAGCTGTACCCCTTTTAAAGCGATCCGCTCCTCCATAATTAAAAAAGGAAACCTTGTATTAATACTGTAAAGAGTATGAGTTTAGGAAATAAAGTAATCTTTAGGCTAATTACATTTCCTAAATCTAAAATACTCAAAGGTCCATGTGATTTTTACTCTTTACCTTGGCCTTTGGTGATCAGTAAGACATCATTAAGAATCTCAGAGCAAGTGAGACTCACAGGTCCTTATAGAATTAAAAGAATTTGGGCCGTTAGGAAGTTCTGGCCATAAAACCAGGATTCAGATGCAGAACTCCGATCCTTGAAGTGACCTTATTCAGAAAACAAATACTCCATCCCAGAAAGACTTGTTGTATGGTGGGTTATCAAGTCAGATACTCAGGTACGAGAACTTGACACACCAGAAGGGTTTTTTTTTTCAATATGTGCCCAGAGCATAAAGTTAGGGTCAGATTAGCCCCAAGGAAGCTTCAGTTTTGAAACAGAGCTAAATAAATTCATCCATATTATAAACATGACCGATTTGTGAGTATATATTTGGGATCAAGGTGATGAGCGATTCAGTGGCTAAAACTAGGTATATATGTGTGTGTGTTTAGGTCCATATGTTGAAATACTGCACATGCTTAGGCTTTTGACAGCTTCTACTGCCCACCAAATATTCAGCTTGGATAATAGAGGTATATTTTTCAAAGATATTTACATTTTGCCTACCTACTTGATAGCATTGTATTTGGAAACGACATTAATTTTCTGAAAATACAAACTACTTGTGTGAAACTCGTAAGTTTTCCTCTGATTTTTAAGTGTATATAAATCATTATTATTATCTCTAAAAGCTGGTTCTCAGGGTCAAATTCTGCCAGCAGAACAGCAACAGAGATAGAGTGCATGATAAATACAGCTGCAATCCTAAAACTGCACAGATCGTTAATGCTTTCCTTTGCACTTTTTGTTGGTGACCAGTGTTGAGGGAAAGTGATTGCTTTCTTTCATCAGTTTCTATTTGTGTGGTAAACTTTGCTTTCTTATCTTTCCTAATTTACTAGCAACAATAAGGTTAGCTTACTTGCTGATGATTGCACAATTTTCTTACTTCCTATAATGCTCTCTGTGATAACAAGGATAATCATGAAGATCTGAAGGTGCTTTCTGTGATTTAAAAACAAAACCAAATCGTTACTTGTTCTGTTAATTGAGGGCTTTGCAACTAATTTTCTCCTACTTTACTTCTTCTGTATCCATGAAGTCTATACAATGCCATCCATATGGTTTTAAATTTTTAAAATTTTATTTGTTTTACACATGAGACTCATCACTAAATTGTAAACATCTCAAGGGTAAAAATTAATGTTTTTGATGTGAGGGGGTAAGTAAGTGAATAAGATTTTATCCACATACCATGGTGTTTTAAAACCTAAGTCTGACCCTCTCAGAAGCAAGTAAATGGGAGGATACTGAAAGGTTCTGAGAAATCAAAAGTCAAATAAACGGTTGTTATTTCATTGTTCACTGCTGTTTGCTAATCCCACTGTCTGTGGCTGAAATATCAGTCAAAAAGCATCTCCCGAGGACAAATCTAATTGTCGTATTTCTATATCCATGGATAGAATGTGGACCTGTTCACTACCTGCATGTTGACTTTAAATATAAATTGTCTCTCTGAAAATCAAACAAAAACAATGATGACTTGTCACTTTTTTCTAGCAAATTAGGAAACTTAAAAAGAAAAGTTTAATGACATTTATTTTTGAAAAGAGTAGGGAGCAATAGGTACTCCAGTATAGTTTTGATAGGTGTATATATTGGAAAAATATTTTAGAAGTCAGTTTTTAATCTATAAAAATTTCCCAAACTTTATTACCCAATAATCTTAAGAAACTGTTCTACAAAAATAATAAAATGAAAAATAGAAAAAGTAGAAAAATATGTGCTGTAGCATTTGTTGTAGTCTTGATTTTAATAAAAATTGCAATCTGTCTAAATTGACTTTAATAGGAAATTGGTTGAATAAAGTATGAACATACATGCAATGTACTATATCAATTAAAAGGAATGAATCTGTGTATATACACTAATTTAAAAAGGTGTACTCAAACAGTTTTAGCTTTAAAAAGTAACAGGAATAGTTTGATTTCATTGTGTTGAAAAACTTTGAAAAAATATATGTATACATATACAAATTTGTGTATATCTGACTTATTTACAAAATATAAGAAATATGAATTTTGCAGGCCTAGAGAGAAATATGGAATAATGTATATCAAAAACTTAGAAATTATTCCTTTGGTGGAGAAACACCAAGGCAAATTTCATTTACTTCTTTTATTTACAATGGGTAATTTTTACTTTTGGAGGCATTTTAATGTGTGTGTGTGTGTGGGGAGGTTCATTTTCAAGTAATAATAATAATAAAAAAAATACCACCAATTTTGTACTTAAAAATCAGGTAAACATATCTCTCTTTACTATTTGTATGAGCAAAAGCAATCACATATGTAAAAGACATGGCATATATTTGGCTTTCAAATTCACAAATGCATGGTTATCAAGCTGTCGTGCTCAACTGTTGTGATGAGGACAATCTTATAATCAGTTTGCTGTTCAAACAATTCACAATTATTGTCAAATACCCACAGCACAAAATTCTTTTGTAATTCTTAAGATGATTATCGGAACCTTCCCTCATCTTTCTCAGGATTTTAGGAGTTTATAAAATCTATAGTTCTGAGATTGTGTGTTGAGCCTATACTGGAGAATAATCATGCATCTGTTCTGCCCTTTGATCTCCTTATTCCCACTGGCAACCTTAACATACACTTCTAAGAGTATCTGTTAACTATTACAAATTCAGTTGACTTTAGCTATATCCAATTTGTAAGAATTGCTTAGTGAAATCTCAAGGCTCTGTTTTTCTTGAACTTCATCTCTCACAGAACTCAAGTGCTTACCAAATACCCATTGCATTTATTCAATCAGTTGTTTATACAATCATTCATTTTGTCATTCAAATCTTTATTTCTTCACCATTGAAAGATAAGGCATAATTGCAAAATTATACTGGGAAGGGGATGATAACAGAATCAAAACATATTTCAAAGATAAGGAAATCAAGGTAAAGAAAAATTGAGAGACTAAACTCAAGATATGTGATCTATTTTGATATAAACGTCACATTTTCTCAGTATTAATATGCTTTTGAAAAGTTGTCACAATTGCATTTAGTATAATACACATTAAAGATCAGTTAATTCAGCTTACATAGAAATAGCTCAGTGACATTTAAAAATTTTTTAATTGTTTTGTCACACCCATAAAATAAGTTCAGTCATCCTGATCAATGAGCCAATGAAGATGCTTTAATAGAGATTAAAGTGTTAACCCAAAGCATAGCTAGAGTATATAGGAAGCTGCTTTTACTGATTAAGAATAGAGCAACTTCAATGAGAAAGGCTACACTGTATCAGATTACTGGTAGAATTTTTGAATTTGAGAGTCAATTTTGTTTAATCTGATTTTCCTTTACTGACTTTTCTCTGTATTTGTAGATACAGAATTATTGAAAAAATATTATACAATACTTAATTCATTTTTATGTTCACATAATCTTTATGTTCGTTGAACCGTTGTTGATGGATGATGTTTAATATGCTAGAGGCCTTAAAAACTATGGAGCCAGTTGACTAGTGACTGAGTTCCCAGTCATCATCTAGCTCCAGGTTTGAAATATCAGAGAGCTGATCATCTTTTTGGCATACTGTGCTCACTGCTTGGAACCACACTTTACATTGTATATAGATAAACTGAAATGTGTGTAGAGAAGCTTAGCCAACATGGTCAAAAATAAGAGTAAGAGGTAAAGATATAAGGAATGATTAAGCTGGAAAAAATAAATATGAATATGATATTTTCCCTCAAATGTTCAGAGGGGTGTTACATAGAAGAAAGATTGAAAGTATTCTGTACACCTCCAGATGATCAAACTGGGATCCAAAGATAAAAGTTATAGAAAGACCTCTTGGTAAGGAGATTCTTCCTAGCTAGTAATGCTCTATTTCTTTCCAGAGATCATAGATGCTCTACCAGTAATGCCTGTGTTGTTATCTGGGTTTCTTATTTATTTAATCCTTAATATAGAGTGGCAGGCTTCTATAGCATATCACTGGAGAAAACCTCTTAATTTGGCATTATTACCAATTGTCAGTTATATATTTACATAACTTTATTATTCCCTAAGACATATTTTCCCCAGTTATGCACACTATCGGATTTTTGAATGCCCTGTGGAAGTTTAGAAATCTGTTCTTGGCAATTTTACAGCATGATCAATATAGGAAATTATAGTTAAATCTGGCTACACTTGGTATTAATGAACAGATGCTAATTATGGGTGATTAATCTTTCTTATAAATGAAATTCAATATATTTAGAAATGTATTGCATGAGTTTTCTTGGGATCTGTGTAACATTTATTCATCTTTAGTTTTCAGAACCGAATATGTTTTTATTTGTGAAAGCCAGGAATTTTTTTTACCTTTCCTTTTTGACTCCTCTCCAACTCTCTGCTCAAGATCTTTGCACAGGAAGACCATTGCTGGGGAAGAGTAATTCTAGAGTACAGATGTTCTGGAATTAACAAGTATTTCTTGTTCCTCTCTTCCTTTCCTCCTTTCCTTCCTTTCCTTTCTCCCTCCCCCCTTCCTCCTTCCCTCCCTCCCTCCCTTCCTCCCTGTCAGTTCCGATAATGGACAACTCCTTCCTTTCCTTGAGATTTCAGCTCAGAGAGTCACTTCCTCAGGAAGACTTTCCCTAACTCTAAACAAAATATCTGATCACGCCCTACCCCATTGATTTATTGATTTTATTTTATCGAATTTATCAAAAGTTGTAAATTTTTTTGTCTTTTTAAAGAATGTGTTTACAGTTTTTCATTCTCACTGGAATGAAAGTTCCATCATATCTAAGATAATGTTTATCTCATTCATCATTGTGTTCTCTGCATTTTAGCAGAGTTCCTGATGTATGTGCAGGGGTGTATTTCAGTATATATGCGTATTTGGACAGATATTGGACATATACTTGACTAATCTTTTCATTTATTCATTAAACACGTGTTTATTGAGGACCCTCTAGATTCAAAATTGACTAGATCCAACTAGGGTGACCTTTCAAATATGAGGGAGAAATGGAGTTATTGATAGATTATGCCAAAATTGAAATGGAATTTTTTACTATCTAATCAAACTCATTACTTTTTCCCAAAGGCATTCGAGGTATCCTTTTTTTTTCTCAGCCTGAGATTTATTATAAAATACCCAAACCCAGATCATAATTTAATTTTGTTTTTATCACTTATGGATATTAATTAGGAAACAGTGGTATACTAAGTTAAATTTCCTGCTTGAAGCAAAAAGAAAACATCTATGAAAGATGTGAAAGTTAAGAAATACAAGTTTTAAAGAGAACATAAGGATTTTTTACATAAATCTCCAATCAGTTAATTACCTGTCTCAGATGCTTGTTTTATATTAAAGCTTCAAAAATGAAAGAGATTAACTGTTAGAAGGTGACTATGAGAATTTTTCTTGTTTCTAAGCCTTTTTTTCTTTAAAATAATAGGCTTAGGGGACTCTCTCGTTATAATTAGAGAAAAACTGACTTCGGTCTAGATTAGAGTCACTAAAACTGATTAAAAATAAATCCTCCAAGTCTCCCAAATATTTATTTGGGAGACATATCTTACATAGCCTGGACTTTTACTGTCCTTCCAAAAGGAAATTCTGAATAGAAAGAGAAATAGATGCCTAACGTAGGAAGAGTACCTTAGGCATATATTTCATGTGATAATTGCTTTTCTTTTGCATTTAGGAACTACAGGCGAAAGCAAGAAAAATGTAGCTGGTTTTATTACCCAGAGGAAAAGCGATCACTATGCTTGTCAGGTCTATCTATGAACATTTCTCCCATCTTGGGAAATCTTTGAAAAATAAAATCATGTTGCTGGCTGTCTTGCAGTGTACTCAGAGTTAAGTTGTTAGGTTTTTCCCTAAGAAATGTCAGCCACTGCCATTACCAAGTAACTGACCAGGTCACATGGAAAATAAATGTGTTCACACTATACTATCTGCCTTTGTCAGGAACTGAGCTAAAAAGAAAGACTGACGAGAATCTCATGGATATTTATTCTAATTTCACTCTGCGCAAAATTATATTCATCCTGCAAACTCTTTGACCACAAACTATTCTCTGTTGCTATTTCATTTACCTCTAAAATTTAGTACAATACAGAATTTTATAATTTAAAAGTGTAGATCAAGTGCAACTGGTTTGTGCATAGGCAGGATGAAAATTTGAAGAAATCTGCTTCATCAAACATTAATTGAAAATGGATGCAATTAGGTACTGGCTGCCCTGTTGAGACCATACCTATACCTCTGATTTTAGTTACAGTAAAGGATAGTAGTAGAAAGAAAGAATGAGTGAATGAGAATGTAATTGGGTTTCTCAGATTGTTCTGTCTGGAAAATGTCACATTTCAGAGATTTTGCTGCCTTTCTTTTCAGGATAGAAGGTTAGATTCAGGAAAGCTTGTGTGGATATAGAAAGGGCAAATTGCCTCATCAGTCATCCACCCCATCTTCCAACCACTCTAATCATTCTCATTCCAGTACTTAGCTAAGCCACAGACCCAAGGCCAAGTCTACTGCTAAGACATGTGAAGAGTAGCATATATATTTTAGACCAAAGAACTCGAAAAAAATTAAAACGAAAACTACTGTTCTAGCTTGAGATACGTTTTCAGAATGATTTTCTCATGTACTTTCTTAAACCAAATCCTCTGTTTGTCAATGTTTGCTTTTGTGATTGAGTTTTCTCTAATTTAGCCATTTGCACTATATGATATTGTTTCCAGTTATTTCAAAGAGCTCTGGAAATTGCCAAAGCTATCCAATGAACATTTCCTACAGACTATATAACTTTATCTGCCTGCTTTTAAATTTTTATTGAAGGATGGTGACATCATCTGCAAATGACTTCAATTCCAGTGGCTTTTTTTCTGTAGATTTGTGCTAAAGATGTCTGCTTGATTCCTAGAGAGATGCAACTATTATTAATTCTATAACTATTCAATGAATATTTATTATTATACTTTTACATTACTAAAAATTCATCTCTCAAGAAGGAACTGTTCTATCACTGTTTTGTCCACTCATGTTTTCAGATGACTCTCACTCAAGAATATCCAACAGAATTAGTTTTACAATTATTACAGCTGTATCAGTTTTTACAATATTTTAAATTATCCTGACTAAATTTCCATTTTTTTAAACAATATTTTACTTATCACAGGTTTCATTTGTATGAGAAACAAAAAGAAGTTTGCACAGATTACATCCTTGCCATGTCTGATGATATTAAATTCATTGAGCAGAGGAAGCAGTAGTGACCAAAATGGAACAAGGATGGAAACAAGGAAAAGTTCTTCGTTATTTTCTTCCTCTCAAATGAGTAAGTCTATTTGTATTACTTTTGATTTGTTACTTGAGATTTTTTTAAAGCTCCACAGATGAATGCATTTTACTTGGAGTTGCTTTGTTTCATTGTGACTGAAAATATAACCTATCTCAGCAAGGTGATATAGCATCAATGCCAAGACAACATGTACACAGACTCTTCATGAAGAAACTAGCTCAGCAAAGGAGTCTCATAATAAATGTACACAATACATTACTTAAAATATAAAACTTGTTTAACTCAGAAGGCTTTCCATTTGAAACCTTGAATGTAATCAATACAAGTATTTGTGGGAAAAAAGTGAGGCTCTGGACTCTAGATGAGAAGTGGAACCATTGCTTGTAATGGTCAATTTCTTGGCAGTAATGGCTGAAATTAATAGTATGGAATAAAGAGCTAAAATGTCCAATTGTAAACTCTGTCTTCTGGAACTTTGGATTCAAAAGATTAACTACAAATTATGGTGATTTGGGGCTTTGCTTATTACTCCTTGTTTATATTTTTTTTCATTTTAAAAAATACATAATCAGAGAATTACAGAAAGTTAAAGCTGAAATTGTACTATGATTTGTCAAATCAAATGGGTTCATTCTAGGGGAAAACACACACTGATACCTCCTCTGTGTTTAATTCCGCAAATGTCAAATATGAGTTCAAACATTCTTCAAATATATGTTTATTTGTCCATTAAATATATGTAATTCTGTTTCAAACTTACATTGCACATCTTTCTAATAATGTAGTGTTTGTTTATTTGTTTTATGCTAAAGGCGATCTCCAAATATTTCTATTGTCTTGTTAAATAGGGACATGACTATATATGGGGAAAGAGATGGATAGTGTGGGTGAATAATCTGCCTTCAAAACAGGTAAATCTAATGTCCAGATCACACACTAAGCCTATATCACTCTTCAGGTAATATTTTATTGGAAAATAATAAAGAATCTGCCTTATAGCATAACCACAGAAACTAAGACAAAAATCTGCTTAGATAACTGTCTAGGCATGCTGCCAGTTTGAAGTAGGGCCATTTGGGGTAACTAACTATATGGAAGCAGTAAGAATTGGAGAGAATACCTTATATTTTCACACAGGATTTATTTTGTGGGTTGAGTTTTGCAAAAGAGGAAGAGAAGTTGGTAAGCAAAAGCACCAAAAATGTTTTGGACTATATTTTTGTTACTCTTCCAAGTTTTTTTTTTTTTTTTCTCAGACAATATCTTGAACAAGTTAAAATCTGTATTTCATATCGGTAATGCATATACCAAGTAAAAAGCCTATGCTATATAATATAAAGTGTATACAGGTGAAAAAGAATATGATTGTGAAGTCTCCCTTTTATTCTGATACCTTATCAGGGGTGAGTTCCTTATCAGGGAACTTCCCCTGAAGGTTGATATTTACAGTGAATGTAGTTATTCTCAGTTTTCCATTGTCAAGGGCAATGGAAAACTGAGATTTTAATTGCATGGATATCTGCCCACTCCCAAACCCCTCCTCAGATATCTTTAAAGGTATTGTCAATCAGCACATGTTTCTATCATCTGGATAAAAAGAATCTCCTTCTTCAGCAAAATAGCTGCTTCTTCCCAGCTACACACTTTATGGTACTGTTAAATATTTTACTTACCTGTCCCATTTGTTCATATCCTGTTCTACATAGATTTCTAGTTTATTTCCAATGAAAATTATATTGCTGTATAAATATTCAATTGTATGAATTAAGGTGGGAAGGCTCACCAGCTTACTCGGGTCTTTATTTATTTATTTATTTATTTATTTATTTTTTTTTTCCCCTAATAGTAACACATGGCTCTGTCCCTGAGTTCAGACGATTGGGCAGATTTATTTTAGATACTATTGTACAGTCCTAGTGTTCAATATGAAAAAATATGTATACTTGAATCGTCGTTGGTGATTGGAATCGACATATAGAAATTGACCTATTTTAATAATCAGTTAAAAAACAGAATATTAATTTAACTACCTTTTATTCCAGTAGGCCAGGGAAAATACTCCTTAATTAGGAGAATATGAACTCCACTATCTTCAGCGTATTTTTTTAAAAATGTAAGCTAGTTTATTGAAAGCCTTGTTACTTTCCTGTTTTTTGTATGTTTCTGTGTATGTGGTAAACACATAGCACAGAACTACAGGCATAAACACAAGATTTCAGGGAGTCTTAAATGCCAGAGTAGTTTTGTCTCTAACTAATCTTTCCTACTAAAGATAACTACCTCTATTTCTTTTTAATAAAGTCACATGGTAAATTCGTATAAAGCAATGCAAATAAAAGACTTACACCGACATCACACATCTAAATCCTTTTTAATCCATGAAAAAGCAGATATTTCTCCCTGTACTTTTAAGAAGGTTAATTCATGGAAATCTCTATAGGACACTTTAAAACTTGCAATTCTTGATGGAGAAAGACATGTAGCCCTTTTAATATTAGAGCTGTGCCAGAATGTCCATAAATAATTCCTACTCTCCCACAAACCGGAGTGCTAGGAAATGTGCAGACACTGCAGATTTTTACTGTTTTCTCCACTTGCATTCATATTACAATAAATGAGAATAGATTTTTAATATCCATTTCTATTACATGCATTAACTGAAGCTGTGGGGATAACATGAAAAATTTCCTGTGATTTGAGTCTCTAGGGAGGCCCATATGCTTATGTGTGGGCAGAACATTCAACATTTCTGCTTTTTTTTTTCTTTTTTTTTTTTAGGGTAGCTTAAAATGTTATAGGGATTGCTAAAGGTCACAGAGCCTTCAAGCACTATTTTGTTTGTTCAACTGTAACCCTTTCCATTAATATTTTTGGAAGGATGAACTGGTTTCAATTAAAAAACCTGAACTGAGAAAAGTTAAGCCAAACTGAAATGTGCATGAACAAGTTTAGAGTGTACACTTCTTGGCATTATTTTCTTTCCAGTGGATAATTAATATGAAAATGCACCATAATACTGAATAATAAAGTCTTTCTGTCCACACTTGAAATTAAAGTAGGATACTTAGGACAACATAATTTTTTGTAAATGTTGATTTGCCTATGTCTAAATTGATTTCTTTACTGTGGAGGAGTATAAAGATATAACTTTCCACAGCATATACTTTTTGGTGGAATATATACCTGTATAAACCTATTATTTGGCAATACACATTATAGATACTTGCCAAAAAGGAATTAGAAAATCAATGACAAAGTTGGAATGTGGTCTCTGAAGTCTTAAATTAATGGAATTCTGCTAGAGACATAAAAGTTGATTCCCTGCTGTTCACATCTGTTGCATCCTGGATAGAAAAGAAAAGAAAATGTTATGGGAAGAGCTGATGCTGGCATCACTGACTCTTCCTGATTTGTGCTGATGACAGCTGAAGCTGCAGTCTTGTCATCTTCTGCCGCATATTGTCATCAGCAAGGTGGGAACACATCCCTGAATTAAATTAGAATTCAATGTGAAAATCTGATTAGTTTCACAGAAATTCACTTCCTGATCTAACCTGTAGAAATGCAACTGTTTTAAAAGTTACTACAACAATATCTGGAAATATTACTCAATGTAATCTACCTGTAAGAGCGTAGTTTTTGAAAAGTTTCCTCAAAGAGAGGAAAAGAAATCATAAATATAATGTGAAAATGAAGGCCACAGTCAAGTTAAGGAAGAATCTGGTCACAGCCACAAAGGCATGACGAAAAGACATAATCAAATGTTCTATAAACCGTGAGTTTACACCATTTCCAACACACTAATATTTTCTTCTTTGTCTTTTTTCCTTCTTTTTACTTTTCTTTTTCACTTTACAATTAGATTTGCTAGTCTTCTACCTCCTTAAGAATAAAAGTAGTATGTATCAGTGTCAGGAAATGGGCTGAAAACACTTACATGTATTACATCAATTAACACTTTATCCTTGACTTAGATACTACTGTTATCTCCAATTTACACATGAAGAAACTGAGGCTTACAGAGATTAAATAAATTACTTAAATATTCCACTAATTGGTGTAGAGCTGGGATGTCTTTCTCAAGACAGAAACTTGAAGCCCCTGCTCTAGGAGTGGAAAGAAGTAGATACAGAGAAAATACAAGAGTAAGTTGCAGTAGGTTGCAGGGATCCTGTTAAGAGAGCTGTGATGAAGAGCACACACACACAAAAATCATCAGAGTGATTCCCTTCTTTAGGCATTTCTGTAACAGGATAAAGAGCATAGAAAGAGGGGAAGTTTAGGTAAAATGATGAATTAAGGGTGAGGATTCTGAGAGAGCCAAATTCTAACCTGGAGGTCTTTGGAAACCCCTGACCTTGAGATATAGACAAGAGGATAAATAAATGTAGGTGGCTACATTAGAGCTGCAGGGATAGGTGAAATCATTTAGCAAAAATAAATAAATAAATAAAATAAAGATAGATAGATAGATTAAGTAGAGAAGAAAAAGAGCCAGCAAAGATACTGAGAATAAATAGCTATATTGGGACTTCCCTGGTGATCCAGTGCTTAAGACTGTGCTTCCACTGCAGGGGGCATGGGTTTGATCCCTGGTCCAGTAACTAAGATCCCACATGCCCCGCAGTGTGGCCAAAAAGAGCAAACAAACAAACAAACAAACAAAAACTATAGTGGCAGGAAAAGAATCAGTGTCCTGTAAATTATAAAGTTAGAATTTAAAGTGAAAGGAAATGGCTACTAGTGTTAAATGCCACAAAGAAGTCAAGTCAGGTCAAGTCAAGGTTAGGGTCATAAAGTGCCTATCTGATTTGAATATTACCAGCTTATTAGATAATTATTAGGTGGCAAAGTGAGTTAGAAGGAGATTTTCAGAATAGAAGAAGAAATAAATGAATGTTACTTGAGCAATTAAAAATAGTGAGAGTAGATTCTTAGCAAATCTGGACATAGATGGATGTGAGGATGATAAACTGAAAGTTGATCTTCCTCAATGTATCATGCGTACAGGCTGCTTGGAAGGAAGACATGTGGAGGAGGGATTTAAAATCTTGAACCCCAGAAAATGTGTGCAACAAACTGTTCACTTCAATGACTTGAAATTATTCACTTCAATGGCTTGAAACTTATTCCTGCTTGAGATTGTTATCAATTAGTGGATTTAGAAGGAAACTTGTTTTGATATAAAGCAAATGTAAAAGGTAACAAGTAAAGTTCCTAGACTGGATACAAAAATAATTCAGGATGAAATCCAGGAAGAATGCTATGCTAAAAAAGTTCATGATAATCCTCAGCAGCATGGCAGATGAAAAACCATGAGAAAAAATGGAAACAAAAGAGTCAAGGACTAGTATAGTTTCCTCACAAATTATAAGACGTTTTCAAAATTTAGAAGACCTAGCCCTTCAACTTCTATTGGAACAATAATGAGATTTTGCAGTCACGAGAATTTTGAAAGAATGGTGTTGTTAACCTCAGGAGGAAAAGATAACTAGTGACGTTGGTTCCAAAGGAAAATGGGCATAGACGATTTCCTGGAGTGGAATTATGGTTGGAGGCATGTGCTTGCCAAACAGAGGCCATCCTCAAGTACATCAATCCTCTTTTGTTTATTTGTTTAGAAGTTTTTACTTTATTCAGTTATCCTTGCACATAGTAAAAAGTGTCAAGTATTTCTAGAGGTTAATTTTGAGAAACAGCATCCCACTGCCATTGTTTCTCAGCAACAGTGGCTTCTATTCCTTTTAGCTGATTACGTTGAAAATTGACTCAATATCTCTAGACAATGACCTTCTATTATTAGATCTTTTTGGTTTTTTATTGTTGTTTGGGTTTTTGTTCATTTGTTTTTAGTTTTGGAACATTATGTTTTGACTTCCAACTATAGAAAATAAGGGCTTAGCTTTTTTCTTCCCTGTTTACTCTTTGATTTTTTTTCTGGAGTTAATTTTGCTTTCTTGTTTGTTTAGTTTTCCTATGTTTATGTCTCTAATTCCACCCAAACTTTTGTCTATTACCTATATCATCTCTCGAGACATTTTGGTGCAGGAGGTATTCTGAAGATTTAATCTTTATGAAAAAGTATCTTTCAGAATCATCTCACCTATTATAATCTGGATGGGCTACCCCATGTACATGTACAACTATCATCCTGGAATCTCCTTTCCAAATCATCCTGAGGACTCTATCACACTCCTTTGTCTCTTTCATTTATCCATCCATTATTTCATCTATTCACATTTATTGACTGTGTGGGTAATTTGTTAGGCACTATATATCAGAGGGGCAGGGGGGAAGAAACAAAATTCATTGCTCTTGTTGGCATTATATTATAATGATTATCAAAAGAGAAAAATAATAATATATTAATAATAATAATATTCTCCACTTCTACATGGATGCCTAAAACCAAGTACAAGAAAAAACAGAGACTCATACTCATGGTATTTGGTAGAGAAATACGTGATCAGAGCTTATCTTGCATTGTTTAAAAACAATTTGAGAAATCCAACAGAATTTCTTAACTTTCCATCTTACTAGTCCATTCTAGAGTTTATTCCACTGTCCAAACAGTGTTTTGGAGGCACTAAAGGTGAAACCTCTTTCAAAAACTTTGGAACCCACAGTAAGATAGTATTAATGAAAGTATTAATGAACTTTTCTAACTACTAAAAAAGAGTTATGTGAACTTTGAGGACCATGGAAAACCTGTATTTATTTAAATAATTTTATTTATATATATTTACTGAAGTGAAAAAAATTACCAATAAGCTAAATAGAAAAAGAAAACACAAAAAAGCAAAGGTGTCATTAATATTGTCTTCACCTTCAAGTATCCTTGAAATCAAAATCAAAACCCCAAAGCTAGATATAAGTTTGGATTAAAGAGAATGGTACTATATCTTACATATTTACTTTTTTCCTAAATAAATATTTTGAAGTATAATATTACTAATTAACTCTTGTTTCCCAGGTAGTTCTCTGTCTCTTTCTGAGAAAGGGGTTTTATAGGTAAATTTTTGCAGCTTTGTACATGTGAAAATGTCTTTATTCTCCAGACACACTTAATTGATAAGTCAGGTCATTATAAACTTTTAGGTAGGGAATACCATCTTTCATCAATTTCATTTCTAGAAATGTAGAGGAGTAATGCCATTTTGATTCCTGATCTTTTGATTAGGACTTATTTTCTTTCTCTAGAATCTTTTAGAAGTTTCTCTTTGCCCCCCGTTTTCAAAAATTCCTGAATGATGTTGGGGTCTGTCTTCCCTGAGCGGAGCAATTGTTGGGTACCTTCAATCTGGACCTTATGCCCTAGAGTTCTGGGAAATTATCTTTATGAATGTTAATAATGTATTCCCTTACTTTTTTTTTTCTTTTTCTTCTATCCAATTATTTGAACATTATTTGGGCATTTCAGGAAGGCCCTCTAATATTTTGCTCTTTTCTCTCCTACAGTCCACTCCTTCTCTCTTTCCCATAATATCTAGGAGATATCTTTAGCATTTTCTTCTGACACTTATTAGTGAGTTTTTTAGCACTGACACCAAAATGTTAATGTCCAAAAGTTCCTTTCAAATTTGTTGAATGTTTCTTTGCCAAGGGACGCTTTTCTTGTTTCACAGTTCCTGTATCTTATATCTTTCTGGTATATTTTATTTTTATGTTTTCTTTCCTCTATATGTAGTGATTTTTTCCAAATGTTTTCTTTCTTTTTGTTTGTTTTGATCAGCATCTTGCCCATTAGTATCTTTCAAATCTTTCTAGTTATTCTTTGTTGTTTTCTCATATTTAAGACTGTAGCACTACAAAGCTTGTGAAAGCACTGAGCATATGAGTGGAAAATGCAGATATAAGCTTTACTATGGGGTGATCTAACTGGATATTTTAGTTGAGGCTGTGCTACCATGGTCTTTCTTTTCTTTTCCTTTCTCTCCCTTCCCTTCTGTCCAGAACCATCCCATCTCTTCTCTTAGGCTACTAAGCTTCCTGATAGAAGATTCTTCAAATATTTTTCTTGGAGAGTAAAGACCTGGCTTCAGTTTTGGTCACCCAAGGAACCCGGTGAAGTAAAGGTGCTGCATGTAAATCAGCACCTTTTATATGCATGCTCATATTTTCTTCAGTCTGAAGTATGGCGCCTAGCAATGAGACTCTGTTGCTGCTTATTCTTTTTAACTTTTTCATCCACAGAATAAATATCCAGTTGTTTTGCAAAATGAAGGAGAAGAAGTCATCTTGCTAAGCAAAGCAGAGAAAGGGATTTGTATTCTCGAGTGACTCTTGAACAGGTTTTCAGCTAGTTATCCTTAGTCTAGCCTTCTTGTCATTTACCCTGCATCCAAGATGCCTAGTGACTTTCAGGATTCTATGGAAAAAATTAAATTGGTTCTTAATTGAGCCTTTATGGATTTATGATTCAGATTTCTTGGCTATGTTAGGTATATTTCCACTCATTTTAATGCTTTCCAGCTTCCACAATTGTGATACTCTTGTCTTTTTTTTTTTCTTTTTTTTCACTTTTGTGGGTTAATGACTTAAAAATTCACACTATTGTTGGTTTGGTAGAATTTCATTAGATAACAAAATAGATGTGTGTATTCAATCAACTATCCTTACTTTAATTTCTACTCACCTTCAGCTTTTTTTGAATTGTACTGGGAAGATTATACTAACACCATTACAATGTCTGGCAGAGTTAGTAATACGCATTTGCTAAATTAACTAACACATGAAGAATGAATGAATAAATGAAAACAGAAAACTTGACTGTCTTTCTAGTGATATTGATGAGCAAATTAGTAAATATAATAGTAAATAGAAACATTTGAGAACATACGTAGAATACTCACCACTTGCAATTGAAGGTTAAAATTTGAAAGAACATGTGTTTATGAGCAGTGAACAGATGGCTGTGGATATGAAGTTAAAAATAGGATTTTAAAATTCTTATTGTTGAAGACATTGGATCTTACAGTACTCAGAATAATGTAGTTAGCAAAACATTCCTGTCTGATCACAGTAATTTAAGCCGAAATATCAGATGAGGGAATTCTCAAAAAAAACTAGATTTTGTAAAAGAATGAGGTACGTCATGTAATCACTGTAGAGAGGATATATAGGAAGTTCATATAGAGATATAAAGATATTGATATATAGAGCTTCAGTAACTGTTTACCAAAACTATGCAACTAAAGTGAGGACCTGATATTTTAGTAAAAGTAGGTGGATGTGTTCTCATGGTTATGGCAGAAGTTCAATAGAATAGAACTCATAATTAGAATATGGCTGTTGCTTTTAAGAAGCAATTCTAGTCAAAGAAGTTGGGTGTAAGGAAGTACATAGATGCAAAGGAATCCACAAACCCAGATAAGGACAGTGGTACTCACCAGATATCCAATTTATATCCCAATTCTTGCAATTAAGCAGGATTAACTATATGCCTAGTTCTGAGCAATAAATTATGGGCAGAAGTGATGTGTAATGTTTCTGAGACAGAGCATTGAAAATATGCACATGATTTTCCAGCCAGCACACAGTGAATCAGTGAATTATGAAATTCCGAGTAGTAGAGATACTCTCAGCCTGGGACCTTGAATAACTACATGGAATAGAAGACTCTCCCCACTACCAGGTCTACTTGAGCATATTATCATGAGCAAGAAATAAACTTTCTGTGTTGCTTGTAAGCAATTTACATGTTATGGTTAATTTACTAGTGCAGCATAGCCACCTAATCAAGATAAATTCATGAATGAATTTAGTGATGATTATTAGAATGATAGAAAGCACAGTTTAGCAAAATTTTAGCAAAGAAAGAAAATACACGTGTGAAATGAGAAAATCTTATCCACATTTTGACTGGAAATTTTATTCAATTAAAGCAGAAGAATTGATCCTTTTTTATTTGCCTGGCTGAAAAGTCAAGAATTTGAAGATCTGTTCTGTCTTACTAATGAACAATTACTAAATGGTAGTTAGAGCATGGAACTAAATTATTGGCACAAACTGATCATGATTAAAAAATATAAATAGGAATTAGGATGTATAATCAAAAACATGAACTTCAGGAAATACGTTAAGAACTTCACAGAAATAAAAGGCATCATACCATGTATTGAAATAATAAAAAGAAATAGATTGAAGACAGGGAATGTTTGCAAAAACACAAAGTAAAGAAATGTTAAAATATCTAAGAAATAGTAAAAGGAAAACAAGCTGCTAAAAAAATTACCCTAATCATACAGATTGCTATTCTATCAGTTTAGATTTTTAAAGGGTCAAGAAACATACAAGCAAATAAAAAATACTGACTTAAACTTCAAAGGATATTGACAATGAGATTAGACTAGAAATGAGACAAACAGAAACAGAAGGTTTTTAAATTTTGTTTTGGTCATAAACAAGAGAGACCCACAATTGAGGCAATGTTTACAGAAAACAAAATTAAACAGAAGTCAGTTTTATTTTGCTGCATCAAAGAAGATGGTCTTGAAATTGATAAACATAGCATCTTGCTTTAATGAGAAAAATAAATGAGATAGTTAGGGGTATATGAAGAGACTACATATGTAATTTAATTTCATCATAAACACCAGGCTTGTATAAATTAACTAATAGAATAGTGTAAGAAATATATATGTATATCCATATCTGTACCTCTCTTTCTGTCACATCATAGAACAGTAGTTGGAAATATTAGAGAAATCGTGGAGGATAGGAATAGAACCAAAATCATGGAGAATGGAAATAGAACTAAAAAATGAAGATTGCAGTTTTTGAAAAATATGGATTTCAAAAATTATAACTAAGTAAAATGAGCATCTTTTAAAAATTTTTTAGGTTTCTTCCTTCTCTAGGATTAAGATCTCATTTGTTATTTGACAGATCCTCAGTGTACAAAGTTTCTGACACATAGTAGGCAGTTATAAATATCTGTTGGATGAAGGACAGCTTCTTCAAATCATGTAGAATGGAAATAAAATTCCCTTCCTAGGCTCACTATACTTCTATTTTATAAATTTGAGTTTGAGTCATCTGACAAACCTGAAAAAGAAACGTTAGAAAATGGACTATTAAACAAAGGTATTGGAGTAATCATAAAGGAATTTTAGGGGTACTAGGAACCAGCACTAATTCAGTAACATCAAGCCTTGCTGAACTAATGTTACTTATTTACTGGGATTGTATTTCTGAGTTTTAGAAAAGTTTAACATATTCTCATATAATGTATATAGTAACACATTTTTTTTTAAAGTTGATCAGTAAATAAAGTTGTGAGCATTCTAACCTCTTTGCCAAATACTAGTGAGAGTAATGGATAGATGTCTCTTTCGTTCTATAGTTGGCCCCCTCAAAATTATCATGATTTTGATGAATCATAAAAAACATGCTTATTGAATTTTATAATGACACAGCTCAGAAATCATGTTAATGCTCTGCAATAGTGAAGCCCTCTATTTGAATAAATGTGGAATGACTGAAGTAAGGTTGAGCAGGAGAAAATCCAAGGTTTGTCAGATGACTCAAACTCAAATTTATAAAATAGAAGCACAGTGAACCCAGGAAGGGAATTTTATTTCCATTCTACATGATTTGAAGAAGCTGTCCTTCATCCAACAGATATTTGTAACTGCCTACTATGTGCCAGGAGCTTTGTACCCTGAGGATCTGTCGAATAATAAATGAAATCTTAATCCTAGAGAAGGAAGAAACCTATAAAAATTTAAAATATTTCAGGGTCTGTAGTTCATAAGGGAGATTGTACTTTTCTGTTTAGTTCTAAGAGATAAGAACCAGTGGCCTAAGGCATAAGTATTCAATATAAACAAATCCTTTCTATCCATTGAAACTGCTCATCAACAGAATAGGATGCTTGGTAAGGTTTGAGCCCCACCCCTTTCTGGCAGATTCTTATCTGGTGTGGATGTTGATTTGGTGTGAAGGATGCTGCTTGAGTTTCTCAAAAGATCATCTCTATTATCCCTGCCAAGATCCTATAGTGTTATTATTCTTAGCAGGCATGCCATGAAATATATAGCATGGATGCTTTTATTTCTTTAGAAATATCGGTTCATGGCTAGCAGAAAATTGGAGAGACAGGGTAACAGTGGATATACTAAATTTAAGTAACTTGGATTTCAATTACAAAAAAAGCAATAGAGGAGTTGTGAGAAATAAAGCAAGCACTTCATAAGAGTATTAAATTAGCATACTTTTATATAATAATGAGGTGTTATTGTCACATTTTGTTTTACTGCAAGGTGTGCATTTAAAGAAAGACACATAAATTAGGCTAAACTCAAGGTGCAGGGTTTTCAATTCTTATATTTGCTCACAAAAATACCATAGCTCTAAATGGGAGTCCATCGGGACATGAATAAGTTGCTTGTTTTAGTTAAGGGAGAAATCTGCCGTAGGAGGGGAGTTAGAGGTATGATTTTGATTCCCTGCAGGATAGAAGAGTTGACATCATTAGAATTAAAAACCCATCAATGCCTAGCATGTCATTGAGGCTGTAGTTGGAAATGCTAAGTGATACTGATACACAAGTATTTTCAGGGTCATTTGCAAAAAGAGAGTAGAGTCAGAACTAGACACTTTTAGATTTGCTGAACAGAAAAGGAAAATGAAACACAAAATAGTTGAGTTTGCAGAGGTATAGTCCTATTTCAAGGTTACTGTTAGTTAAGAATTGACACTAACTCTAAACCGTTCCCCGCAAACAAACAGCACAGGAGAGACATGAAGTATGTTAGCTGTTCACTCTGCTAAAAATTTAGCCAATTGATTCCATAGAGATTCTGGCTTAAAAGGTTAAAAAACCTTGCTACTCTAATTCTAATTTCCCAGGGTGACCACTATAAGATTAAGTGAGAAAGAACAACGATGAAAAAGACAGCACAGAAAATCTGAGCAATAATTCCACTTTAATTAGACAAGTTTTTATTTGAAACAGAAAATCCAAAGAGAGAATGTAATTCACTCTACAACAGTTTATATTATTTTTAAGTTCATACATTTTAGTTGTAACTCCTTTACAAAACATGCCAATACTAATTTAATTAATTTAATCCTAGATCATTTAAAGGGAAAATTCCTAGGTCAATATTTTGGATGGTTTGATTTAATATGCTAATATCTTTTTTTTTTTTTTTTTTTTTTTTTTGCGGTACACGGGCCTCTCACTGTTGTGGCCTCTCCCGTTGCGGAGCACAGCCTCCGGACGTGCAGGCTCAGCAGCCATGGCTCACGGGCCTAGCCGCTCCGTGGCATGTGGGATCTTCCCAGACCAGGGCACGAACCCGTGTCCCCTACCTCCGCAGGCGGACACTCAACCACTGCACCACCAGGGAAGCCCCTGCTAATATCTTTATATCAATATTTCTCTTTGCAGCTGTCCAGTCCCCAAAACTGTGAAGGGTAGCAGAACTTGCCACCCCAAAATATCTGTCATAAGGATATTTTGAGCTGGCTATTTTTAAAAAACAGCAGACGTGGGGGAAGCTCTGAACACCAAGTAGAAGTTACCCTTTTGTAAGAGACATTTACATTTATAAGGGAAATCTCCATTTGTAAGGGTGCCTTCCTGTCTGTACCAGGGAGAGAAGGGTGGCTAAATCTCTAGAAACTTATTAATGAAGAGGGCAGGGACTTAAATCTGTATAACAACTATACCCTTGTTTACTGTGCTTTACCTGATAACCTCCAGTAACTGGCTTCTCCACCCCCAACATCTTCCTTTTGTCTTTAACTGGAGATGGTATTTAAGGTGGTGGCTTGGGCTGTTTTAGGGAGTCACTTGGTTTTCCAGTGTCTCTCCCAAGTATACAGTAGGTATACATGTTATCAAACTTCTGATAGTTTTTTTTTTTTCCTATTAATCTGTCTTTTAGTACAGGGTGGTCTCAGCAAGAACCTAAAAAGGGAAAAGGAAAATTATATTCCCTCCCCTACAACTGCCTTTAGCTTTCATTGTTATGCCTCATTCATGAAAGAATAGAGAACCTAAATAGAACACCTTTTTGAAATTTCTAACCGCCAATGCCATTCAATGGCATGTATTAACCCAAGTGAAGAATAATTTAACTTCCTTCCTTTTGTTCATTTCTTTGGAGATAAGAGTAGCAAGGATTTGCCAAGTAATTTAATAAGCCTTTAAATTTTGCAATTGAGGATTTGTCACTGAACTTAAATTTCAAGGCATAAATACTATTTATTTTGACAATCACAAACTTTACAAATGATAAGAAAAAAGAAAAGCTCTAAATAACTCAGCAGTAAATTCATCAGGTTGGCATCTCATTCCCCTTTTCTTTCCAAGCTAAGCCAGGAACCACTGTTGCCATAACTCAAGCAGAAGAGAATGAAGAAAGTTGGAGAAGGTGAAATGAATATATGTATTCTTTTTTGTCTTCTGTAGTCTGAGCAAGTGTTTTTTTATTCTCAATCATTAATATGCGTAGGAATTGTCTGGGGATTCTGTTAAAATGCAGATTCAGATTCAGTAAGTCTGAGCTGGGGGCCTGAGATTTTTATTTCTGATTAACTCCTAGGTTATGGTAATGTTGCTGGGCCTAAATTACACTTTTAATAACAAGAGTCTTCAATCTTAATTTCTTATTCTTCTCTTGATGTTGTTGACCTAAAGAAAAAGGAACAACGTAAGAGCTGTAATCAGGGGCCTTACTGAGGACTATAGCCTGAGAAACAGCCTCTCAGTGGCTCTAAGAAAACTGCTTCAAAGAGTCAGAAGGAGAAGCCTAGCTTATGTATGATTTTTGTCTAGGGAATACATGCAGTTAAGCATACATCTTGGTAAAAGATTACTGCTATTCACAAAAAACAGATTAATTCAACTTAATGATTTTAGTGCTTTTATTTGTATGAGAAGATGCAAGAATCTGGGTTCATTAAAATTCTTCCTGAGATATACATCTAAGGGGGCTGTTTTCCCAAAGCACAGAGTCCCTCATCCTGTTTCTATTCCCAAATTCCTCTCAGGGTACACTATCAATCAGTGACTACAGTGGCTAATGAATTAAAGCTGGGTGCTAAGCAATACTACTTGTTCTTCTTGGTTTACATTTACATTTTCCTCCTAATGTTATTGTTTGAGTTGTTCTCATTTGAGTCTTCTCAGTATTGGCTAGTTTATCTTGGTGTTTCTACATTAGATTTATTGGTCTTTTTGTAAGAAATGCTCTACTCTTTAATTTTTTTGAAGCTCAAATTGTGGTATTAATGGAGAAGGGTGGAGAGTATGATGCAATATGATGGTTTCGTTAGCGTTTCAGAACAGGCCTCCCGAAAATGTGCCATTTTTGGCATGTGGATTATTTTGTGCTAAAGGCAGTGGAGAGCCTGTGGCTCAAGAGAACTACTGCCTCTTCCTTAACTATTTAGAAGAATTTAAATTGGAGATTTTTCCCCAAAAAACCACTATTACCAGAGGTAAATTTTATCTAAATGGCCCTATCTATATATGGCAGGGCAAGCATTTAATTACCAAACATCTGCTCTTATTATCATCCTGTGAATGACCCTCCTGTCCTTGGAAGCCTTAAGCCTCCATCCCATTCCTTAGCTCAGATGGCATATATACTTCATTTTATGAAATTGAAATTTGATTTTATCCTGTTAATCTGTCCCATGTCAATTGAATTCTTAGACCAGCCAGAAGAACCTAGGAGGATAGAGTAAAATTTTCTTTCTCTCTAACATTATCGTGGGTGAAGCCTGTAAGTGGATGTAGCATGAGCTTTGGAGAAAGCTCCAGAGCAGAGTGCAGGAGAGAGGGACACCGCTGAGTTTCAGCTTTCCCTCTTTATTTTGGGTATTAGATCTATATAAATAGCTCTAGTTTCCATTCATGGAGCATCTTCTCTATTCTAGTTCCTCATTTAACCCTTTTAAGAATTTTTGTTTTTAAATATTTTAATTAACTTAAAAGCTTATTATCCTTGTTTTACAGATAGGGAAAGGTCATGAATCCCATTTAAAAGGTGAGGGTTAATAAGTAAGTCTGTACAAAGTTAAATAAACACTTCTAAATTCAATTTCTGAGGCCAGTGTTAATCTTAATTCCAAAACCAGGTAAGAGATTACAAAAAAGAAAAAAAAATTTAAATTACAGACCAAAATCTCTCATAAACCTAGATATAAAAATCACCAACAAAATATTAGCAAATTGAATCCAGCAAAATAGAGAAAAAACATTCTACACAACAACCAAGTGAAATTTATTCTAAGTATATAAGACTAGTTCAAAATATAAAACTCCATCAATGTTGTCTACCATATCAATAAGATAAGGAAGAAACTCATATGATCATATCAATTGATACAGAAAAAGTATTTGAGAAAAACCAATACCATTAATGATAAAAACTATCAGCAAACGAGAAAGAAGGAAACTTCTTCAGCTTGATAAATGCATCTACAAATAAAATCTGCAGCTGACATAATAGGTAATGGTGAAAGACTGATTGCTTTCCCTGTAAGATTGTGAAGATTGCAAAGATGCCCCTTTTCACTGCTCTTATTCAACATGGGACTGAGAATTCTAGCCTATACAGTAAGGGAAAAAAAGGAAATGAAGTCACACAATTTGAAAAGGAAGAAATACAACTATCCCTGTTTGCAGATGATGTGATTGTCTAGATAGAAAATCTCGAGTCTTAAAAACAACTTGAATAGGTAGGGTCAACAAGATCGCTGAATACAAGATCAACACACACACACACACACACACACACACAAGAATTATATGTGTATATACTAATAAGGAACACATTAAACTTACATCAGAAATGCAGTACCATTTTAAATGCTCCAAAGAATATGAAATGCTTAGCCATACATCTAACAAACATATTCAAGAGCTGTAGGCTGCAATGTATAAAATGTTGATGAAAGAAATAAATGAAGACTGGAGTAAATGGAAAGACATATCATGCTCAAGGATTGGAGGATTCAACATAGGACATATAAATTTAATGCAATCCCTATCAAATTCCCAGCAAGGTTTTTGTACACATAGATAAGCTTATTCTAAAATGTATTTAGGAAAGGCCCTAGAGTACTAAAAGCAATTTTGGAAACGAAAAATAAATGGGGAAAAATCACTCTTCTACTGTTAAGACTCACTATATTATAGTAGTTATATAGTAAAGTGAAATAGACATTGTAACACTGTTACAGAGAAAGTTACATAGAGCAATGGAACCGAATAGAGTAACCAGAAATAGATCCACACAGGTATATGCAATCATTTTTTGACAAAGTTACACAACCAATTCAATGGAGAAAAGAATTGTTTTGGAGAAATTTTACATACAAAGACATTAAAAAAATAACCCTTTGCCTATGTCTCATATCTTAATATATATGAGTATATATATAGCTGGTGAAATATGAATAAACTCTGAATCATACCAATGATAATTACCTGATTTTGAGATTGCATTATTATTATACAAGATGTCAACACTGGGGGATACTGGATACATGGTAAATTGGATCTCCTTTTACATTCCTCTTCAACATTCTACACATCTATAATTTTTTCAAAATAAACATTTAAAAATTGTCAGTAGTTCATTTAAGATCCTACACAGCTTGAAGAACATGCTGCTGACTTTCTAAACTCTCCAGAGCTAGAGTTCCTATCTGCTGCCGCATACTATACTCTTCTAACTTCTAGCAAACAACGTTCTGGCGTGGAGGTAGGAGGGCAATGCCAGGTTGTGGAAGTTAATATAAGGTATACAAATTCTGTAAGTAAAGATATATCCTGACTTACTGTTTGGGAAACCCCATCTTACTTGGAAAGTTGGGTTTATAACCTAAGTAAAACACCAATTCCTCTTTTGTTTCCTGACTCACATTTTCTGTGCTCACTACTAAGTATAAATTATGTTAAGATGGAATTCTAGGGGAAAACCTTCAATGTACCTGTTTGCACATCTTCTTTCTTAAGGCTTACATTCTACCCTCCTGAAAGGTTTTTAAGGGACAGAACTATTTCCTTACTCTAATTACAATTTCAAGCAACCACTATTGTAAAGACCTTTCTCTAGCTTAGTTTTCAGTTATTTTTCACTCTAAAATGTTTAAAGTTGGTTCTTCCTCCCTTAGTGAATTCTTTCCAAATTGCTAGTTCTGTTTTTTGTTGTTGTTTTTTGTTTTCTCTTCCTTCTCTCTGTTTTAAGCATATAGAATCACATCTCCTTAACTCAGGGACTGTTGAGATTTCATGGGGATTTGGGGAGTAGCAGGCATCCTGGACTGGAGATTGTTATTACTTTTTGATCCACCTCCAGTAAGCAGTCTAACAATTCCTCTCACACCTTCCACCAAAAGTTTTCTCCTCGGGCTAATTGACTGTTAATGGAAGATAAGTAAGGCATTTAAACATCCACATCTTCTCAGTATACATGATTTATATCACCCTCTTAAAAAACAGGATTTAGGTAGCAGTCATTCTTTTTTTTTTTTTTTTCCTCTGTCACATCAGAAACTGGGTTTGTGGGATGGATTGGGAGACAGATTTTATTTTCTACTTGAGTTTTTCCAGGAATAGTAGTGAACTGCTAAAGTTGAAGTTACAGGGGTATAAGGACAGCTAGTTTTATACATAACTAATCTATAGTTGAATTGTATTTGAAAAAAATACTACATTTTCACTTGAAAATAGAGTGTTAGCCAGATAAATATCACTTCTTTTCTGTGAAAATTAACTCATGAATTTAGATTTTGGTAGATTAGGAGTCTATATGCATAGCATCTAATCTCTGAACCAGTTTTTGGCCTCTTTAATACAACAACTTTAAAATTACAAATTACACCCTTTAGTTTCTCTGGCTAAATAAATAAATAAAGATAAGGTCATTTAATTAGACTTGTTTCAGACTTGCTATGGAAATAGGTAGTCATTAATGAAAAATGAAGTAGAATCTCTGGAGTAAGATGTGCTCTGACTGAGTATTGTCTTACACAGTCTATTCCCTGATGGTGATTGTTACAAGATGGACCAAGAAATGAATGAGTGGCTCCCCAAGAGAAATACATTCTATGCACATAGTTATCTGAGCCAGTTGTTTGAAAACAAATATTTTATAAAATATAAATAATTCAGTTAGCTTCAGGAAGCAGTCTCTTATCCTGTAACTCTCTCGAAGCTGTTCCTTCTCTCAAGTTACACTTATTGTTCAAGCATCAATCAGCTCTTACAATAACCTTCAACCTGCCCTTCCGAATTTCCCCAAATGCAAGCTGTAGTCATTATTATCACCAGAGTTAACTTTCTCAAATGCAAATCTTACTATGATACCCTCTTTAAAAGTATCTCATTATGTTTCAGCCATGCTGTCTGTGCCATGAGTAGCATCTTTACTTTGGCTTGCTCAAAGATTACTCTGTAACATGCAAACTGTATGTGAAACCAGATTATAAACAACTGCACTTATTCCAGGAATGGCAATTTTACTTAAACATTGAGTAAACTCTTTAAATAAAAAATACCGATTTATTACAGAATAGCATGAAATGCCATATGAATTTTGAAATAAAATAAGAAACCTTGAAGAAATGTCATGCTTGTAAAATCAATCTTCTTTGGATTTTCTGTTTAGACTCCTTATCATAGTGTATAATTCTTTAAACAATTGGACCCCAGCTAACACCATATCCTGCAACTCCTTACTACTTACATTCCTTTGAGCTATCTCTGATGGACTACTAGTACCATTCCCCAAACTTCCCATGCTCTTTGTACATCTCTGAATCCTTTCATGCTGTTCTCTCTGCCTAAAATACCATTTCCCAGTTTCTCTGAGTTGTGAATTGCTATTCATCCTTAAAGTTTACAAATTCATTCAAACTACATAAATATATTATTCTTTCCTCTGTATCTAAAAATAATACTTCCCATAAATCTATTCAAGTATATTTTATGTTGTATCATGCTTATTTTATGTATTTGTTACTTTTACTAGTTATGAAAGCTTTAAAGTTAAATGATATGTCTTATTCAATTTTTGTCTTCCTGCAGTGTTTTATAATATGGCCATAAATCAAATACTTTAACACTCCTCCTTCCAAAGATTTCATTTAGATCCCCTTTCCTTGAGTGTGGGCTGTACTTTATGACTCCCTTATAACAAACAGAATGTAGTGGAAATCACAGAGTATAACTTCCAAGACTAGGTCGTAATCAACACAAAGTTTAGTACCTGGAAGTGATCCAACATGCTGCCATGACAGAGATGTAAAATCTCTTTGGGACTGGACAATGAATAAAACTGGTAGGATTTTGAGAAGACAAGTGGTACAGGTTTTTAAAGCCTTGAAAAAAACTCTTTGTAGAAGAATGGTGACAATTCAGAAGACGTTGTGTGAGGGCTAAAAATAAAGCTATCAATGATTCCTGCAAAAATATGGAAAGTAGAAAATATGCCTAATGAACTGGGAGATCTAGCTATGGAGCTTTCCAGAACAAGTGTTGGAAGATGCCATCTGATTTCTTTTTGATACTTATGGTAAAATGTGAGAAAAGAGAGATGAACTAAAGTAAGTATTGTTAAACACAAAGAAGCAAGATTTGATTGCTTTGAAAATTCTCAACCACTCCAGATAGTAAACACTGCCAAGAAAACATCCTGTACAGATGAAATCAAGACTGGGACTGTAAAATCTTTGTTAAGATCTCATAAGACTCTGAGGTGAAGCTTCAGAATACCATTCAGTCAGAAAAAAGCTCCTCCAAACATTTTAAGGGTGTGCCTTGCCGATCCTCTAAATTAAATAATAGAGGTACTAAGGAGCTTAAGGAAATTGCCCATCAGCAAAAGTCTAAAATAGAAAAGGGCATATGTCAAAAGAGGTTTGTCAGTGTGACCTTTGGCACATTAAGATTAACAGGAGATCCAGACAGTTTTAAAAGAATTATTTTGGTGGAAACAATGTCATCTTGGACTGAAAGGGACAGTTTAAACTGGTGGTAATTTTGCCAATATAATTTTGATCCTCAAAGTTCTTGCATGCATTGGACAAACTACCTGGCATGTTGTAAAGACATTCCAGCAACTATATAAAGTCCACATTTTGAGGTACTGAGATATTCTACCAGTAACCAGTGAGAAACTGAAGTCTTTAGCCAATGGCTATGTGATTGAGCCAACTTGCTAGGGTATCATCTAGTCCAGGTAAACCTTAAAGTGACTGAAGCTCCAGCTAATATCTCAACTCTAACATCATGAGAGACTCCAAACCAGAACCACCAGTAAGTTGCTCTTGTATTTCTGATTCTCAGAATCACTGATATAATATTTGTTGTATTCCATTAAGTTTGGGTTAATTTGTTACACAGCAAGAGATGACTAAAACTATTCTTTTTGTCATCTACTGTATTGTTTGGTGTGTAGTTCTTAGTTATCAAATATATGCTGGAAGAGAAAAGGAGAGAAAAGATGAAGACAGAGTGGGTGGAATACAGAATAGAAAAAATATGGAGAGAAATCGTGATATTTAAAATAATTTAAAGGTTTCTCAATGACATTTTTTTCATAATATATGGTAAAAGTTATTTGGCTTTAAAAGTAAAAATGTCTGAATTTATATCAACAAATTAAGACAAAGGTGGTGGGCACTGATACCTTTTCTGCACATCACATAGGCATTCTGTTATGATTTTCATTAAAATTTGTCATTTAATCTTAGCAAAAATTCTGGGAGTTAGGTTTTATCTCCAATTTATATATGAGAAAACAGCCTTAAAGATATGAAATAACTTGTCACAGTCATAAACCCAGTAAGTAGCAGAGGTAGAATCTGATCCCACATCTCTCTGATTCCAAATTTTCTAATGTTTTGCTGTTGTATGAAACATATATTATTCATGATGCCTAGTGGATCTGGAACAGCAAGGAACTTTCTTTTTTCATTTATGCGTTATTAATTCAGATTATTTACTAAGAAGTTAAAAGTACTTATTAGCAGAATATTTGGGGATATTCTGGAGTCAACTGTGTTCAACTTTATTTGCACATCAGCTTTGCCTGAGGAGACTTTTAAAAAATACAAGTGTGTGGTGCAACATAAGTAGGCCTAGTAATCTGTTTTTTATAATCTCCATAGAATGCAAAGTAGGGAAAAATTGTTCTAGGCATTAACTCTAGACAATTCTAACTTTTCTTCTCTTCCACCTCACGTTGGTGTTTCAACTTTGCCCTTCCCTTCCTTTTTTTCTTTCTTATAAAAACATCTATTGACTGTCTCTTAGATGTTTAACACTTTAATAAAAATTTCTGCATATAACTACGAAGTAGAAGGATTAGATCATACATTGAGTAGAATTCTGAGCTCCTTTATTGAAAATAATATTGACTGTTGTCTATAATGACGATACTGGGAATAAAGGGTTGAACTGGTGGTAATGCACATATGAAACAATCTGAGAAAAATAAACTATTTACTTCTTACTCAATTAGAGTTTCTCCTACGTTTAGCCCTTCAGTATATACCACAAAATTTTTATCCAAAAAATTATTTTTCTTATATTCCTGTATACTTTAATAATCTCTAAACAAATACTATTATTTATCTATAACATTTATAACTTTATGGTTTAAGTATCAGCCACAGAAATATTGTACACATTTGCTCATTCACTTAAAAACAATCATTTTACTTTCTGGACTTTTATCAGTTGTGGGTTTTTGTTTTTGTGTATGTGTATGAACTTTACAAATTTATTTTATAAGTTCAAAATTTTATTTTAGGTCACCCAAGTAATTGCTGATTATGTTATTCTGACCTGTGTGATTGTGAAAGCATGTTGACGATATCAAAACAAGAAAAATAATCACTTCTATTCCTAGAGCCCTGAAAATGTTACTTTGTCTTTCTCCTGACATTCTCCATGACTCTTTTGACTCCATGGTTTGCACTTGAGCTGTTCTCACTGTGGAGAGAGCCCTGGATTCCCTTAAATCTAATAAAGTCCAATTAAGGACTGCTAGTTCCTGAGTTCCATACCCTAAGGACACATGTTAATGATGAGTTTAAAATGGTGTCCTATAAGAGGCTTACAGAGTTCCAGCCACCTTAGCACTTCATTTTTAAAATGAGTGATAATTGGTAAGACTTTAGCATTCCTATTTAAAAGATAAGGAAGTACAGATTCAGGGAACTTCAGGACTTCATCAAGGTTACCCAGACAAGCCACACTTAGAGCTTCTTAGATTATGAGTAGGTTAAATAATTGAATGACAGAACTAAGATCCATTTCAATAAGACCCACAGTTTTACTGTTTGGAGATATGTGTGTGTGTGTGTTTGTGTATAGATATATATTTGGATTTGGGGAAGAGGATGTTTCTAGTTTTGCTTTCATTTTGAAAGATCTGTCCAGATTTTTATGAAATGGAATTAATTGGAACATTGACAGAAATTCCATTTTGTGCTATGGAAGAGTGCAGCAAAATTTAGGGCCTAATTCTATGATTTGCAGCTATGATGAAGGTAGTTCTTCATGAATCTTTTGAACTGTAAGATTATACAGGAGAAAGTGAAACTATTTGGTCACCATCATCACATTCTTAGAAATGAAATTTGCAGCATGTACATTTGATACCTCACATCCTTCTTCCACACCCTGCCTATATGGGGCCTTTTCTGTGTGTAATAATATATGAATAGGCCCAGAATTAGTACAGCTAATCTCTTCTATGTCCCAGGGTACTAAATCCTCTATTAACTCAATTCTTGTTGAAGCATAGAAAGAAAATGCCCTGGAAAATATCCTGGTGATTATATTTTTCCTTATGCAGTCTGAACCTAGGTATCATTTATATAGGCAACATACGATTATATAGGAAAACCTCTAAATACCACAGGCAGACTTTCATAGATTCAAAGTATTAAGGGATAGAAAGTGGTCTTAAAATGAATCTAACAAAGCCTATTATATGTATATAGTTTTTATTTAAGATATGAAATCAGCTAGATTCCTATCTTTTCAACAAGAGAACATCCTAAAAAACACAATATATTTAAAATAACATAAATAATGTTAATTTTCTGTGAAAAAATTGGAAGGAGTATGTCTAATGATAATATAGTAATTGGAAGGGGAACTCTTCAAAGAAATGAACCAAGGGATAGTGCAAAAACATTATCATAATGAGAAATGAAACAGCACACCAGAAATTAGAAGCAGACATTAATTCTTATACACACACACACAAACACACAAATAACAACTTCAGAATGAAATCACATGACAGCATATGTCCTTAAGTGTGTAAAAGGGTCTCTGACTCATACCTGTGGTCAGGTTAGCTTTGAAGATGGAATAGGGTCAGATGAGGATAATTCTAATGGCATTAGATTCCCAAAATCCATGAAGATGTTCAGTTGGAGTTCTTCCCTTTGGGGCCATAGTTATAGGTCACATACATGCTTCCCAGAAATATATCTTAGCAATTTGTCTGACGAAGAGATAGGTTGGCAGGTTTCTACTTTGGGGCATAAAATATTTAGAACATTTCTAGGATTGCTGTAAGATTTTGAATTTCCTACCATTTTCATATGTTTATGACCATTATCTTCTTGGTCACAAAATTATCCCAAAGATGGAGCCAGAAGGAAGTTACTTTGCAATCCAAGTCATGTGTTAAGTAGTAGAGAGTGGTCAAGAAGCATCGACAGGAAAGTGCTCACTGGTAGTCTCTTAAGTATATTATTATTTCATGGAATTCTTTTATGGAAGTGTAGTGATTAGGTCTTATCTTCATCTTGTAAATCCCACAATGCCAAATCCCAAATTCTGTCAGTTGTTCGTTCAATAAGTAGCACCGACAGTGAGATTTATTAATTCCCTGATGTATCAAACTTCACCAGCTGTCTTGAAGTTGCAGAGCATAATGGTAGGATCTCAGAATCATACCTGTGCCTGACTTTCATATGGGAATAAACACTAGATGATGCAAATTAAAATTTTTTTAAATGAGTTAGATCTACTATACAGTTTTTGGGTTAGCTTAAGGTGATCTGAAGCTGAATTTCTGTGATAATAACTTCCATTTTGTGTTTTCTAGATATTACTGGAATAGATTTATAAAAGAAAGTGAGAAAAGTAAATAATTGTGCTATATTTTTACCCACATCAAGTTTCAACTGTTCTTGTGATAAATACACAATTTGTTCAGGCTTCTCCTTATTACTCAGCTCTGTTTAGGGAATATTTCCTAAAGCAGTGATATTTTTAGAGATATTTCTTTTGCTATTTGTGTAGTACTTTATAAGAGATAGATATTTGATGAAAATAGGAAATTTGAATTCATCATTTTAGGGTTTCACCCTGGAAAGCATTTGTGTGATAAAATACTATAAACTATATTGTTCTGTCTTTATAATAATCAGTATTCTCACATGTTTATGGTTTATTTATCTGGTACTGAAAGGGAAAGTATACTCTGTTAGACAAAGTGTATGACTCTTTACTCCAATTTAGAAGCTTTAGGAGTTTCCACAATTTATTAAGACGTTTTCATAATGGGTCAGTTTCCAGAAGACATCCACTAAGGTTCAGCTCTTCACATGAATATTAAGAAAAAAAATACATTTATAAAGATGGCACTTTAAATCTGTGACTTTAATGCAGTAGGAGTGCTGCCTGAATCTTTGTAAAGCAAGCAATACTGAGAAAATAGATATGGTTAAGAGATTAAATAAAATATTTAAAAATAAGGCTAAAGAAGGGAAGGTATTCTCCTGATTCTCTGTTGCCTCATAGACTTTGGTTTCTGTTTTATGCCATGCAATGTTTACCACCACAGTCAGTGAAAAGAATTTGTGTATTTAAATGTTTCTACTGTTATCCATAAAAACTGTGAAGTGCTGCTTCAAGAGGTAGATGAGTATGATTTTTATCTTGGTGAGTACAGTTGTACTAATACGATGTCTAGTTAGGGCAAAGGATGTTTATTAAGGCCTACTGCAAGTCTGTGATTAAATTCATGCCACAGAGAAGCAAATTTGTTTATTCTGAAATTTATTTGCTCATGTGAAATAGTTCCACATCTTTTCCAATTTGGTCCTGGAGGGCTACTTTAGTCTTTTTTTTCTGCTACAGTGAGGTCCGTTTCAATAGTTGCCATGGGATAAAGAAGTTTGAATATTTAGTAATTATGAGAAGTCCCACGAGGTCATTCACTACTTACTCTACCTTTTTGTCTTGGGTTTTGTTTGCTGCTCTGTGCATGGTGTTTTTTCCAGCAGACAATGTCAGAACAGGATTATTCCTCACTCTCTCTTATTCTCTGGAGTGTGAGTCACAATAAAACAGAACTCGTGGGCTTCCCTGGTGGCGCAGTGGTTGAGAGTCTGCCTGCCGATGCAGGGGACATGGGTTCGTGCCCCGGTCCGGGAAGATCCCACATGCCGCAGAGCGGCTGGGCCCGTGAACCATGGCCTCTGAGCCTGAGCGTCCGGAGCCTGTGCTCCGCAATGGGAGAGGCCACAACAGTGAGAGGCCCGCGTATCGCAAATAAAATAAAATAAAATAAAAACAGAACTCGTAATCCATTCTGGTTTCTAACAATTAGAAAAATAACTGGTAAGCCTCTATCTGTGCTCTCTCTTCCTCTTTCCTCACCAAAAATATATTACAGCAGTTGGAAAGAACAGTTTGTCTCCTTGAAAGCAGAGGACGAACAAGGATACTAGCTCCTGTATTCCTATCTTTTAGTTTACAGCTGGATAAGTATGAAGAAATAAAGATGATAAAAGGCAATAAATGTATGTGTATATCCCAATATGAAATAATGTTTTACCAAATGATAAAGTGGCTTTTTCTTTAAAGGGTCACTTTGTTTCCATAACTGTTATCTTATTTATTGTTGCAAAATCCTTTAGAGAAAACAAAAGACATGATGCTATGTGCACCCCATTGCCCACATGAGAAAACAGAGGCACAGACTGATAAGGAACTCACTCAAGAGGATGCATATGACAGTGACAAAAGAGGGATTCAAACCTTTGGAGTTCCAGCTTGCTTGTTTTGATACTGCGCCATTTTGCCTCCTAATATATTTATTTTTCACAATCCTGGAAAATGAGCAATGTCTTCAGTGAGCTAGTAATGTAAGGAGTTAATAAAGGTCTAAAGAGGCTAAACTGCAGTAGTGGCACAGAATACAATATCTAACTTAACCTTTGGTTGGCATATTTCCAAAGGCAGAGACATGCTTTATAAACTAGAACAACTGCACATAGCAAAGGAATGACTTTAATTCATCTCACTGCAGATGGAAATATAATGTGCTAGTATCTCCATATTTGTATTTTCTTTAGTTGCAAACTCAGCTTTAAAATCTTACTATAGTGAAATATTAAAATATACTGAGAATATATGATATGTATATATTTGACTATCAAATATATGCACATAAAAATGACTGTAATCTGAGTGATGGGATCAATGTAAATGATATCTTCTGAGTAAAACATGAGGATATATTTAGAACCATTTAGGTTTAACTTTTATGTATGGAAGCAAACTTAGAGATCTAGTGTAAACACTTCATTTGAAGAAGAGAAAAATAAGGTCCAGAAAGGTGAAATGAGTTACCAAAGACTATCACATCTATATATCTACCATAGATGTAATTTCTGATAGAAATTAGTTAAGTATTGCATCTGTATTCTTTTTTTTCTTTTTTTTTTTTTTTGCAGTACGCGGGCCTCTCACTGCCGTGGCCCCTCCCGCCGTGGAGCACAGGCTCCGGACGCGCAGGCCCAGCGGCCATGGCCCACGGGCCCAGCCGCTCCGCTGCACGTGGGATACCCCCGGACTGGGGCACGAACCCGTGCCCCCTGCATCGGCAGGCGGACTCCCAACCACTGTGCCACCAGGGAAGCCCGCATCTGTATTTTGAAGGTAAGAAGTTTCTGAGTTTCTGAGAAGATCTGATAAACAGAGGTCTGGAAATTTCTCATTCAGTAGTATTTTTGGAGGGGATTTCTTCCAGGAAATGCTTTTCTTTGTAAGTAGCAGGAAAAACAAGTCTTTAATCTCTCTTCTTCTGTGTAAGCAAGAGTGCATTTATGTGCTTGTGTAGATAGATGGATGAATGGATAGATGATAGATAGATAGATGGCATATATTAAAAGCTTAGAGGTCGTAGGAACATTGTTTTGGAAGAAAAACATTTTAATTAAGTACTGAGGAGTAAATAGATGATTCCAAGTGGAATAATAAGGAGAAGAAATGTAAACATGAGACAGTAATATGTACAAAGACACAAACATAAAAACACTAGTTTATTCAAGATATTCAAAACAAAAGGTTATTGTTTGAAATGTCAGGTATAAGTAAGAGACAATGAGATTGAAGAAGTAGTTTAAAGGCAGATAATGAAGTATCTTTTATGAGAAGTAATGGATTTGAAATTTATAACTAACAATGCAGTAGAATTAGGTTAGGTTTTAAACAGAGATTAGTGTAGCAGCAGGTAGGGGAAAGACCAGAAAGGGGAAATATTGACAACAGGAAGTTCAAAAAGGAAGTTGCTATAATGATTCAGACAAGAAATGATGAGAATCTGAACAAAGGCAGTAGCAGTGGGGGCAGAGCAGGATAAACAGAAATAAGAGATGTTTTAATGGTTGAATGTGTTAAAACTTCTTTGCTAATGTTATATCACCTGTGAAGAGCATAGAGGAATCAAAGATGATACCATCATATCTAACTGGCTATCAGAACATCAATAACTGAGATAATGAGTACGGGAGAAACAGATTGGAGTGAGAATGAAGGTACTGCGTACCATATTTGATGTCCTAAGTTTTGGTTGCCAGTATTATTGGATTGGGAGCTCAAGAACTCTCTCGAACAAAAGAAGAGATAAAGATCTGAGAATCACTAGTCATGTTTTGGTAGAAGCAATCATGAAATTATCCCAGGGAGTGTGTACAGAGAAATGTAAGAAGGCCAAGGACAAAATCTCAGAGAATACTAAAATGTGATAATGAGTGTTGAAAGTGGAGCCAATAAATGAAAAAGAAATAGTATTTTCAGATAATAGGAAGTAAGCTAGGCAAACATGATGTCCAAGATTCATAGGAGAAGAGAATTTCAAAAAGTTAGAATGGTGAACAAGGACAGTTGTGTTCATAAGAGCGAAAGAGATTAACGATTGAATATAGATCATTAGATTTGGCAGTTTGGGGATCATTGTGAAGTGAGTAAAAGCATTTGCAGACTGGAAGAAAGGAGAAAAAGATTGTAATGGATTAAAATATATTAGCGTATGAAGTATATAAACTAAAGCTAGACTTTCAGTAATATTAGTCAAAATGTAAAATAATGAGTATTAATTAAATTTTATTTACTGTAGAGATTATTGTATGAATGAGGCAACAGATCAAGGAAAAAGTATTAGCAATTAAGAGAGATATTCCCACAAATTATATTTTATGTAAAGTTGGATATTATGTTAGAAAGAATTAGATGACAACATTGTTGGTGGGTTGAAAAGTTGAAATTATGTGAAAAATAGAAGATAACATCACAGTTATATAAAAAAGGCAAAGAGTTCTCCTTAGGGAGAAGGTGATAATTATTTCTAATGGTCTATAAATGAAGAAAATTTTGTTTTCAATAACGTTTTAGCTTTAAAAAACTATGAAAATAATGTTCTTCATTATGAGGCTGAACTATAGAAAGTACCTAAAAGCAATCTTGTCAATCCACTCAGTTATTTTTGCCTTATTTTATATATCTTTGAGGTCTGTGTGTTTCTCGAGTATAATAAGAAAAATAAGATTTTTGAGATTTATGAGAATGAGCCAGAGTAACATGGGTACTTTCTTTCTGCATCAACTTTGGCACAGGAGGACAAGTTAGAGAGTGGGTCTGATCAGCATGCAGTGGGCTGCATGCTGGAGGGGGAATTCATTTTCTTTGCCATAAGAATCTACTTAAGTTTCCATAAAATTGGCAACTTTCTAAAAATAAGACAAGGGCTTCCCTGGTGGCGCAGTGGTTGAGAGTCCGCCTGCCTATGCAGGGGACACAGGTTCATGCCCCAGTCCTGGAAGATCTCACATGCTGCGGAGCGGCTACGACCGTGAGCCATGGCCGCTGAGCCTGCGCGTCCGGAGCCTGTGCTCCGCAATGGGAGAGCCCACAGCAGTGAGAGGCCCGCGTACCGCAAAAAAAAAAAAATAAATAAAATAAATAAAAATAAGATAAAAAAATATATGGCTTATTCTTTCTTAAACTAAGGAGATAGACCAAACCACGAGTCATTTTAAGTTTGGTGCATGAATACGTGTCATAGTAAAACACTGATAAACATTGCATATTCTTTTTTTTTTTTTTTTTTGGCTGTGCTGCATGGCCTGTGGGATCTTAGTTCCCCAACCAGGGATCTAACCTGTGCCCCGTGCAGTGGAAACATGGAGCCTTAACCGCTGGACCGCCAGGGAATTCCCAAAACATTCCATATCCTTAACAGTGCTAATTTGTTGGAGGACCACATTGTATCACTGAGATGACACTAGATAATAATTAAGGAGTCTAACTTTAGCCCCAACTCTGCAAAAAATTCTGAATAGAGAGGAAATTATAATATTTTAAGGACTTAGTTGTCCTTCATTGTGTATCAAAAGCTTAGGATGCAATAATATGCAAGAATCCCTCTAATTCTAAAATTTTGCAAGTTACAAAACCCAGGACAGACATCATATTTTCTAAAGGCAGTAGTATTAAACTAGGTTAGTATTTTTTTTTTCCATTTACCAGAATGTATTGGGTTGACCCAAAAATTTGTTCAGTTTCTTCCATAACGTCTTACAGAAAAACCCGAATGAACTTTTGGGCCAACCCAATAACATACATAAAATAAAATGCACAAATTATAAATCCAGTTTGATAAGCTTTGGCAAATGATACACCAATCAAGATATGAAACACTTCCATCACTTCAGAAAGCTGCTTCTTCCTCTTTACAGTACCCATCCTACCTCAGGCAATCACTTATCTGCTGTATCACTATAGATTAATTTTGGCTATTCCAGAACTCCATATAAATAGAAAAATATCATTTGTACTCTTCTGTCTCTGGCTTATTTCACAGAGTATACTATTTTTGAGATATATTCATCCTTATTACTGCATTTATCAGTAGTTTATTCCTTATTGTTGAATAACACACCATTGTAGGAATATACCACAGTTTGTTTTCCATTCTCCTGTTGATGGAAATTAGAATTGGTTCTAGTGTAAGGCTTTTCATTTATTTATTTATTTGGCTGCATCACGTCTTAGCTGTGGCACGCGAGATCTTTGTTGCAGCACACTGGCTTCTCTCTAGTTGTGGCGCTAGGGCTCTTGAGTGCATGCATTCAGTAGTTGCAGCGTGCAGGCTTAGTTACCCTGCAGCATGTGGGATCTTATTTCCTTGACCAGGGATTGAACCTGCGTCCCTTGCATTGGAAGGTGGATTCTTAACCACTGGACCACCAGGGAAGTCCCAAGGCTTTTCTTTTTTGAACTTATATTTCATTACTCTTGTCTAAAATGCCTAGGATTAAAACTACTAAAATACTTCCCAGCATTGATGAATCTTCTAGTTATGCCACATGCTTGCCAGCACTTAATTTTAAATTTTTATTAAATTATCAAATGGTTGCCATTATTTTAAAATTTAATCATTCTAGTAAGTGTAAAAAAATATTCTCAGAGTGAGTTTAATTTACATTTCTCTGATAACTGAAGTTGAGCATAGTTGTGCTTAGAGCTGTTAATGAAATCTGTGTCCAAACATTTTGCCCACTGTTCTATTTAGTTATTTGTCTTCTTATTATTGAGTTTCTAAATGTTCCTTATGGATTCTGGGTACAGTTCTTTGTGTGTGAGTGTGTGTGTGTGTGTGTGTGTGTGCGCATGTGTGTATACATATATTACATATACATATGTGTATATATTTTTTTCTTCCAATCTTTGGTTTGTATTTTTAATTTTATAATGGTATCTTTAAAAGAAAGAATAGTTTTTTTTTTTTTTTTATTAGTTTCTGCTTTATAACAAAGTGAATCAGTCATACATATACATCTGTTCCCACATCCCCTCCCTCATGCATCTCCCTCCCTCCCACCCTCCCCATCCCACCCCTCCAGGCGGTCACAAAGCACCGAGATGATCTCCCTGTGCTCTGCGGCTGCTTCCCACTATCTATCTACCTTACGTTTGGTAGTGTATATATGTCCATGCCTCTCTTTCCCTTTGTCACAGCTTCCCCTTCCCCTTCCCCATATCCTCAAGTCCATTCTCAAGTAGGTCTGTGTCTTTATTCCCGTTTTACCCCTAGGTTCTTCATGACATTTTTTTTTTTTTTAAATTCCATATATATGTGTTAGCATACGGTATTTGTCTTTCTCTTTCTGACTTACTTCACTCTGTATGACAGACTCTAGGTCTATCCACCTCATTACAAATAGCTCAGTTTCGTTTCTTTTTATGGCTGAGTAATACTCCATTGTATATATGTGCCACATCTTCTTTATCCATTCATCCGATGATGGACACTTAGGTTGTTTCCAGCTCCGGGCTATTGTGAATAGAGCTGCAATGAACATTTTGGTACATGTCTCTTTTTGAATTATGGTTTTCTCAGGGTATATGCCTAGTAGTGGGATTGCTGGGTCATATGGTAGTTCTATTTTTAGTTTTTTAAGGAACCTCCATACTGTTCTCCATAGTGGCTGTACCAATTCACATTCCCACCAGCAGTGCAAGAGTGTTCCCTTTTCTCCACACCCTCTCCAGCATTTATTGTTTCTAGATTTCTTGATGATGGCCATTCTGACTGGTGTGAGATGATATCTCATTGTAGTTTTGATTTGCATTTCTCTAATGATTAATGATGTTGAGCATTCTTTCATGTGTTTGTTGGCAGTCTGTATATCTTTTTGGAGAAATGCCTATTTAAGTCTTCTGCCCATTTTTGGATTGGGTTGTTTGTTTTTTTGCTATTGAGCTGCATGAGCTGTTTATAAATTTTGGAGATTAATCCTTTGTCAGTTGCTTCATTTGCAAATATTTTCTCCCATTCTGAGGGTTGTCTTTTGGTCTTGTTTATGGTTTCCTTTGCTGTGCAAAAGCTTTGAAGTTTCATTACGTCCCATTTGTTTATCTTTGTTTTTATTTCCATTTCTCTAGGAGGTGGGTCCAAAAGGATCTTGCTGTGATTTATGTCATAGAGTGTTCTGCCTATGTTTTCCTCTAAGAGTTTGATAGTTTCTGGCCTTACATTTAGGTCTTTAATTCATTTTGAGCTTATTTTTGTGTATGGTGTTAGGGAATGATCTAATCTCATACTTTTACATGTCCCTGTCCAGTTTTCCCAGCACCACTTATTGAAGAGGCTGTCCTTTCTCCACTGTACATTCCTGCCTCCTTTATCAAAGATAAGTTGGCCATATGTGCGTGGGTTTATCTCTGGGCTTTCTATCCTGATCCACTGATCTATCTTTCTGTTTTTATGCCAGTACCACACTGTCTTAATTACTGTAGCTTTGTAGTATAGTCTGAAGTCAGGCAGCCTGATTCCTCCAGCTCCGTTTTTCGTTCTCAAGATTGCTTTGGCTATTCGGGGTCTTTTGTTTTTCCAAACAAATTTTGAAATTTTTTGTTCTACTTCTGTGAAAAATGCCAGTGGTAGTTTGATAGGGATTGCATTGAATCTGTAGATTGCTTTGGGTAGTAGAGTCATTTTCACAATATTGATTCTTCCAATCCAGGAGCATGGTATATCTCTCCATCTATTTATATCATCTTTAATTTCTTTCATCAGTGTCTTATAATTTTCTGCATACAGGTATTTTGTCTCCTTAGGTAGGTTTATTCCTAGATATTTTATTCTTTTTGTTGCAATGGTAAATGGGAGTGTTTTCTTGATTTCATTTTCAGATTTTTCATCATTAGTGTACAGGAATGCCAGAGATTTCTGTGCATTAATTTTGTATCCTGCTACTTTACCAAATTCATTGATTAGCTCTAGTAGTTTTTCGGTAGCATCTTTAGGATTCTCTATGTATAGTATCATGTCATCTGCAAACAGTGACAGCTTTACTTCTTCTTTTCCAATTTGGATTCCTTTTATTTCCTTTTCTTCTCTGATTGCTGTGGCTAAAACTTCCAAAACTATGTTGAATAAGAGTGGTGAGAGTGGGCAGCCTTGTCTTGTTCCTGATCTTAGTGGAAATGGTTTCAGTTTTTCACCATTGAGGACAATGTTGGCTGTGGGTTTGTCATATATGGCCTTTATTATGTTGAGGAAAGTTCCCTCTATGCCTACTTTCTGCAGGGTTTTTATCATAAATGGGTGTTGAATTTTGTCGAAAGCTTTCTCTGCATCTATTGAGATGATCATATGGTTTTTCTCCTTCAACTTGTTAATATGGTGTATCACATTGATTGATTTGCGTATATTGAAGAATCCTTGCATTCCTGGAATAAACCCCACTTGATCATGGTGTATGATCCTTTTAATGTGCTGTTGGATTCTGTTTGCTAGTATTTTGTTGAGGATTTTTGCATCTATGTTCATCAGTGATATTGGCCTGTAGTTTTCTTTCTTTGTGACATCCTTGCCTGGTTTTGGTATCAAGGTGATGGTGGCCTCGTAGAATGAGTTTGGGAGTGTTCCTTCCTCTGATATTGTTTGGAAGAGTTTGAGAAGGATGGGTGTTAGCTCTTCTCTAAATGTTTGATAGAATTCGCCTGTGAAGCCATCTGGTCCTGGGCTTTTGTTTGTTGGAAGATTTTTAATCACAGTTTCAATTTCAGTGCTTGTGATTGGTCTATTCATATTTTCTATTTCTTCCTGAGTCAGTCTTGGTAGGTTGTGCATTTCTAAGAATTTGTCCATTTCTTCCAGGTTGTCCATTTTATTGGCATAGAGTTGCTTATAGTAATCTCTCATGATCTTTTGTATTTCTGCAGTGTCAGTTGTTACTTCTCCTTTTTCATTTCTAATTCTACTGATTTGAGTCTTCTCCCTTCTTTTCTTGATGAGTCTGGCTAATGGTTTGTCAATTTTGTTTATCTTCTCAAAGAACCAGCTTTTAGTTTGGTTGATCTTTGCTATCGTTTCCTTCATTTCTTTTTCATTTATTTCTGATCTGATCTTTATGATTTCTTTCCTTCTGCTAACTTTGGGGGTTTTTTGTTCTTCTTTCTCTAATTGCTTTAGGTGCAGGGTCAGGTTGTTTACTCGAAATGTTTCCTGTTTCTTAAGGTGGGATTGTATTGCTATAAACTTCCCCCTTAGAACTGCTTTTGCTGCGTCCCATAGGTTTTGGGTCGTCGTGTCTCCATTGTCATTTGTTTCTAAGTATTTCTTAATTTCCTCTTTGATTTCTTCAGTGATCACTTCATTATTGAGTAGTGTATTGTTTAGCCTCCATGTGTTTGTATTTTTTACAGATCTTTTCCTGTAATTGATGTCTAGTCTCATAGCATTGTGGTCGGAAAAGATACTTGATACAATTTCAATTTTCTTAAATTTACCAAGGCTTGATTTGTGACCCAAGATATGATCTATCCTGGAGAATGTTCCATGAGCACTTGAGAAAAATGTGTATTCTGTTGTTTTTGGGTGGAATGTCCTATAAATATCAATTAAGTCCATCTTGTTTAATGTATCATTTAAAGCTTGTGTTTCCTTATTTATTTTCATTTTGGATGATCTGTCCATTGGTGAAAGTGGGGTGTTAAAGTCCCCTACTATGATTGTGTTACTGTCGATTTCCCCTTTTATGGCTGTTAGTGTTTGCCTTATGTATTGAGGTGCTCCTATGTTGGGTGCATAAATATTTACAATTGTTATATCTTCTTCTTGGATCGATCCCTTTATCGTTATGTAGTGTCCTTCTTTGTCTCTTCTAATAGTCTTTATTTTAAAGTCTATTTTGTCTGATATAAGAATTGCTACTCCAGGTTTCTTTTGATTTCCATTTGCATGGAATATCTTTTTCCATCCCCTTACTTTCAATCTGTATGTGTCTCTAGGTCTGAAGTGGGTCTCTTGTAGACAGCATATATATGGGTCTTGTTTTTGTATCCATTCAGCCAATCTGTGTCTTTTGGTGGGAGCATTTAGTCCATTTACATTTAAGGTAATTATTGATATGTATGTTCCTATTCCCATTTCCTTAATGGCTTTGGGTTCGTTATTGTAGGTATAGTCCTTCTGTTGTGTTTCTTGCCTAGAGAAGTTCCTTTAGCATTTGTTGTAAAGCTGGTTTGGTGGTGCTGAACTCTCTCAGCTTTTGCTTGTCTGTAAACGTTTTAATTTCTCCATCAAATCTGAATGAGATCCTTGCTGGGTAGAGTAATCTTGGTTGCAGGTTTCTCTCCTTCATCACTTTAATTATGTCCTGCCACTCCCTTCTGGCTTGTAGAGTTTCTGCTGAGAGATCAGCTGTTAACCTGATGGGGATTCCCTTGTGTGTTATTTGTTGTTTTTCCCTTGCTGCTTTTAATATGATTTCTTTGTGTTTAATTTTTGACAGTTTGATTAATATGTGTCTTGGCGTATTTCTTCTTGGATTTATTCTGTATGGGACTCTCTGTGCCTCCTGGACTTGATTAACTATTTCCTTTCCCATATTAGGGAAGTTTTCAACTATAATCTCTTCAAATATTTTCTCAGTCCCTTTCTTTTTCTCTTCTTCTTCTGGAACCCCTATAATTCGAATGTTGGTGCGTTTAATGTTGTCCCAGAGGTCTCTGAGACTGTCCTCTGTTCTTTTCATTCTTTTTTCGTTATTTTGCTCTGCATCAGTTATTTCCACTATTTTATCTTCCACCTCACTTATCCGTTCTTCTGCCTCAGTTATTCTGCTATTGATCCCATCTAGAGTATTTTTCATTTCATTTATTGTGTTTTTAATCGATGCTTGATTCATCTTTAGTTCTTCTAGGTCCTTGTTAACTGTTTCTTGCATATTGTCTATTCTATTTCCAAGATTTTGGATCTGGGAAATAGAATCTTGGATCAGCTTTACTATCATTATTCTGAATTCTTTTTCAGGTAGACTGCCTATTACCTCTTCATTTGTTAGGTCTGGTAGGTTTTTATCTTGGTCCTTCACCTGCTGTGTGTTTTTCTGCTTTCTCATTTTGCTTATGTTACTGTGTTTGGGGTCTCCTTTTTGCAGGCTGCAGATTCGTAGTTCCCGTTGTTTTTGGTGTCTGTCCCCCGTGGCTAAGGTTGTTTCAGTAGGTTGTGTAGGCTTCCTGGTGGGGGGGACTAATGCCTGTGTTCTGGTGGTTGAAGCTCGATCTTATCTTTCTGGTGGACAGGTCCACGTCTGGTGGTGTGTTTTGGGGTGCCTGTGGCCTTATTATGTTTTTAGGTATCCTCTCTGCTAATGGGTGGGGTTGTGTTCCTGCCTTGCTAGTTGCTTGGCATAGGGTGACCAGCACTGTAGCTTGCTGGTCGTTGACTGAAGCTGGGTGCTGGTGTTGAGATGGAGATCCCTGGGAGATTTTCGCTGCTTGATATTATGTGGAGCTGGGAGGTCTCTTGTGGACCCGTGTCCTGAAGTTGGCTCTCCCACTTCAGAGGCACAGCACTAACTCCTGGCTGCAGCACCAAGAGCCTTTCATCCACCCGGCTCAGAATAACAGTGAGAAAAAGTAGAAAGAAATAATTAGTAGAAGAAAGAAAGAGAGATTGAAAGAAAGGAAGAAGGGAAGGAAGGAAGGAAGGAAGAAAGAAAGAAAGGAGGGAGGGAGGAAGGATGGAAAGAAAGGAAAGAAAGGAGGGAGGGAGGGAGGAATGAAAGCAAAAGGAAGAGTGAATGGAAGAAGAGAGGGAGGGAGGGAGGAAGGAAAGAAAGAAAGAAAGACAGGAGGGAGGGAGGGAGGAAGGAAGGAAAGAAAAAGAAAGTGGAAAGAAGAAGGGTGGGAGGGAGGGAGGGATGGAGGAAAGAAAAAGAAAGAAGGAAAGGAGGAGCGGAGGGAGGGAGGGAGGAAGGGAAGGGAGGAAAAAAAGAAAGAGCAGGTAAAGTAAAATAGAATAAAGTATGAAATATAGTAGCGTTATTAAAATTAAAAAGTAATTATTGAAAAAAAACATGGACCGAAAGAACCCTGGGACATATGGTGGAAGCAAAGCTATACAGAGAGAATCTTACACTGAAGATTACACATACACATTCACAAAAAGAGAGCAGGGGGAAAAATCAAAAATCTTGCTCTCCAAGTCCACCTCCTCGATTTGGGATAATTCGTTGTAAAAAGAGGAAAAGGGCGAAAAGTCTGAAATCTTGCTAAGTCCACCTCCTTAATTTGGGATAATTCGTTGTAAAAAGAGGGGAAAGTCTTAAATCTTGTCCTCAAAGTCCACTTCCTCAATTTGGGATGATTCGCTGTCCATTCATACACTCCACAGACGCAGGGCACATCAAATGGACCGTGGAGCTTTAATCCGCTGCCTCGGAGGCTGCACAGAGAGATTTCCCTGTCTCTGCTCTCACAGCTCCCGGGTCTCAGCCTTGGACCTGGCCCCGCCTCTGCGCGTAGGTCGCCGGAGGGCGTCCGTTCTTCGCTCAGACAGGACGGGTTTAAAGGAGCCGCTGATTCGGGGGCTCTGGCTCACTCAGGCAGAGGGGAGGGAGGGGAATGCCCTCTCCTCGCGCACCAGGCAACAAAAGGGAAAAAAGTCTCTTGCCTCTCCGGCAGCTCCAGACCCTTTCCCCGGACTCCCTCCGGGCTAGCACTAACCCCTTCAGGGTCTCTTCCTGCCGCCAGCCCCAGTCCTCTCCCTGCGCTCCGACTGAAAGCCGATACCCGAGCCTCAGCTCCCAGCCCCGCCCGCCCTGGCGGCCGAGCAGACAAGTCTCTCGGGCTGGTGTGTGCCTGAGGGCACCGATCCTCTGTGCCAAAATCTCTCTGCTTTGCCCTCCACACCCCTGTTGCTGTGCTCTCCTCCGCTACTCCGAAGCTTTCCCCCTCCGCCACCTGCAGTCTCCGCCCTCGAAGGGGCTTGTAGTGTGTAGAAACCTTCCCTCCTTCACGGCTCCCTCCCACTGGTGCAGGTCCCGTCCATATCCTATTGTCTCTGTTTATTCTTTTTTTCTTTTGACCTACCCAGGTATGTGGGGAGTTTCTTGCCTTTTGGGGGGTCTGAGGTCTTCTGTCAGCGTTCAGTAGGTGTTCTGTTGGAGTTGTTCCACGTGTAGATGAATTTCTGATGTATCTGTGGGGAGGAAGGTGATCTCCGCGTCTTACTCTTCCGCCATCTTCCTCCGGCTCTGCCGAAAGAATAGTTTTTAAAAAATTTATTTTATTGAAGTACAGTTGATTTACAATGTTGTGTTAATTTCTGCTGTACATCAAAGTGATTCAGTTATACATATTCCTTCCCATTATGCTTTACCACAGGCTATTGAATATAGTTCCATGTGCTATACAGTAAGACCTTGTTGTTTATCCATCCCATATATAATAGGTTGCATCTGCTAATCCCAAACTCCCAATCCATCCCTCCCCCACCTCCCTCCCCCTTGGCAACTACAAGTCTGTTCAAAGAGCAATAGTTTTTAATTTAAATTAAATATATTTAACTCTCTAATGGTTTATACGCTCAGTGGTATTCGTCTCCCACCTATGTTATGCAATGCTTGCCTACCTCAAGTTTGTGAATATTTTCTCCTTTCTTATTGACCCATTTCAAATTACTTTTGACAATGGTCAATTTAGGAATTGAGGTTCTTTTTTTTTTTCTGTGTAGATATTCAGTTGCTCTAGAGCTACTTTCTGAAAAGACTGTTCTTTCCACATTCAATTACTTTGTAACCATTGTCAAAAGTCAATTGACCATATATCATTAATTGACTATATTTCTATACTGTTTAATTGACCTATACTTCTGATGGAACACAAAGTCTAGATTCTTATTTTTTGTAATGTTAAAAATAAGTCTGAAGATCAGGTAGTATAAGTTCTTTAATTTAGTCCTTCTTTTTCAAAATGCTTGCTAACCTATATTCTTTGCATTTTCAAATAAGTTTTAGAAACAGTTTGTCAATTTCTATAATATCTGCTGATATTTTGATTGTTATTTTGTTGAATCCATAGAAAAATTGGGGCATAATGAATATCATAAAAATAATATATTTTCAGTACATGAATATGGTATATCTTTCCATTTATTTAGATCTTTATAAATTTCCCTCAGCAGTGTTTAATCATTTTTAGTATAAAGGTATTCTATATATTTAATTTTTTCCATTACAGTTTATGTGTTTGATGCTATTGACTTTTCAAAATTTTATTTTCCAATTTCTTTTTGCTAGTATTCGGAAGTAAAATTGATTATTATATTTGACCTTGAATCCTGTGATCTTGCTAAATTCAACCAATATTGTCTTATATTCCTTAAGACATCCTAGTTAAATAGATATACTATCTATATAAATAGAGACAATTGTCATTTTTTCTTTCTAATTTTTAAAAATGTAAGCTTTTCTTGCCTTATCAAACTAGATAATACTCCAGTTCAATATGTAATAGAAGGGGTGAGAATAAACATTCTTGTATGATCACATAATTTTTCTCTTTTATTCTGTTGGTATGGTGAATTGCAATGATCGATTTTCATAAATTGACTCAATCTTATCCAGGGAATATGATTATGTGTTCATGATGGATTATCCTTTTCATCTATTTTATTATTCAATTTGTTAACATTTTGTTTTAGATTTATGTGTCTATTCTAATGAAGGATATGGTAGATCACTTGTTTTCTTTTAATAATCTCTTTGTCAGGTGTTGGTATCAGGATTATGCCAGTCTCATAAAATGAAATCAGTTCTGTTTTGTTTTCTGGTAAAATTTGTGAAAGCTTGGAATTAAATCATTTAAGAATTTTATTTATAGGATGATTTTTGTTTTGAATTCAATTTATATAATAATTTTTAAAGTTCGTTTTCAAAATTTGTGGGGGGTTTTTTGACATAAAATTATTATTAATATTCTCATTTTATTCTTTTAATATACATAGGATTGTTTGTGATGTCTCCTCTTGCATTCCTAATATAGATAATTTATGTTTACATTTTTTATTCTTAATTAGCATTTCTAGGTGTTTATAAACTTTATAAAAATTTTCAATGATTGGCTTTTTTATATGTTGACTTTCTTTGTTATCTGATTTCTCTTTTTTGGCTTTTATTTATAGAAACTTATATCATTTATCTTAGCTTATATAGGCATTAAGAGTTCTAAATTTCCCTCCAAGTACCTCTTTAGCTGCATCCCAGATATTTTGACATATTTTGTTTACATTATCATTCATTTCTGACTATTTTCTCATTTACCTTAGAATTTCTTCTTTGATCTATAGGTTATCTGGAAATGTTTAATTTCCAAATATCTCTTTCTTATTGGTTGCTAATATAATTTTGTTGTGATGTGAAAGACTACTTTATAGGATTTAACCTTTAAAATACATTTAGACTATTTCGTTGGCTTAGCACATGTTTTATCTTGGTGAATGTTCCAAATGTACTTGAGATTATGTTTGTGTGTGTGTGTGTGTGTATGTGCTCTGGAGGTGTAATGTTCTGTAAATGTCAATTAATTCCAGTTAGTTTTTCATGTTGTTCAGACGTTCTAAACACCCACTGATTTTTGGCTGGAATAGGGTGGGTATTGCCAAAAAGATTTTTTGTTGTCAGACTGCCCTTTTCCCTGTCCTTTGGCTAGGAGGAAGAGGCTTTCCTTGGAATGTTTTGTTTTTTCCTATTGACAGGTCCAAGATAGAGGCTTCTCCTACCCCCGCGCCCCCTCCCCAGCCAGGCTATAAGGATGACAACAAGGGAACTCAGAAAATGTACCACCATGTTGTTCCTAAAATCTCAAGGTTCTAGGAAGCCTATCATCTTCTTTTACCTTTGAAAGTGTTTCTGTGCTAATTTGCTGTTATGCCAGAATTTTTTAGTTATCAGAAGGAGATCCTAGGAGAAATGGGGTCTATCTTGGTCAATCAGAAGTCCAATAATTCTTTGTAATTCTGGTCCTCCAGCTGCAACACTCAAAAGACTAGAACTTCCCCTCCATACCCCACACGGCTTTGGTGGGCGAGCAGGGAGCTTATTTTCCATCCCCCACCCAAAGCAGGCAGTGCCCCTACGTAGCATTTGCAGTGCTGCTCAGGGAGGTAATCTTCCGTCCTCCACTCTGGGTAAACAGATTGTGCCCCAGTTTACACAATTTAGTGTCAGTGGGGTCCAACAGTGATCTGAACTTCCACCTTAATCTGGTAACAATATGACTAAATAAAGCAGCTGGAAGCAGCGCTGGTTGGCATCCCTATCCCTGGTGTCTGTGTGCCCATAGGAGCTGATCTTCAATAGGTGAATGGTTGAACTAATTGGTACACGTTATAAAATTGCATAGAACTAAAGCACACACATGCACACACACACAAGTACATGCAAACTAGTGAAATCTGAGTAAGGTATATGGATTTTATCCACATCAGTTCCTTCGTTGTGACATTGTACAATGGTTATAACCAATAGGGAAACTGATACGATATCTAGGATCTCTTTGTATTATTTTTTACAACTGCAAATGAATCTATAATTAAGTAAAAATACAAACAAAGTTAAAAAATAAACAAGCCTATGATCATGCCCAACAGCAACAACAGAATATCACTAAAATCTCTCTACTCTGTCTGGGACAAAATTCCAACATCTACCGGCAACACTTAACCTCTACTATCTCTGTTCTGTTCTCAACTCTGTAGCATCTGCTTTCTGGTAATCTTTTTATAGTCTCACCCTGTGCGTTCATAGCCCAGCCCCCAGCGCAGGATTCCCAGGAAACCTCCTCACATGGATTTCTGTGGCTCCAATACTATACCTCCCTCCTCTTCCAGAGATCAACGCTGAGTGTTGTGGTGTTTACCTCTGAGTTCCCCTCTTTTAGGGACCACAGTGTTCTGCTGCTTGTAATCCAATGCCTAAAAACAATTGACTTATAATTTTTTCCATTTTTATGATTGTTTTTTGTAAGAAGGCTATTCCAGTAGTAGTCAGCAATTATAGATGGTAGCAGAAAATTCCAGGTTAGTTCTTAAATAGTTTTCTAGCATCAGTTAATGTTAGGAGTTTGGGCACATCACCAGAGTCTCAGTTTCCTCATTTATAAAATAATCCAAAAATCCCCTTAAAAATCAATTTCTATGATCATCTAAATGAGCTACCATTCCTACTAAATACTACACTTATAACTTTGTTGTGGGATTAACATTTTGCAGAAGATGAATAAACTATTTTTGGAATTTAATTGTGTAATTCTAAGCTGGAGGTTAAGCTAGAGTATACATGAGTCATAACATCTGTACATTCAAAATGTGTCATGAACTTCACAGTGCCTGGATTTATTCTCTTAATAGCAATAATGTTTCACAAAGTTATATTTTCATTAAGAAAACTTAAAACATCAGCACATATTATAGTGTTGTAATTTAACAAAAAGAAGTGTGAAGTCCTCCATTATAACGACACATTTGAGAGAAACTGCATTTTGATATGAATCATCCCACTAACAAAAGAAGTTCTGTAAACAAAGATTACTTCTCTTGTTCTTCTGTGAGATATTAGTACAAATTTGAAGGAAAATTATTAGTTTGTTCTGACAGTCTAAATACATATTTCTCCAGGAAAAAAAAATAAGGCTTAACCAATACTTTTCTCAAATCAAATTTATTTCAAATACAATTATTCAACTAGAGTTATTTGGGATCATTAATTCCTGCTTCAAAGTTACAAGATCAAAAGGAAAAAAACATCTCAGATATAAACAAATTCTAAATTATAGATCATCATCTTGAGAACCCGAATATATTGAATCTCACTAGGCTGAAAATGCTTCCTAGTTGATTGAAGTATAGTTCACCTTTATTTTTCCAGAATCCAGTGGGTGTACTGAGCTAAGCACCATGGTAGATACTAAAGGTATAGTAATTAGTACCTGTCCTTAGGTTGTTATAGTTTCATTAATGACAACAACACAAAAGATGTGCTTACTTAAAAAATTACATATTAGAGAGCAGATGTCTTAGGGAAATAGCATGTTTAATGTCAAGAATGTTGTACAGGCAACAAGCGCTGTATCTTCAATATTTCTATCTACAGCTACTACCTCAACCTTAAATTTTCTCAAACTGTTTAACCCTATGACCTTCATTCCTCTTCAGTTTAGTCACTTGGCAGTAGATTCAGACTGGCAGCATGTCAACATATGGAACTGTTCAACCCACAAAATTTTGAATTTGCAATGTCTTTATTCTGTTTTTGTTCTTTTCATAACTTCACTTTCTCTGTAACTCATCTGCCTCTTCCTAGCTACACGCATTTCTTTATTGAACCTGGATCTCATAGTCAGTAAACAAGCCTACTCAAAAGCAAGTTTTCTAGCTGCTGCTGAGGGGCCAGAAACAGTTTCTTTTATACTCTATATGACTTGGCTATTACACCAAAAATAAATAAATGAATAGATTCACAAACTGCGGCTAAGCTACCAATTAAGCCCTCAGAGACTGGGCTGCCCAGATACGAATCGCTCAACACATTGAATATCAAGTTAAAAGCATTGAGGCCTAAATGCAAATGCCTTTGTCATAATTGTGCTATAGCATGTTTAATATCTAAACATAGGCTTCAGCTACTTTAGAGGACAGCCTTAAGACAAAGGAAAAAAAAATCTCACTTTTAAGTGGCATTCACTGAGGAGTCTTAGACAACAAAAGGGAGATTGATTGTTTGCATGATCTCCCTACCAGTTCAGGCAGCTGTGCCATTCATTCAGTTATTCAGCAAAATTCCTCTACCTTCTTTTGGGTGTTGGTCACTATATAAATCACACAGATTACAAAAACTACAAAACTCTTATAAAGTCTTAAAATAAATTGATGATGTTTGTTGAATAGTTGAACAATCACATACAGATTTAAAAGAGACTATATGCTCTGAAATCAGAATAGCAGATTTTGAACCCTAACCCTACCTTGGTCAGATTAATATATCTGTCTGTACCTCTTCTTCTTCAACTTTGTATATTGATAATTATCTACTTCTTACTCTTGCACAGATAAAGTGAGAACATATATATTAAGTTATTAGAATGGTGCTTGTTCTATGTAAAGTACTTAATGTATTTTGGCTGTAATTATCATTGTTATTATTTTTCTAATACTATATTACATAAATATTAATTTACTAGATACAGGGAGAAATAGATACATTTCCTCCTATCAGATAAGTTTCTCAGAGAACACAGCACTAGAGCTGAGACTTGAGAGGTATATAGGAGATCTTCCGATGGATGAATAGAGAGAAGACAAGACAAGCCAGAAAAGGAGTTAAGAGCCCATCACAACATTTGTGGGGAAAGGTGACGTGTGCCTAAAATAAAGAGAGGAGGAAATAAATTAGAGATATTTATGATGTATACTGACACCTTGTAGGCTTGATAAGTTGGAGTAAGTAAATGGGAACAAAATCCAAGGCCCCCGTTTTCTGCCTTAAGTTACATGGACAGTATTTTTCTTCATTGCAATTGGATACACAGGTGAGGAGGATATTGATGAGAAAATTAGAGGAGAAATAACTAATATTGTCTGTGTTATATTGGATGTATATATCTTCAATCTGTTTTGTTTGAGGTGTTTAATGGAATGCTTACTGGGTTGAGGTAGGTAACATAAACGAGGGAGATGGACTTTGTGCCAAATTGGACAACACATGCTCCACTACAGGGCACAAATACGGCTCAGCTTGAAAGGATCATTGCCGTGCTGGAATGTGGGGTCAATGCTGCTAGATTTCCCTTTTTTTCCAAAAGAATTTATAATCTGCATTTAAAAAATTCTAAATATTGGTATGCAGTATATTTTTAAATTATGTGATCTCTAAAATGTCCATGGTTCACATTCATCCCAAAGGTTTCTAGGTGGTGATCGATTCATCCATCCACCCATCTGTTTATTCAAAACATATTGATTAAATACTTCCTTAGCACCAAGAACTCTTGTAGGTGCAAGATATACGTGAATGATTTATCTGAGAGCATGTGGTAGTTAACATTTTTGCCCCAAAAAATTACATAAGGAAAAGAAATAGATGGTTTGATTAAGTGTTTGGGGAAACACCAGTGGGAATATTCTTGAAGGAATGCTCATAGAAAGGATAGGAAGAGAGTCAGGAAGAATTTGCATGATAGAAAATGATAACCTATTTTTAAGATAGATACCGTGGTTAACAGAGGCAAAAACTTAGAAAAGACGAGTATACTTAGGATTAAAATGTGTGTGTAGTTGATTTATTAAGTGTGTTGATGGAACCCTTGGAGAAAGCAGTTCAGAAAAATGATGGGGACGAAAGTCATATTTTAGTGATTGGAGAATGAATGGAAGGTGGAGAGGTGGACATGATGAGTATAGCTTATTATTTCTCGAGGCTTGACTAGGAAAGAAAGCTTGGGAATAGTGCAGCAGGTAGTTGTGAATGCAAGGTTAAAGGAAGAATAGTTTTGTGAGATGTGAGAAACTTGAGCATATTTTATATAAAGTCAGTGAAAAGAGGGATAATGATACAACAAAATAGGGTGAAAAAAAAAAAACTTAAGAAACTAGAATTCCAGAAGAGACTATTTTGTAACAACCAAAAGACTCCTTTCCTCTTAATCTTCTCTGTGACCATCAAATTATAATGCCTTATATCACTCCTACTCCTGATTATTGCTTCTAGAACTACTCAATTTTGCTAAAGAAAATTGAAAATATCATATATATGTATATATATGATAGGTACAGTTATGGATATTTTATAGATGAGGAAACAAAAGTTATGCAACCTGCCCCAAATCTTAAACTGGTCAGAAGCCAACTGGGTAGACATATATGGGTTTATAACATTTTATCTGAATGTTTAGCCATCAAAGTACACTCAATTTCAGAGTCTGTATGTGGTGACAGTACCAAGAAAATATCACTTGTGAGGTGTTGCAGCAGCCACCTGGACTTTCTCAGTGTGTCATCCATCCATTCATTCATCCATCCATCCATCCAAAAAACAGTTTTTGAGGACTTTCTCTGTCTGATTCTGAGTTGGGAGATGATTGAATATAGACCTGACTAGGATCCACCTGCAACAATCTTCTTTGACAGCAAATCCAAAAACTCATTTCACCACTGTATTGAGAGATCCCTTAGAGCAAGAATCATGTCTTATTTGTATTTCTATGCAGTCCCTGGCATAAAGTAGGCCTTAGATAAATTTCATTTTGATGTATGATATGGCTCCTGTCTTCCTCTCCAACTTTATTTTTCATCAGTCTGCCTCTTAGTCTCTAGTGTTCAGCTCCATGGGTCTCCGTTTTGCTTCTGGAACATACCAAGTTTCGCCCTAGTACATCAGCAGTTGTTCTTCCCTTTGACTCCAGTATTCCTCCCTAGAAATTTTATTAGTTGGCTGAGACATATATATTACTTCTTAGCACCAATATGAATCCTCAGAATGGCCTTTCCTGACCACACTATCTGAAAAGAGACATCTTTTCACTCTCAAAGATATTACAAGTATCAATGCATCCCCACAATCTGCCTGCCATCACTTACTCTCCAGAGACTTAAGGTAGTTTTTTGTTTGTTTTGTTTTGTTTGTTTTCTGCAGAAAGGTTGATGTGCTTGGAAACTTATTATTAACATGTTTCGATTTTTAAAAAAATTCTGAAAAGAGTTTGCATCACTAGAAAAGTGCATTTTTAGTTATTTTCTTAAAAATAAGACATTAAAAGTTTATGTTTTTTTAAAGTTTACATTTTTAATAATAGTCTTCAAAATAAAAAATGTGCAGATCTGTTTCCTGATAATACTCTGCCTCTAGGTTGCTGTTACATATTTTTTTTTTTTTAACAAATTTCTATTTCTGCTTCAATTCAATTAGTAAAGCTTTTAAATATGGCTAAGAAACTTACAGGGAGAGGCTTAAGCATTAGGAGTATCTGACTCATTGACTCAAAGACTGCAAGGACTCTGCAATAGCAATACAGGTCCCACATTTTCAGAAAATATTTGAGTTTAACAATTTTCTGAATCAAGAAACCTATCCTGTCTATAACCCATTTTTCTTTTTCTTAATTACATTTTTATATTCCAAACTTACAAAAATGATTAGTGCACATTATGAGGTAATTACCTTCCAACTTCATTTTAATTAACGATGCTATTTTGGGAGATAGCAGTGACACACATAACTCATATAGCTTCAATATTTATATTTTTGTTACTCTCTTTTTAACTCAAATGACTATTTTATTCCCTTCAGATTTATCAAAATCAGAGCTCTCCTGGGCTCCAACTTAGTATGCTAAGCTTTATTTTAGAGCAGATTTTTGTAGTGGAGAACATTAGGGGTTTATAATGGCTAAGTCAGCAGACCTTTAACTATAGTTACAATAAAGGGCATCTCAAGCGGAGAGATCATGCTCCTACAAAAATCTCCACAGTAATATCTCCAAGCTAAAGAGGAACAAGAGCCCCTGATTGGCACTTTGTTACTTGAATGGTCCCCCACTGATGAGGCAGAAAGGACATTAAGGATGGTTTTAGCACAATCTAAAATCTCGCTGATGCCAGACTTAAAGCGGTGAAAGCCATAATGCCATTTCTAAAATATGCTCTGGAATCATGAAAGCTTTGCTTTCCAAGACACCCAGGACTTATTCTTCTTCCTACTTATTACTTGTAAAAGACCCTCTTCATCATTATGTCTCCTGTCTTCCACTGCTCAAGACAAACTAGGGAATCATCTTCATTTATATGCCGCATGTTCTTTCTGCTGCTGGTGCCACAATATAAATGTGTTTTATTAAAAATTAAAAATATTGGTTTTACTCTCCATCAGGATGAAAAGTGAAGTCTCATTTTCATTTTCTGTCCTGTTTTCTCACTCCCATCCTTCTTGCATTGTACCTCAGGACACTGCTATTAACAGATAGGCCACATTCCCAGAGACCTTAAATTATGTCAGCCTTTCCTGAACTCTCAGTCATGAGACAATAACAGAAGGCAAAGGACTTTTCAATGGATAGGTAAGGAGATGCCATGCTCCACTGGGATTAAACCTTTTTCTTCATCTTGTGTCAGAATGATGCGGAGAGAAATATATGTGGTGTCTTATCATTTTACAGCACATGGCTCTTAAAAGTTGAAAAGGCTATTATACATTGAGGAAAGTTAAAGGCCCAGAGAATTACCTCACAGTATTCAATTCTCTTTGAAAAATAAAAATAACAGGGCATATTCTGGATGCTGTTCCCATGGAAGTTTGTCTGCTACATAGCATGCTTGTTTCCCTTTTGTAATGTTAACTTTCAGGCTCCTGTTGGTATTTTTGGAAAGCAGAGAAGCATGTATTCTGTTAGTTGCCAAAACTGGGCTCCACAGAGCAGCATGCTTTGCCATTTGAAGGTTAAATTCCTTTCAAAGAGACTTGTTGGAACTGTTCTTCTCACTCCTATTAACTAGTGGAACTGTCTGACCTTTATAAGTGCAAGTCAATATTCACACTGTCAGAGGAGTATCAGTGGGAGTAATCTTTTCAGTCCCAGGGAGAAACAGTTTGCCACAGGCAGATCATGAACAGAGAGGGGGAGATGGTGAGCAGTGACATAAAACCCTTTTAAGTGAATTCGAACAATGTCTTTGACACAGCTAGGAATTTTATTCAATTTTAGTTATAACAGTGCCTACTGGTCCCTTTAAACTGCAAAGGTGCCATTTTGAAATAATAAAGACATAGAATGTGAAACGAAGCCTGTGAAATGAGCTCATCCCTTTTTATTTGTACCTTTGGGAACACAGGTGGCTCTTTCTCCCAAAATATACATCTCTGAAAACCATTCAGAAATGAACATTATTATTTTTAATGAGCACCAATGGTCCTTCTTCCCTCCACACAAGACTTAATACTGGGGTGATATCTTAATAAACTTGAAAGAGGGAATTCTTTTTTTTTTTTTTTGCCTTTTGTACCCCAATTGCTATGAGTTTAACTTCAAAGCAATTTTTTAGAGTAAGTCATTTTCCAATGTGATAGTCACAAAATAAAAGTAAGGAAGGGAGCACTATAATGTTGGTCTAAATTTCGGTTGGCTTTCTCTTCATTAATATATCATTATAATTACATGTGTGATCAAGTATGCTATTACAGAGCTTATTTTAATAAAAGCATCTATCAACAGGCTTATTTTTTAAAGATTGAGTAAAATATTCAGTTACTATTCCTATCAATGGATAGAACACACTTTAAGAATGAAAAGAAATCTTGAATATTACTTAACTGTGTTGTTGTTAGTGGAATTAATGCAGTAAATTTGAAACTATTTCATTTGTATAATAGAATTGAGCAAATGATTTAATATATCGATATCACTGGGAATTAATTTCTCACTATGGAAAAAAGGAGTTATGATAGAAAATGGAAGGAAAAAGAAAACTTTCGTGTTATTTGGAGATCAGAATAAAACATAATTTAATATATATGTATAAGGCATATAGGTAGGTACACAAATATACATAATTCTAAACATTTATGGATGTAATTTTATAATTATATAGGAAAGTACTCAAACACTGATGGGAATGAATTGACAGATGAAAGATGTTAAGAGGACTCTCACTGGCCAAATTTAGGACATACTAAGCATGAAAATAAGCAATGATAGAAATGGATGATGATACTGAATTATAATCAATCCATTAATTTATACTGACAGCTATTTTAAAAAATAAAATTTAGGGTGACAGATAAATATCTTATTTACAAAAAGTAATAAGGCCAAATAACCATTAAATATAGAAGAAATTATAGAGATAGCACATCACCATTTCACAACCACCATAGCAATAATAGACTCAGGAAAAAGTCATCAATAGATGATAAAAACACTGATAAGATATCAGTAAGATTTGTAATATATCTTTGAAAAACAGGATATGCATGCAGGCTCAATGCATTGTTTTATAAATTATTTATTAATTACCAAGGGAAGAAGTACCTTTTCAACAGATATATCTGGTGAAGACCATTTTAATCACATGACTAAATATCACCTATAATACAAATTGACATCATGTGCTTTGCAATATGACGAACTATTCACCCAGGTAGTACTTCCACCTAAATTTCTTAACCTGAATCTAATCAGGAAAAAAATGAAGAAACAATTAGAAAACCCAAATTAAGGGATATTCTGTAAAACAGTCTAGAATAGACTCTCTAAAAATGTCAACATTCTGTTGTTTTTAAAAAAAGAAAAAAGTCTGTGGGACGTTTATGATTTAAAGGAAACTAAAGAATATATGATAACTGCATGAAATATGCAAACCTTATTTGCATTCTGGATCTTAAAAAAAGTTTATAAAACACATTACTGGGATAATTGATAGTAGGTAGAATTTAATATAGGCTATGTATTAGATAATAGTATTGCATCAGTGTTAAATGTCCTTTCTATGATAATTTTATTATGGTTATGTAAGAGAATGTCCCTCTTTGTAGATGATTAATATTTCATGCTGAATTAATTAGAGATGAAGTGTCACAATATTTGCAACTAATACTAAAATTGTTTATTAAAGAATATGCAAGAGAGAGAGAGAAAGGCTGAGAGAGAGAATAGGACTGAAAGAGACAAAAGAAGAAAATTAGTAAAATATTAACAATTGACATATATAGGGAAAGGGTATTTGCTGTTCTTCAAACATCAAAAAGTTCCTGCAACCTTTTGATAAATTTAAAGTCTTTCAATATAAAATTTGTGAAAAAAAGAAAAAAGCACAGTGATTTTTTTAACTGTTGTATATCCCCCATAAAAGAATAAAAAGGATTGTTAATGTATCACATTATATCTTTGTATTACTTATAATATGATGTCTAACAATAAATTCCTTATAAGATATAGTAATTTATGTAGACAATTCAAATCACCATAGAAATTTAGAGCTACAAGTATTTTGAGGGTCAGAGAAAATTGTAGAATCATAAATTCCCACTTGCTATATATTAACCTTTTGATCAGGTTTTCTCTTTCCTGTATTTTAAATCTCTCTTCAATTTTTTTTTTCTTTTCAATCAGCATTTAACATGCTCTAGTTTCCCTCAACTTAAAAAATAAAAATAACCTCCTTTTCTCAATCCAAAGCCTGCCTCCAGATGCCACTTATCCTGCTTTCCTCCTTCACATTTAAACCTTCGATTCACTCTCCTCACCTGAGACCCCTTCCACACACACAACTCACCACTCTACTGACACAACTCTTGTCAAGGACACCAATGACTCGATTGTTGTTTGATCCAGTGACTACCTTGCAGTCATTTTCCTTCTCTTGCTCACACTCTAGAGATCATTTAACGAGGTTAATTTCTTTCTTATTCAGGAGGGAAAAATCAAAGGAAAAAAAAAAAAGAAACTTCCCTCAGCTTCCACATTTCTTTCATTATTATAGGTCTTTTATTATCAGTCTCCTTTGCAGTTTCTATAACTGCCCTGGTTCCTTAAGTGTTTGTGATTGACGGATATCTGTCCTAGTGGTGTTTTTTTTCTCTCATAATATCTAGCAAATATTTCATTTGATCTTATGTTTTCAATAACCACCTATATGCTGGAGGCTATGGAATCTAAGCAGAACAAACATCTGTTGTAATTCAAAACTTTTACTTCCTGTTTACTATAAGCTATTTTCTTTTGGATATCTTGCAGATATCTGAAATTGAACATGTCCAGATTTTGTAATTCCATTAATGTACTCTATAGTAATGGAATGTTTCTTATTCAGAGATAATTATAAAATGCCTACTACAGGCCAGGTTCTTTCCTAGAAGCTTGTATTCAACAGGCAACAAAAGAGAGATTCTTGACCTAGCAGAGCTTACATTTAATTGTCCAGAAATCTGAATGGCATCTTTAATGTAATTCACTGCCCCATCAAATCAGATATGCCCTCAATTCACTTTTAATCTGTTCATTTCTCTCTGAGAATAATATATTCCTATTCTCCTTTTTCTATAATATTAAGTAATTACTAGAATCAGTTTTAAACTCATGCCAAGTTTAAACCCATGCCAGTTGATCAATTATAACTTCACATTAGTAGCCATGCTTCTGAAAACCAACCAATTAGTAGCAGACAGTTATCAGTGCCACAATCAACATCCCCCCCTCTTGAAAGTCTGCCAAGTCCTGAACATGTTATTTTGTTCCATTTTTTGTTTCTCAAAGCCTATGAAAGATCAAGAATTTGTTTTGTTGAGAGGTACTATGTCTTACATGCACAGCTCTCCCTTGATTACCAAGAAAAAATTCAGGTGTTTTTTTTTTTTCTGATATTGAATGTTGACATCTTCCTTCCACATTTCCACTCTCATTATCATTACTTTAAGCTGTACATTAGTTATATCCACCTGAGTTATTGCAACAGCTTCTTCGTTGGTCCACCTGGCACTATCTGTTTCTCTTCATACTTTGAACCTCAAACAATTCATTCTGAGGCCAGTATTACCTTGATACCAAAAGTAGGCAGACACATCACCAAAAAATAAAATTGCATAACAATATATCTTATGAACAGAAAGGCAGAAATCCTCAACAAATATTAGCACACTGAATCCAACAATATATAAAAAGTGTTATACATCATGACCAAGTGGTATATATCCCTTGGAAGGACGGACTGGTTTAGCATGTAAAAGTCAACCAAGGTAGCTCATATTAATAGAATAAAGGACAAAACAGCACTGTCATCTTAATTGATGCAGAGAAAGCATTTGACAAAATCCAACACCCATTCATGGTAAAAACACTCAACAAACTAGAAATATAGGGGAACTTCCTCAACTTTATAAGGGCATCTATGGAGAACCCACAGATAACACTATGATTAATATGAAAGAGCAGATACTTTCTCTCTAAGATCAGGAAAAGTAAAAGATATTCACTGTTGTTGCTTTTATTTAATATTGTATTGGATTTCTAGCCAGAGCAATTTGTCAAGAAGAAGAAATAAACGGCATCAAGATTAGATAGGAGGGCTTCCCTGGTGGTGCAGTGGTTGAGAGTCCGCCTGCCGATGCAGGGGACGCGGGTTCGTGCCCTGGTCCGGGAGGATCCCACATGCCGCGGAGCGGCTGGGCCCGTGAGCCATGGCCGCTGAGCCTGCGCGTCTGGAGCCTGTGCTCCGCAATGGGAGAGGCCACAACAGTGAGAGGCCCACGTACCGCAAAAAAAAAAAAAAAAAAAAAAAGGATTAGATAGGAAAAGTAAAACTATCTCTGTTTGTGTTACCAACCAGGTCTTCAGACTCCTTAATCAATAGAAATTGATATGATGAATTGCCAGATCAATTCAGGCAAGGCTTTATTGGGGCTCGTGCTGTAACACGAGGGAGCAAAAGCAAGTAAGGGGTGCCTTTGCTGGCTCCCCAAGGGGGCAAACGGACCCCTTAAATGGGGTGAGGGTAGGGGCAGATGGGGGGGTTGGGCTGGAGGGGTGGCTTCAGTGGTCTGCTCACCCCCTTGGTGGTGCTGTGTGCAGGGATCATGCACAGTATGCTGCTTTTGCTCCTGACACCTCAGAAGTGGCAGTTGGGTTTTGGTCTTTTTGTATCCTGTTGTTCATAATTTGCCATAATTCGGGCATACATGCAGTTATTTTTAATTTCTTATAGTTTCTTTGTATTTTGTAGCTCAAGGAGATGTTTGTACAGGTGCAAGCACTGCAGCAAAGGGTCCCAAGTCCCAGCCTGTCTCATTCACGCAACATGAATGACATGATTTATATATGTACAATCCAGGGTAATCCATAAAAAAACTTTTAGAACTAATAAATGAGTTCAGCAAGGTTCTAGGATATAAGATCAATATAGAAAAGTCCATTGTATTTCTATATACTAGCAATGAACAATTTGGTAATTATATTAATAAAACAATTTCATTTCCGGTAACATCCAAAACAATTTAAAATTCAGGGATATATTTAATAAAAGAAATGCATGACTTGTACACTCAAGACTACAAAACAGCATTGAAAGAAAATAAAGAAGCCCTGGGACTTCCCTAGTGGTCCAGTGGTTGGGAATCCATACTCCTGATGTGGGGGCCCCAGGCCCCAGGATGCCTGGTCAAGGAACTAGATTCCTCCTGCCAAAACTAAAAGATCCCACATGCTGCAACGAAGATCCCACGTGCCACAATTGAGACCCAGCACAGCCAAAATGAATAAATAAATAAATACTAAAAAATAATAAAGAAGCCCTAAATAAATGGAAAAGTAAATCTTATGTTTATAGATTGGGAGACTTACTATAGTGAAGAGAGTGATACAACCCAGATCTGATCTGTGGATTTACCAAAACCCTTATTAAAAAATCCCATTTTCCTCTTTTGGCAGAAATTAACAGGTTGATCCTAATAGCCAAAACCATCTTAAAAAGAAAAAGCTGAAGGGCTTATACTTCCTGATTTCAAAACTTATTACAGAGTTTCAGCTATCAAAACACTATAGTACTGGGATAAGAATAGCAATTAAACCAATGGAATGTAATTGAGATTCCAGAAATAAACCCATACAATATGACAAATGATTTTCAGCAAGAGTTCCAAAACCATTTACTGGGGAAAAAAATGGTGTCTTCAACAAATAGTGCTGGAACAATGGAATATCTACATGCCAAAGGATGAAGTTAGACCCCCTACCTCACTCCATATACAAACATCAATTCAGAATGGATAAAAAAGCTAAAAGTAAGACCTAAAACTATAAAATTCTTAGAATAAAACATAGAGGAATACCATTGTGACCTTGGACCATGCATTCATTTCTTATATATGATAACAAAGTATAAGTAACGAAAGAAATTATAAACTGGACTTCATCAAAATCAAAAAGTTTTATTCTTCAAAGGACACCATCAAGAAAGTAAAAGCACTAGAGACTTGACCCCAGAATATATAAAGATCTCTTTCATTTCAACAAAAAGACAAATAACCCAATTTAAAAATAGGCAAAGACCTGAAAAGATATTTCTTAAAGAAAATACAGAAATGGTTAAAAGCACAAGAATGATGTTCAATATGATTAGTTATCAGAGAAATGCAAACCAAAATCCCCATGAGATACCACATTGTGAGATATCTCACAATGAGATAACCACCCCTAAGATGGTTAAAGAAAATTTTTAAAGATGTATAGTAAGAAGGCTGGCAAAACTGTGGAGAAAATGGTAACCCTCATACATTGTTGGTGGTAATGTAAAATAATACAGCCATTTTGAGGCAGTTTGTTCCTCAAATTGTTAAATCTATAGCTATCATAACCCAGAAAGTCCACTCCTAGGTACATTTCCAAGACAAATGAAAACCTACGTCCATATAAAATCTTGTATGTGAAAGTTCATAATGGTATTATTATGATAGCCAAAAATGAAAACAAATATTCATCAACTGATGAATGGATAAACAAATGTGATATATTATTCAGCCATACAAAGGAATGAAGTATTGATACATGCTACAGTATAAATGAGTCTTGAAAACATGATGCTAAATAAAATAATCCAGTCATAACAAACTTATTTTATGATTCTATGTATGTGAAATGTCCAGACTAGGCAAATGCATAGAGACAGAAATAGATTAGTGGTTGTTAGGGGCCGAAAAGAGGGACAAATGCAGAGTGAATGTTAATAAGCATGAGGTTTCTTTTTTTAGGATGATGAAAATATTCTGGATTAGATATGACGGTTGAACAACTCTGAATTTCCTAAAAACCAATTAATTGTATATTTTAAAGAGTGAATTTTATGGTATATGATTTATTTCTCAATAAAGCTTTCATGAAAATAAAAACAACCCAAAGTAATTGTCTAAAGTGAAAATCTAACCTTGTTAAATCTAATTTTTAGAAAATGCTTTCCAATGGCCTCTTCTTGTAATTAGGATAAACTTCAAAGGCTTTGACCTGGGCTTCTTTTTTTGTTTTTTTTTTAAATAAATGTTTTAATGTATTTATTTATTTTGGCTCTGTTGGGTCTTTATTGCTGCATGCGGGCTTTCTCTAGTTGTGGGAGCGGGGGCTACTCTTCGTTGTGGTGTGCGGGCTTCTCATTGCGGTGGCTTCTCTTGTTGTGGCGCACGGGCTCTAGGCACACGGGCTCAGTAGTTGTGACATGCAGGCTTCAGTAGTTGTGGCTTGTGGGCTCCAGGGTGCAGGCTCAGTAGTTGTGGTGCACGGGCTTAGTTGCTCCGTGGCATGTGGGAAATTCCTGGACCAGGAATCGAACCCGTGTCCCCTGCATTGGCAGGTGGATTCTTTACCACTGCGCCACCAGGGAAGTCTGACTTGGGCTTCTTGTACTCTTTGTATGGTGATCTCTGAGTAATTCTAGTTTCATTTCTTGGCATTCCCTGCCCCAAATATAGATACACCAAACTCTATGCTTCTGTCATATTCAGCCTCCTTCAAGTTCGTACCTCTAGAACTTTGAGTTCTTTATGCTGAATTTTTCAAACAGCCCTTCTCCATCTTTTAGTCCACTATGAAACTTCCTTTGTCCATCACTCATTATTAATAGGTTAGATATACTTGTTCAGTTATTCTATAAGATACTAATAGGTACTCTACTTGACTATAATTGCTTGTTTAATTTTTTGCCTCTCCTACTAGACTGGTAAATCTATGAAGGTAGAAATTGTGTCTCTTCTGGTCCCATTTTCATTCCCAGTGCTAGAAGTAACAAAACACATGTTTGTTGAATGAATGTATCAGTGAATGAGCTCACACTAGTGTTATTTTCTGAGTACATTTTTGGATGATGGCTTTAGAAATAATTCTAATTAATGAAGCTGGACATTTTTCTAAAAAATATTAAATTTTTCTTACAGAAAATTTACCTGCATTTGTATTCCATATTTATGATGTTGCAAACTGCTACCTTGATAGACATTATAGTAGGACCATCCCTGTGGGTACATTTCTAACTATGAATATCTGTGTCTTCACAAGCATCCTTAGTCTTCATGTAAATAATGCTTAATCATCTGAATAATTAGTTTCTGCTTAATAAAAAAAATAATAATATAAATAAATTTTCACAGCATCATATAGCTTGAAGGATGAACAAGAATTTGAGTTTTCTTTTCAAAACAACTCTATTCTTCCCGTCTAACATCAAAAACTTATTTTGGTCAAACAAGTCAGTTTCCATAATCCTATGTCTGCTCAAAGTCAGCTATGCAGAGATCAAGATTACATAGGCCTCCTAACAGATTTCCAAGTTAGCTCTGCAGTTTGTTTTAATAAAAGCATTTGTGTCAACTTACATTTTCAGGTGGGTTATATTATTAAAACAGACAGTCACAAAGATGATAGAATGCTTGTTTAAAACCAGTAAAGATGGGACTTCCCTGGTGGTGCAGTGGTTAAGAATCCTCCTGCCAGTGCAGGGGACACGGGTTTGATCCCTGGTCCAGGAAGGTCCCACATGCCACAGAGCACCTGGGCCTGTGCGCCACAAGTACTGAGCCTGCGCTCTAGAGCCTGCGAGCCACAGCTACTGAAGCCCGTGTACCTGGACCCCATGCTCCATAACAGGAGAAGCCACTGCAGTGAGAAACCTGTGCCCCGTGGTGAAGAGTGGCCCCCACTCGTAGCAACTGGAGAGGGCCCGCTAGCAGCAACAAAGACCCAATGCAGCTAAAAAAAAACCCAAAAAACAACAAAGATGATGATGTTTCCATCTAAATAATGGGGTTTATTTGATAATGCTGGATTAGTAATTAGTGATTTGTTAGATAATGCTTACTTGGTGATTAATGTAACGTACTGTGATACAATCACAGCTTGACAGGTGTATTAGTCAGTGTTCTCCAGAGAAACAGAGCCAATAGGATGTAGAAGTGAGAAAGGAAGAGAGAGAGAAAGAGAGAGATTGACTGATTGATTGGTTGATTATAAGGAATTGGCTCATGCAGTTGTGGAGGCTGATAAGTTCTAAGATTAGTAGCTGGCAAGCTGGAGAGCCAGGAGAGCTGATAGTGTGGTTTCAGTCTGCAGACCCACAGACCTGAGACTCAGAAGAGCCAGTGTTTCAGTTTGAGTCTGAAGGCAGGAAAAAACAAAACAAAACGGAACACTATGACCCAGCTCAAAAGTAGTCAGGCAAGAGGAATCCCCCCTTATTTGGGAGAAGGTCAGCCTTTTGTTTTATTCAGGCCTTCAACAAATTGGATGAGGCCTACTTACATTAGGGAAGGAAATCTCCTTTACTCGTTTTATTGATTTAAATATTAAATTCATCCAAAAACACTCTCACAGAAATGCCTGTAATGATGATTGACTAAATATCTGGGCACCCCATGATCCAGTCAAGCTAGCACATAAAAGTAATCATTACAACAGGCATTTATTATGTGCATCTCTTAGGTATTTTCCTTTTTGTTATTATTTTATATTTTTCTTTTTTGAGGAATTGATAATAGGTGGACTTTTGAGGAGGTGGTAATAGGTGAAATTCCTTGTGCTTCAGTTTTCAAATTTGTATCTGTGGTAGGCAGAATTCTAAGATAATTCTCAATGAGTCATGCCTTTGTGTAATCATCTTGAGTGGGAATTGAACTTGTGACTTGTTTCTAGCCAATAGAATATGGCAAAGGTAATCGGAAAGTCATTCCCTTGTTGTTATACAGTACCAGATGCTCTTCTGTTTTAGCAGACTGGAATAAGAGTTTCTCCTGCTAGCTTTGAAGAAGTAAGTGGCAATATTATGAGAGCACCAAGTAGCAAGGAACAGCCAGGGCCTCTAGTTGCTGAGAGTTGCTAACAGCCAGCAGGAAAGCAGCGACCTCAATCATACAACCACAAGAAATTAAAATTTTCTGACAATCACGTCTGCAGCCTGGCAAACAACTAGATTGCAACCTATGAGATGCTGAGCAGAGGACCCAGTTAAACCATGCCTAGACTCCTGATCCATCAAAACTGTGAGATAATAAATGTATGTTGTTCTAAGCCTCTAAGTTTATAATAATTTGTTAAGCAGCAGTATAATTAATGCAGTATCCCTGCTGCAAAACTCTGCCCTGACCTCAGCATTAAAAACTTTTCTAGTCATATTTTGAAAAGTGGTGGGCAAATTGCATTTAATTACAGCATACTAGGGCAGACATAGAAGGTCCAAAAATCAGATTGAGAATTGAGACCTGTGCAGGGGCAGGGCTAAAAGAAATTCCAGTCTGATAAACAGTAGATTTGACTTAGAAATTTAACATGAAGCAAAAGCATGTTGTCAACAAGTGCAAAATGTATTCAAGTGTAGTATGGGGGATAAGAGAGTAGGCATATTTTGGTATCTAAGCAGGCTTTTCATGTTGCCAAGTTTGTAAAATCATAGCAGGGGTTTGGCTTCCAGGCATAACACTCAAATATCTAAGAGAAACTACACAAAGTCAAGGCTCTATTCTAATGAAAGCCAGCAGCCTAAGCAAGCAGGAGCAGGATTTAGGACTGTTAATAAGACAATTTCTCACTTATGAGAACCGGATTACGTGTAACAAATTCTGAAACTCCAGTATCTGTAATATAGTTACTTTTAATTAGGTTTAATTCAGAGAGTTCTAGATTTCTTCCTCATCTCTGACAAAATAAATATCATTGACATCTAAACAGTTAAAGCAAAGACCTTTGTACTAAATTGCAGAGTAGAATACAAATACATATATACATAAAATGACCCTTTTAGTCCTGAGTAGCCCACAGGTGTTATAGAATGAGGACCTCCCTGAGAGGTTCCAGCTGCCTGATTATCACCGAGTACCCATAGTAGGGGAAGGAGGGTAGCACTAAAAGACAGATTTGGGCCCAAGCCCATGTCTCTGATACTGTTCAGAAAACATCCACAGCAACAACCCAAACTATTCTCACAAGATGATTTAATGAAAAGTATTAGCAGTTGGTCACTGCCTACCTCGTTCCAAACTGAATCAGGTCATGAAACATTTGGAGTTATTTCTAACTTTTTTTTTTCCTCATTTGTCTAACAAATCCACTTATCTCTCTTTGCCTTTATTTGATGAGCAGCAACCCTAGATTTTTCTTGCTACTCTTAGATGCACATTTACCTAATAAATGATTGTAAGAAATAGTTATACAAGTTTTTAAATGTTTGCTGAGGAATTCTCAATATAAACTCATTTTCACATCATCTCTTAATACCGAGAGTACATAAACAGTACAAGCATGCAGGCACAACTGGATGGAAAAAACAACCTAAGATTATTTTGTCACATTAGGACTCCCTGTCTCAGGTCAGGCTGGTCCTAGAGAAGGAACCGAACAAGTCGAATGGCTGCGGCTTAGAATAAAAGGAATATAGAGTCTAATAATAAGGTTCCAAACAATATTACTGAAGCCAGCTCTTTGTAAGGCCAGCATTCAACTAAAATTTCTCATTTAGGTTCAGACAAAATTATAAAATTTTCAGCATCATATTCCCAATTCCCCACGATCTGGACACACTATATATTTCTAATCTTAAGTATTGCTTTTGATTTTTGTACTCCAGCCAAAAATAGATACTTTTCATTTTAGTCTAGGATGTCCTATCATTTTTGACCCCTTTATATGCACTCTTTCTGTTCTTTTTGTCTGGAACACCCTTTATCTGATATTACTTGCTGGAATACTTCAGTTTCCTTAAGTTTTACACCTTATATTCTGCCTAAAAACGTGGTAAAATGTTTTTGTCCTAAAAGAAATATGTCCTAAATGCTGTTCTTGCTTTAAATTATTTCCCTATCTTTCTTTCATTTATACCAAAAATCATCTTATATTATCAGTGCCAGCAAGATAGCTGACTAGATATCCTAGAAAAAAATGCTCCTCCCACTGTAGACATCCTAAAAAAATGCTAAGTAAAATACAACCACCAACCTTGTGCTCTCAAGAAAATAAGTGAAATCTGCAGGTTGTGAGAGTGATAAAGTAGAAAACAAGTTTGTTATGAGGATGCTGAAACCACAGGTGCCTTGAGGCTGTTTACAGATCTTATTAACCTAGAATCTTGGGAAAGTAAAATCTTTTTCTGAGATTTCACATGTGAAGGTCTTTCTCCTTTCACTGGGGATTGAAATTTGTTATTTATATTATGTATATAGTCCAAGAAATCCTAAGTTGTAACATTAATTTAAAAATTATTATTGCCTAGTGGTGCCTAGCAGAAAGAAATAAAAATATTCTCTGAAGGGATTCACCTCCATTTAAGACACATAGATTCCCACATGTAAAATCCTGCCAAAGTTGAGCTCACAATAAAACATTTCCAAAAGTAGAAATAAACAAGCCACCATAACTAAGAATTACTGGAAATAACAAGCAGCAAAATGAGAAACTAAAAAAACTACAGATATTGAAAATTTGGAAACAGAATATATGCTAAGTGTGCTTAAAAGATCTAAATAAATAAAGATTTTACTTGAATAAATAAAGAAGAAACTTTGAAAACATACCTAGCATTATTTAATGAAGGAGAAAGAAGTTATGTCCACACGTCAAAAAAATAGTCCAACTGGAAAAAGGTTTCCATGTAATATATGAAATAAAGTACTAGGAGGACTCATGGAAGAATATTTTATAAACTCTGAGTGTATAAATTCTTTCTGAAAATAAAAATTCTAAAAAACATTAAATAAAGGACTGAAAAATTCCTCTATAGAAACGTAAAAAAATTCTGCATGGTAACATCCAACAACAACAAATTGAAAAGAAAAATGACAAAGTGGGAAAAAAATTGTGACTCATATCACAGAAAAAGAAAGGTGGGACAGTCTCCCTTATATTAATAAAGTATGCCTACAAATTGAAAAGAAAAAGACTAAACTTCAATATAATATGGGCATAGGATATGAACATGTAGTTCTCAGGAAAAGAAATATAAATAACTTTTAAACATGAAAATGCCTTTCAAACACCAATATAAAGGCAATGCCAATTAAAACAACTAGGAAGTAGCGTATCTCAGATATCACATTAATAATATTGCAAACATCTGATGATACACTGTACTATTTAGCCTGCAGGTTACTAGACTCTTTCATACATTGCAGATGGAACTGCAAATGACTTTAATCCTAAGAGAGTGCAATTTGACAGAATTATTAAGACAATAGATTCATATAACTTTGACCCAGCAAATCTACATGAACATTGATTTATACATTAAGTTATTTATTGAAAGATCGCTAGTAATAACATGATATAAATAATCTAAATATCCATTGTTAGAGGGTTGAAAAAATAAATTAATGTATATTCATAAACGGACTACTATGCATCTATTAAATATCACAATGAGGAAGCTCTCTATGTACTGACAGGATCACCACCATAGTATATTATAATAACAACAAAAAAAAGATACCAAGTTGAAGAAAATTGACATTGTATATCAATATTGTATATGCAAATAGTGATAATGCTTATCACCATTTGTGATAAAAAGGATGAGAATTCATAGTTTAACTGCTTTAATAGGTATAAAAATATCTCTATATTATCTCCAAATAGCATTAACAAAAATATTAACAGTAGGTAATGGGAATCGGGTGAATGGGGTTCAGAAGAGAGTTTTCATAGTATTTCTTTGTATCATTCAAGGTCATGTCAAGAAAGTGAATTCAATAGATGGTTAAACTGAAGATATTTTTAACCAGGAGGTTTCAACTAAGCATTAAGCAAAGTTGAAGAAATTAACAAGAAAATTTGAGGCACCTAGAGATTAGCAACACTAGGAAGCCATTATACCTGCTACCAATAGAAAAGGGGAGGGAATAGTTTTGTAGGAATTCAGTGACAGCCCCTGTAATAAAAGACCACCTGATCAGATCTGTGGTTGGAGTGGGACTCAGCAACTGGCAGAATCCCTATGCCAAAGCAGAGGAAAGGGGGAAGAAATATTTATATTTCTCTTTCCTCCAGCCCTCTCATCTTCTCCCTGTGCCTTTCATTAGACAAACTCAACCAGAAGCCAGATAGCAAGGAACCCTAGCAATGCAGTCCATAAGGGTGACTTGGAGCACAGAGCAGGAGAAAGAATAATAAAAATATATTCTTGGGCTTCCCTGGTGGCGCAGTGGTTGAGAGTCCACCTGCCGATGCAGGAGACATGGGTTTGTGCCCCAGTCCGGGAAGATCCTACATGCCGCCGAGCGGCTGGGCCTGTGAGCCATGGCCGCTGAGCCTGTGCGTCCGGAGCCTGTGCTCCGCAACAGGAGAGGCCACAACAGTGAGAGGCCTGTGTACTGCAAAAAAAAAAAAAAAAAATATATATATGTATATATATATATATATATATTCTTATATGCAAATTAATATCAGAATTATATACTGTGTGGCACAGAGATTGAAAAACTTGTCTGACGACTCTATGTTAGTAAGACTTTGGCTCAAAAGCAATTCTTGTACATGACCAATGGATAGGTAAATTGATAGACCCTTTGGAAAGCAATTCAGCAATATCTAAATAGTTAAAGTTGAAGATGTACATTCTTATGAACCAGGAATTCCATCCTACAATAAATCATTCTAAGGAAACTCACTCATTTGCACCTGGAGACATTCACCAGAATGTTCACCAAAGTTTCTCTGTAATAGTATAAATGATGACAAATCACTTGAATATCCATTAACAAGACAGTGGAAATTTGTGCCATATTCATTTCTTACAACAAGAGTGGACAGCAGTGAAAGTGAATGAATTAGAACTACATCTATCAAACACAAGTATCACACAAAAAAGACAAATTGCTGATGATATTATTTATGTAAAGTTTAGCAGCATGCAAAATTATATATTGTTTAGGGATAATAATAAGGATAATGCCATATTCAGGAGAGAGGTTAGCTCTGAGGCCTGAGAGATAGGTATGCAGAAGATTTTCTTCTTTGAAAACTGTTTCTTTTTTCTTAAGTTATGAAGTAAATATGATAGTGCTCATTATATTTTGATAAGTTCTTAGGTATATCTGAAATATAATAAAATTTAAGAATATATTAAATAGGACCAAAGTAAAAAATATATATGTATATATATGAGTGTATGTGTGTGTGTGTGTGTGTGTGTGTGTGTGTATATATATATATATATATACATGTGTTATGAAAGAATACATGTGTTATGAACTGAATTCTATCCCCCAAAATCTGTATGTTGAAGCCCTAACCTCCAGTGTGACTGTACTTGGAGGTAGGGCCTTTAAAGAGGTAATAAGTTTAAATGAGATCATAAGAGTGGTGCCCTAATCCAAGAAGACTAGTGTCCTTATAAGAACAGAAAGAGATACCAGTGCATGGGGTGGTGGTGAGAGCACACAGAAAAAAGGACATATGAGGTCGCAGAAAGAACGTGGCTGTCTGAAAGCCAAGGAGAGAAGAGTCAGGAGAAACCAAACCTGTCAACATTTTGAGCTTGGACTTCTAGCCTCCAGAACTATGAGAAAATAAATTTCTGTTGTTTTAGCCACCCAAACTGTGGTATTTTGCTATAACAGCCCTAGCAAACTAATACAGCATGCAATTTATTTTTTGGTATCCACAGACATTACCTTTGAAATTCTGACATTTCTCTGCCTTTCTATTGAATTTCCTTTCATAATGCTTCCTAACAGTAAAATTCAGTGGTCCTTTAAGTTTTTTTTCAATATACCTCAATGTACCTCTGAAGAAATGACTGCCATTACACCTTCTTTTATATTCTTTTTTGTTGGTGTTCATCCTGTTGAGTTTTACTGATTCTCCTCCAAAATCTGTAATCTGCTATTTACTTCCACATTTGTTCATTCTCCATCTGCTGAAAGATAACTTCCCCCAAGTCTATGTCTCGCCTCTCTTGTGTCTCTTCACTTTTCTTCATAGAATATCATTAAACTAAATTATTTTCATTATCACACTCATGTAGATAATTCTCAAAGCCATATCTGAAAGCCTTTTCTCTCTCTTATTTCCCAAGGACAGAAACTAACTTCCGTTGGGCACTATGACTAGGTACTAGGTCATTTTATTATGCACTGACATATATTGTCACTTAGTATCTACAACTACTCTAGGAACACTGAGGGCTCTTAGTCACTGCTATTACAGTAGCAATGGGCGATACAATGTCACAAATAATGTAGTTTAACCAAAAGGAAAAATAATCCCAGCTAATAATGAGAAGACAAAGGCAGAAAGGATCTTAGAGCTAACCACATGTAGAAATGCATTTCAACCCATACTCTTTTTTTTTAATTGGAGTATAATTGCTTTACAATGTTGTGTTAGTTTCTGCTGTACAATGAAGTAAATCAACTATATGTATACATATATCCCCTCCTTCTAGGATCTCCCTCCCAACCCCCCCCCATCCCACCCATCTAGGTTGTCACAGAGCACCGAGCTGAGCTCCGTGTGCTATACTGCAGGTTCCCACTAGCTATCTATTTTACACATGGTAGTGTATTTATGTCAAACCTAGTCTCCCAGTGCATCCCACCCTCCCCTTCCCACCCTGTGTCCACACGCCCATTCTCTACATCTACGTCTCTATTTCTGCCCTGGAACTAGTTTCCTCTGTACCATTTTTCTAGATTCCACATACATGTGTTAATATATGATATTTATTTTTCTCTTGCTGGCTTACTTCACTCTGTATGACAGACCCTAGGTCCATCCACATCTCTACAAATGACCCAATTTTGTTCCTTTTTATGATTGAGTAATATTCCATTGTATATATGTACCACATCTTCTTTATCCATTCATCTGTCGATGGACACAGGTTGTTTCCACGTCCTGGCTATTGTAAATAGTGCTGCAGTGAACATTGGGGTAAATGTGTCTTTTTGAATTATGGTTTTCTCAGGGTATATGCACAGTAGTGGGATTGCTGGGTTATATAGTAGTTCTATTTTTAGTTTTTAAGGAACCTCCATACTGTTCTCCATAGTGGCTGTATCAATGTACATTCCCACCAACAGTGCAAGAGGGTTCCCTTTTCTCCACACTCTCTCCAGCATTTATTATTTGTAGAGTTTTTGATGATGGCCATTCTGACCAGTGTGAGGTGATACCTCATTGCAGTTTTGATTTGCATTTCTCTGATAATTAGTGATGTTGAACAGCTTTTCATGTGCTTCTGGCCATCTCTATGTCTTCTTTGGAGAAATGTCTATTTAGGTCTTCTGCCCATTTTTTGATCGGGTTGTTTGTTTTTTTTTGATACTGAGCTGCTTTTGAATGCAGATTTTGCTACTGATTCTCAACCTCTGCTTATAATTTCCAGCTCCACATTCCATTAATACCTTTAAAAACATATTCTAAAATTGAATTCATAATTTTATCCTCATATCTGTTTTTATATTTTCTTTACCACCTTTATTTCCATTGCCATCTTCTGAGTCACTCAAGCATAAAAACTTTGTATTGTTTCTAATTCCTTTTCCTCTTTCTTGCTTTCCACATGCAGTAAATTATTTCCATAAGCCCTTAATATTCATTTCCATCTTTCTCTTCCTATTGCTTTATTTCTTATAAGGCTGTTGAAATCATATTTTAACTGATCTTTTCTTTCCAGTCCCATACCTCTAGTAGCTTAATTAGCAGAGTAATCTTCTTGAAACCTAACTGCAATCCTACCATGCCCCTGATGTAAAATTTCTACTTCAGGACTAATACATTCCAATGCTCCAGGGAAAATTTTCTTTTAAGGCTTTGCCACAGTTTCTTGACTGTCTTACCAATCCATCATGATCTTATACATTCACTTTCATACCAGTTCCTGCTCGCTTCCCAATGGCCGTGAATTTCTTTTTTTTTTTTTATTAGTCTCTGTTTTACAACAAAGTGAATCAGTCATACATATACATCTGTTCCCACATCCCCTCCCTCCTGTGTCTCCCTCTCTCCCACCCTCCCCATCCCACCCCTCCAGGCGGCCACAAAGCACCGAGCCAATCCCCCCACGCCACGCGGCCACCCCCCACCATCCATCCACCCAACGCCCGGCAGTGTATACACGTCCATGCCTCTCCCATGCCCCGTCACAGCCCCCCCCCATATCCCCAAGCCCACCCCCAGTAGATCTGTGTCTCTATTCCTGTTTTACCCCTAAGTACTTCATGACATTTTTTTTTCTTAAATTCCATATATATGTGTTAGCATACGGTATTTGTCTTTCTCTTTCTGACTTACTTCACTCTGTATGACAGACTCTAGGTCTATCCACCTCATTACAAATAGCTCAGTTTCGTTTCTTTTTATGGCTGAGTAATATTCCATTGTATATATGTGCCACATCTTCTTTATCCATTCATCCGATGATGGACACTTGGGTTGTTTCCATCTCTGGGCTATTGTGAATAGAGCTGCAATGAACATTTTGGTACATGTCTCTTTTTGAATTATGGTTTTCTCAGGGTATATGCCTAGTAGTGGGAATGCTGGGTCATATGGTAGTTCTATTTTTAGTTTTTTAAGGAACCTCCATGCTGTTCTCCATAGTGGCTGTACCAATTCACATTCCCACCAGCAGTGCAAGAGTGTTCCCTTTTCTCCACACCCTCTCCAGCATTTATTGTTTCTAGATTTCTTGATGATGGCCATTCTGACTGGTGTAAGATGATATCTCATTGTAGTTTTGATTTGCATTTCTCTAATGATTACTTATGTTGAGCATTCTTTCATGTGTTTGTTAGCACTCTGAATATCTTCTTTGGAGAAATGCCTATTTAAGTCTTCTGCCCATTTTTAGATTGGGTTGTTTGTTTTTTTGCTATTGAGCTGCATGAGCTGCTTACAAATTTTGGAGATTAATCCTTTGTCAGTTGCTTCATTTGCAAATATTTTCTCCCATTCTGAGGGTTGTCTTTTGGTCTTGTTTATGGTTTCCTTTGCTGTGCAAAAGCTTTGAAGTTTCATTACGTCCCATTTGTTTATCTTTGTTTTTATTTCCATTTCTCTAGGAGGTGGGTCCAAAAGGATCTTGCTGTGATTTATGTCATAGAGTGTTCTGCCTATGTTTTCCTCTAAGAGTTTGATAGTTTCTGGCCTTACATTTAGGTTTTTAATCCATTTTGAGCCTATTTTTGTGTATGGTGTTAGGGAATGATCTAATCTCATACTTTTACATGTCCCTGTCCAGTTTTCCCAGCACCACTTATTGAAGAGGCTGTCCTTTCTCCACTGTACATTCCTGCCTCCTTTATCAAAGATAAGTTGACCATATGTGCGTGGGTTTATCTCTGGGCTTTCTATCCTGTTCCGTTGATCTTTCTGTTTTTGTGACAGTACCACACTGTCTTGATTACTGTAGCTTTGTAGTATAGTCTGAAGTCAGGGACCCTGATTCCTCCAGCTCCGTTTTTCGTTCTCAAGATTGCTTTGGCTATTCAGGGTCTTTTGTTTTTCCAAACAAATTTTGAAATTTTTTGTTCTAGTTCTGTGAAAAATGCCAGTGGTAGTTTGATAGGGATTGCATTGAATCTGTAGATTGCTTTGGGTAGTAGAGTCATTTTCACAATATTGATTCTTCCAATCCAGGAGCATGGTATATCTCTCCATTTATTTGTATCATCTTTAATTTCTTTCATCAGTGTCTTATAATTTTCTGCATACAGGTCTTTTGTCTCCTTAGGTAGGTTTATTCCTAGGTATTTTATTCTTTTTGTTGCAATGGAAAATGGGAGTGTTTTCTTGATTTCACTTTCAGATTTTTCATCATTAGTGTACAGGAATGCCAGAGATTTCTGTGCATTAATTTTGTATCCTGCTACTTTACCAAATTCATTGATTAGCTCTAGTAGTTTTCTTTAGGATTCTCTATGTATAGTATCATGTCATCTGCAAACAGTGACAGCTTTACTTCTTCTTTTCCAATTTGGATTCCTTTTATTTCCTTTTCTTCTCTGATTGCTGTGACTAAAACTTCCAAAATTAAGTTGAATAAGAGTGGTGAGAGTGGGCAGCCTTGTCTTGTTCCTGATCTTAGTGGAAATGGTTTCAGTTTTTCACCATTGAGGACAATGTTGTCTGTGGGTTTGTCATATATGGCCTTTATTATGTTGAGGAAAGTTCCCTCTATGCCTACTTTCTGCAGGGTTTTTATCATAAATGGGTGTTGAATTTTGTCAAAAGCTTTCTCTGCATCTATTGAGATGATCATATGGTTTTTCTTCTTCAGTTTGTTAATATGGTGTATCACATTGATTGATTTGCGTATATTGAAGAATCCTTGCATTCCTGGAATGAACCCCAGTTGATCATGGTGTATGATCCTTTTAATGTGCTGTTGAATTCTGTTTGCTAGTATTTTGTTGAGGATTTTTGCATCTATGTTCATCAGTGATATTGGCCTGTAGTTTTCTTTCTTTGTGACATCCTTGCCTGGTTTTGGTATCAGGGTGATGGTGGCCTCGTAGAATGAGTTTGGGAGTGTTCCTCCCTCTGCTATATTTTGGAAGAGTTTGAGAAGGATAGGTGTTAGCTCTTCTCTAAATGTTTGATAGAATTCGCCTGTGAAGCCATCTGGTCCTGGGCTTTTGTTTGTTGGAAGATTTTTAATCACAGTTTCAATTTCAGTGCTTGTGACTGGTCTCTTCATATTTTCTATTTCTTCCTGATTCAGTCTTGGCAGGTTGTGCATTTCTAAGAATTTGTCCATTTCTTCCAGGTTGTCCATTTTATTTGTATAGAGTTGCTTGTAGTAATCTCTCATGATCTTTTGTATTTCTGCAGTGTCAGTTGTTACTTCTCCTTTTTCATTTCTAATTCTAATGATTTGAGTCTTCTCCCTTTTTTTCTTGATGAGTCTGGCTAATGGTTTATCAATTTTGTTTATCTTCTCAAAGAACCAGCTTTTAGTTTTATTGATCTTTGCTATCGTTTCCTTCATTTCTTTTTCATTTATTTCTGGTCTGATCTTTATGATTTCTTTCCTTCTGCTAACTTTGGGGGTTTTTTGTTCTTCTTTCTCTAATTGCTTTAGGAGCAGCGTCAGGTTGTTTACTCGAGATGTTTCCTGTTTCTTAAGGTGGGATTGTATTGCTATAAACTTCTCCCTTAGAACTGCTTTTGCTGCGTCCCATAGGTTTTGGGTCGTCGTGTCTCCATTGTCATTTGTTTCTAGGTATTTTTTAATTTCCTCTTTGATTTCTTCAGTGATCACTTCGTTATTGAGTAGTGTATTGTTTAGCCTCCATGTGTTTGTATTTTTTACAGATCTTTTCCTGTAATTGATGTCTAGTCTCATAGCATTGTGGTCGGAAAAGATACTTGATACAATTTCAATTTTCTTAAATTTACCAAGGCTTGATTTGTGACCCAAGATATGATCTATCCTGGAGAATGTTCCATGAGCACTTGAGAAAAATGTGTATTCTGTTATTTTTGAATGGAATGTCCTATAAATATCAACTAAGTCCATCTTGTTTAATGTATCATTTAAAGCTTGTGTTTCCTTATTTATTTTCATTTTGGATGATCTGTCCATTGGTGAAAGTGGGGTGTTAAAGTCCCCCACTATGAGTGTGTTACTGTCGATTTCCCCTTTTATGGCTGTTAGTATTTGCCTTATGTATTGAGGTGCTCCTATGTTGGGTGCATAAATATTTACAATTGTTATATCTTCTTCTTGGATTGATCCATTTATCGTTATGTAGTGTCCTTCTTTGTCTCTTCTAATAGTCTTTATTTTAAAGTCTATTTTGTCTGATATAAGAATTGCTACTCCAGGTTTCTTTTGATTTCCATTTGCATGGAATATCTTTTTCCATCCCCTTACTTTCAATCTGTATGTGTCTCTAGGTATGAAGTGGGTCTCTTGTAGACAGGATATATATGGGTCTTGTTTTTGTATCCATTCAGCCAATCTGTGTCTTTTGGTGGGAGCATTTAGTCCATTTACATTTAAGGTAATTATCGATATGTATGTTCCTATTCCCATTTCCTTAATTGCTTTGGGTTCGTTATTGTAGGTCTTTTCCTTCTGTTGTGTTTCTTGCCTAGAGAAGTTCCTTTAGCATTTGTTGTAAAGCTGGTTTGGTGGTGCTGAACTCTCTCAGCTTTTGCTTGTCTGTAAAGGTTTTAATGTCTCCATCAAATCTGAATGAGATCCTTGCTGAGTAATCTTGGTTGCAGGTTTTTCTCCTTCATCACTTTAATTATGTCCTGCCACTCCCTTCTGGCTTGTAGAGTTTCTACTGAGAGATCAGCTGTTAACCTGATGGGGATTCCCTTGTGTGTTATTTGTTGTTTTTGCCTTGCTGCTTTTAATATGATTTCTTTGTGTTTAATTTTTGACAGTTTGATTAATATGTGTCTTGGCGTATTTCTCCTTGGATTTATTCTGTATGGGACTCTCTGTGCCTCCTGGACTTGATTAACTATTTCCTTTCCTATATTAGGGAAGTTTTCAACTATAATCTCTTCAAATATTTTCTCAGTCCCTTTCTTTTTCTCTTCCTCTTCTGGAACCCCTATAATTCAAATGCTGGTGTGTTTAATGTTGTCCCAGAGGTCTCTGAGACTGTCCTCTGTTCTTTTCATTCTTTTTTCTTTATTTTGCTCTGCATCAGTTATTTCCACTATTTTATCTTCCAGGTCACTTATCCATTCTTCTGCCTCAGTTATTCTGCTATTGATCCCATCTAGAGTATTTTTCATTTCATTTATTGAGTTTTTAATCGATGCTTGATTCATCTTTAGTTCTTCTAGGTCCTTGTTAACTGTTTCTTGCATTTTGTCTATTCTATTTCCAAGATTTTGGATCATGGAAAGAAAATCTTGGATCATCTTTACTCTCATTATTCTGAATTCTTTTTCAGGTAGACTGCCTATTGCCTCTTCATTTGTTAGGTCTGGTAGGTTTTTATCTTGCTCCTTCACCTGCTGTGTGTTTTTCTGCTTTCTCATTTTGCTTATGTTACTGTGTTTGGTGTCTCCTTTTTGCAGGCTGCAGATTCGTAGTTCCTGTTGTTTTTGGTGTCTGTACCCAGTGGCTAAGGTAGGTTGTGTAGCCTTCCTGGTGGGGGGGCTAGTGCCTGTGTTCTGGTGGTTGAGGCTCGATCTTGTTTTTCTGGTGGACAGGTCCACGTCTGGTGGTGTGTTTTGGGGTGCCTGTGGCCTTATTATGTTTTTAGGCAGCCTCTCTGCTAATGGGTGGGGTTGTGTTCCTGTCTTGCTAGTTGCTTGGCATAGGGTGACCAGCACTGTAGCTTGCTGGTTGTTGAGTGAAGCTGGATGCTGGTGTTGAGATGGAGATCTCTGGGAGATTTTTGCTGCTTGATAGTACATGGAGCTAGGAGGTCTCTTGTCGACCCGTGTCCTGAAGTTGGCTCTCCCACTTCAGAGGCACAGCACGGACTCCTGGCTGCAGCACCAAGAGCCTTTTATCTACCCGGCTCAGAAAAAAAAGGGAGAAAAAGTAGAAAGAAAGAATTAGTAGAAGAAAGAAAGAGAGAGAGAAAGAAAGGAAGAAGGAAAGAAAGGAAGGAAGGAAGAAAGAAAGAAAGGAGGGAGGGAGGGAGGAAGGATGGAAAGAAAGAAAGGAGGGAGGGAGGAAGGAAAGAAAAAGAAAGAGTGAAAGGAATAAGGGAGGAAGGGAGGAAGGAAAGAAAGAAAGAAAGACAGGAGGGAGGGAGGGAGGAAAGAAAGAAAGAAATGTGCAGAGGGAGGGAGGGAGGAAGGGAAGGTAGGAAAAAAGAAAGAGAGAAGATAAAGTAAAATAGATTAAAGTATAAAATATAGTAGCATTATTAAAAATAAAAAAGTAATTATTGAAAAAAGAAAAAAAAAAAAACGGATGGATAGAACCCTGGGACCTATGGTGGAAGCAAAGCTATAGAGAGAAAATCTCACACAGAAGCATACACGTACACATTCACAAAAAGAGAACAGGGAGAAAAAAATCGAAAATCTTGCTCTCAAAGTCCCCCTCCGTAATTTGGAATAATTCGTTGTAAAAAGAGGAAAAGGGGAAAAAGTCTTAAATCTTGTCCTCAAAGTCCACCTCCTCAATTTGGGATGATTCACTGTCCATTCGTGCACTCCACAGACACAGGGCACATCAAGTGGACCATGGAGCTTTAATCCGCTGCCTCCGAGGCTGCACAGAGAGATTTCCCTGTCTCTTCTCTGCTCTCACAGCTCCCGGGTCTCAGCCTTGGACCTGGCCCCGCCTCTGCGCGTAGGTCGCCGGAGGGCGTCCGTTCTTCTCTCAGACAGGACGGGTTTAAAGGAGCCGCTGATTCGGGGGCTCTGGCTCACTCAGGCCGAGCGGAGGGAGGGGCACACAGTTCGGGGCGGGCCTGCGGCGGCAGAGGCCGGCGTGACGTTGCACCAGCCCGAGGCGCTCCGTGCGTTCTCCCAGGGAAGCCGTCCCTGGGTCCCGGGACCCTGGCAGTGGCGGGCTGCACAGGCTCCCCGGAAGGGGTGGTGGACAGTGACCTGCACTCGCACACAGGCCTTGTGGCGGCGGCAGCAGCAGCCCCAGCGTCCCACGCCCGTCTCCGGGGTCCGCGCCTTTAGCCGCGGCTCGCGCCCGTCTCTGGAGCTCCTTTAAGCAGCGCTCTTAATGCCCTCTCCTCACGCACCAGGAAACAAAAGGGAAGAAAAAGTCTCTTGCCTCTTCGGCAGCTCCAGACTTTTTCCCCGGACTCCCTCCGGCTAGCCGCGGCGCACCAACCCCTTCAGGCTCTCTTCCTGCCGCCAGCCCCAGTCCTCTCCCTGCGCTCAGACCGAAACCCGATACCCGAGCCTCAGCTCCCAGCCCCGCCCGCCCCGTTGGCCGAGCAGACAAGCCTCTCGGGCTGGTGTGTGCCTGAGGGCACCGATCCTCTGTGAGGGAATCTCTCCGCCTTGCCCTCCGCACCCCTGTTGCTGTGCTCTCCTCGGTACTCTGAAGCTTTCCCCCTCCGCCACCCGCAGTCTCCGCCCGCGAAGGGGCTTCTAGTGTGTGGAAACCTTTCCTCCTTCACGGCTCCCTCCCACTGGTGCAGGTCCCGTCCCTATCCTTTTGTCTCTGTTTATTCTTTTTTCTTTTGCCCTACCCAGGTATGTGGGGAGTTTCTTGCCTTTTGGGGGGTCTGAGGTCTTCTGTCAGCGTTCAGTAGGTGTTCTGTAGGAGTTGCTCCACGTATAGATGAATTTCTGATGTATCTGTGGGGAGGAAGTTGATCTCCGCGTCTTACTCTTCCGCCATCTTCCTCCGGATCCCTTGAATTTCTATTTATGAATGCCATTCGTGTCTTGGTTAAAGTATGTCCTTGATTTATGATTTATTATGAACATAGCTTAATTTCTGTCTTGAGGTCCTATGTATTAAAATATTTTTGTCTTGGTATCAACCATATATTTGTAACATGTCTTCAGTCACTGAGGGATTTTTCCAGCTTGTTTATAAACTTGACTATTGGAGGGAGACTCAACAGTTGGTTTGGGGTTTTAATACATGTGGTCAGCAAAAACAGTTCCTTCACAAAACAGTTATAATATACTTTAATATTTTCTCCAACTTTTCCCTCTTATGTACATGATTCTCCAACTTTTTATAACATAGCACATGTAGAAAATTATATTTGTGTTTATATGGACTAATATCATGAATGAAGGCAGATGCTGCAGAAATGACAAGATGAGGCCTTCTGCTAATCCACACAAATTAGATGCACATCTTGGCACACAATTAATTCATTCAAGATATGCACATCAATTTCTAAAGCTCACCAGTTAGGAAGATTTTCTTTAAGTAACATATTGATTATTGAACACTATATTTAATAATTTAATTGAAAAAGGAAAAAGTCACAAATCCTTTGTATTTTGACATTTTTAATATTTGTGACACCTATACCAGAATTATCAACGTTCACCAACATTAATTTCTCCTCAGTTCTTGAGTACAGGAACAATGTCACTATCTACCCACTTAATTCATTGTCAAGGGGATTGTTTCCATATACCATTTTTTGTTCATTTTAAGATGCCAATGATTGCAGGACACTCTGTCTCTTTAACAATAGCATGTTGGTGAAACATAAAGAAACATTACATTAAGTGCATTTATTGACTGTCTGAAAATTCTCAATGTCAGAAATATTTATTTAAATAAACAGTTATGTCTATTTCATAATCAAGGAAATACAGTGTTTAGGAATTATCCATTTATTCAAGAGAGAATGTATCTTTACACTTTGTTTCCAGGTGACATTTTCTGATGGACAGAAGCTTTTAATTTTCTTTGTAAACTGACAAACCTAGTAGCGGTGTAACCATGTCTATTTAACTAGCTCTGTGTATTGCCTGTTTGAGCCTTTTGTGTGTCACATACATTCTCTTTGTAGCTATGTGAAAATTAAAGTAGACCTCCAAGTGGCTGTTAAAATCCATGCATGAAATACCCAAAGATACAGGACAGAATAGGATTCCTTCCCAATCATAGTACATATGATTTCCCCTCTTTCACATTTGTGATCTCCATTTGAAAAATGGTAGGTACACGTGTGAGTGCAAGTACCAGCACCAGGGCTTTAGTTGTGAAAATTAAGTTCACTATCTAGACAATATATGTACATTATCATGTACAGTTTCAAAATTCTCAATACTATTAGTGGCAGCAAAATGTTGATTTTTAAGCTTACTTTTTTTTTTCCCCCCCTGAGGGCTTGCTAGGGTTGCTTCACTGAGAATTCCAGATGGAGAAGAACTGTTCTCTGGCTCATGAATGGAAGCCCGCCAAAGAGGGAGAGGCTGTAGTTTAAATTAATCTTCAAGGGGGTGGGGAAGACCTCAACAGTCCCCTGGAGGGTTTGAAAAACATATTTACACCTCCTGCTTTGCCAACAGTGACAGCAAAACAAATCATTGCTCTGTACAGACAGCATGATGGAAGCATATTTAACTGAGGGGAAATTAAAAACAACAATTGCTCAGATTACCTCAGAACAAGGCATTTCAAGAAGGCACTCCATTTTTTTCTGTCCCTTATTTTTTTCAGAGATAACAGAACATTCTCCACCTTATTTTCCACCCCTCCCCCATTCTAATCTAAAGGATACTCTGATCTCAGAAAGGGTTCTTTCCTAATACCCTTTCCCTAGTCCCTGCAATTCCAAAGCAAATATATCATTGACATATTGTAATTGTCAAAGGGGTAAAGACTTGAGTCTGGCTTCTGTAATGTCTTTGACTCTTAATCCAAAGTTAACAGATGCAGTACTGAGTTCATGGAGATGTTATTGCTAAGAGTCATAATGACCCATTCCTCTTCCCTGTCCTTGTTTTCTTCATTCAGTTTCTTGGTGTGGGATGGTAAGGAATGTGTCAAGATTTCAGGAAAATGTTTCATGCATTTCATCTCATCTTTTCTCTGCTTATATCCATTTACGCATATATTTAACTCTTATGTTGTATTTCATGTTGCAAATTTGCCAGCCTGTTCTCTCAAATCCTCAGAAAGCCAATTCACATGACAGTTTTGTGAATTTCAACAGTCCTGTAGACATCTGTGATATTACTACATTTGTGAACACGATATCACAACCAATTCCATGGAAGTGAAAACTTACATTCCATTATGCAAAGTCTCCTTTTGTTTAAATTTTGTCATAAAACTATACTGATACATATTTCTGATAGAACTGTTTAGTTTTCAGAATGGAAGAGCCCTTAGTGGCCTCATGGTTTTTTTTTTTCAATATAAGAGATTGGCTGGTTACTGGCAGATCAATATATCAGTTTTCTGGACTTATAATCAAGTGCTTTGCCTACATTAGCCTTGCTTTGGGACATATTTAATATTTCTCAGGTGCCCCCAGTTATAATTTATCAGCTTTGAGAAGCATTCATTCCGAAATGGTGTACCAGGTAACCAGAATCAATTCTGGATAATGGCAAATTAACAAGCATTTCAAAACTGGACTTTGGAGAACTCTTTGGATCAGTTGGTGATAGAGTCAACTCATGAAGTGACAAAGAGAAGAGAATGCCAAATACTGTTAAGAAAAAAATCAAAGTCTCATGCAAATATACACTCATGCCAAACATTCCAGATACCCACTCCCCATTGATCACACAGATTGTATAGCATGCCCTCCCACTCTCCTGTGTACCACCAGGCTGTATGATTACTCTCTGTAGCATATTTTCTCATTAAAGGGTATCCTTGATCTTGATTTAATCTGTAGTCATAAAATTGTTGTAGTCTCTAAAATACAACTTAAATTAGAGGAAATGTTCAGAGTTTGACTAAGTAATCAGACATTCCCAATAGTGCTAAATATTTATCCGTAAGGAAAAGTGTACATTAAATATAACAGGAAAATCTTTATTTAAAAATTCACTACCATGTACCTTAAATGACCCTTTTTCATTAATTATTTGAAAAGTGAAATCCTTTTGGAAATATATTTATCATCTGGAGCGTCATTAGGATTATATTTAAAGTAGACGATTAATCCATTTAAAATAGCCTTGAAAAAGTTAAAAATACATTCTCAAGAACCTGTTTCACCATCCGAGTTACTAGCTCACAGAGGACAGTAAAACATCCTCTAGCCATTCAGACAACAACTGAATGTTGAACACTCTCAGAGTTCCAAGTGGTATGGGGGACACTTGGTATAAATATATAAGGACAGACACTTTCCTCTAAAATCTAACAGTGAAAAGAAAATACAGGCCTGCCTTGTTTTATTGCACTTCACTTTATTGTGCTTCACAGATACTGTGTTTTTTACCAATTGAAGGTTTGAGGCAACCCTACTATGAGCAAGTCTATTGGCGCTATTTTTTTCAAACAGCATTTGCTCACTTCACATTTGATAATTCTTGCAATATTTCACTTTTCCATTGTTACTGTATTTGTTATGGTGATCTGTGGTTAGTGATCTTTGATGTTACAATTATAATTGTTTGGGGGCACCACAAACTGTGGTCATATAAGACAGCAAACATAATTGATAAATGTGTATTTTGACTGCTCCACTGACAGGGTTATTCCCCCATCTCTCTCCCTTTCTTTGGGCTTCCCTATTTCCTGAGACAACAATATTGGAATTAGGCCAATTAATAATCTTACAGTGGCCTCTAGATGTTCAAGTGAAAGAAAGAGTTGCATGTCTTTCACTTTAAATCAAAAGATAGAATGATTAAGCTTAGTGAGAAAGGCACGTTGAAAGCCGAGATAGACAGAAAGCTAGGCCTCTTGTGCCAAACAGCCAAGTTGTGAATGCAAAGGAAAGTTCTTGAAGGAAATTAAAAGTGCTGCTCCAGTGAACACATAGATGATAAGAAAACAGAACAGGCTTATTGCTGATATGGAGAAAGTTTTAGTGATCTGGATAGAAGATCAAACCAACCACAACATTCCCTCATGGCAAAGCCTAATTTAAAACAAGGCCCTAATTCTTTAATTCTGTGAAGGCTGAGAGAGGTGAGGAAGCTGCAGAAGAAAAGTTTGAAGCTAGCAGAGGTTAGCTCATGAGGTTTAAGAGAAGAAGCCATCTCCAGAACACAAAAGTGCAACTTGAAGGCAGCAAGTTATCTGGAAGATCTAGCTAAGATAATGAAGGTGGCTATAATAAACAACAGATTTTCAATGTAGACAAAACAGCCTTTTGTTGGAAGAAGATGACTTCTAGGGCTTTCATAGCTAGAGAGGAGAAGTCAATGCCTGGCTACAAAGTTTTGAAGGACAGGCTGACTCTTGCTAGGGGCTAATGCAGCAGGAGACTTTAAGTTGAAGCCGATGCTCATTTACAATTCTAAGAATCCTTGGGGACTTCCATGTTGGTACAGTGGTTAAGAATCCACCTGCCAATTTAGAGGACACAAGTTCGATCCCTGGTCTGGGAAGATACCATGCCACGAAACAACTAAGCCTGTGCGCCACAACTACTGAGCCTGTGCTTTAGAGACTGCGAGCCAAAACTACTGAGCCCACGTGCCACAACTACTGAAGTCCGCGTACCTAGAGTCCATGCTGTGCAACAAGAGAAGCCACCACAATGAGAAGCCCACCCACCACAATGAAGAGTAGTCCCTGCTTGCCGCAACTAGAGAAAGCCCACGCGCAGCAATGAAGACCCAATGCAGCCAAAATAGTAAATTTAAAAAATTAAAGAAAAAAAATCCTTGGGACCTTAAGAATTATGCTAAGTTTACTGTGCCTGTGCTCTATAAATGGAACAGTAAAGCCTGGATAATAGCACATCTTTTTACAATATGGTTTACTGAATATTTTAAGCCCACTGTTGACAACTGCTTAGATATCTTTCAAAATATAATAGCTCATTGACAATGCACCTGGTCACTCAAGAGCTCTGGAGGAGATGTACAATGAGATTCATGTTGTTTTCCTGCCTGCTAACACAAAATCTATTCTGCAGCCTATGGATCAAGGAGTAATTTTGACTTTCAAGTCTTATTATTTAACAAATATATTTTCTAAGGCTATAGCTGCCATAGATAGTGAATCCTCTGATAGATCTGGGCAAAGTAAATGGAAAACCTTCTGGAAAGGATTCACCATTCTAGATGCCATTAAGAACATTCATGATTCATGTGAAAAGGTCAAAATATCAACATTAATAGGAGTTTGGAAAAAGTTGATTCCAACACCCATGTGTGATTTGAGGTGTTCAAGACTTCAGTGAAGGAAGTAACTGCAGATATGATGGAACTAGCAAGAGAACTAGAATTAGAAATGAGCCTGAAGATGTGACTGAATTGCTGCAATCATGATAAAATTTTAATGGATAAGGATTTGCTTCTCATGCATGAGCAAAGCAAGTGGTTTCTTGAGATGGAATCTACTCCTTGTGAAGATGTTATGAAGATTGTTGAAATGACAACAAAGGATTTAGGATATTACATAAACTTAGTTGATAAAGCAGCAGCAGTGTTTGAGAAGATTGACTCCAATTTTGAAAGAAGTTCTACTGTGGGTATAATGGTATCAAACAGCATTGTATGCTACAGAGAAATGGTTCATGAAAGGAAGAGTCAATGGATGTGGCCAACTTCATTGTTGTCCTATTTTAATAAATTGTCACAGTCACCCCAGCCTTCAATAATCATTATATGCAGAACCAAATAAATAATGAAATTACGGGGGAGGGAGGAAGGGAGGGAGGGGGGAGGGAAATCTTAAGTTGCAGGCATATCAAATAGAATTCAAGAAAAGGAAATATAGTTGAATCTCACAAGGCCCAAATCCAGCAAAGTGCTGAAAAGATATCAAGAATTAGGGGTTCCAGCTTCTCTTTCTCTCATGGGTCACAGGGTCTCCTATGACAGCTTACAGCTTAGATCTTTGGCATTGTTTTTCTCTTTCTCTACAAATCAGTTTTTTCTCAACTTACGTAAGGCCCAAATAAAATTCCTAATATGCCTTCATACCCAGTAATAACAGCTAATTGATAGAATCTCTTTGTGTCTAAATTCCAAACTCCTAAGACAAGTTTATCATCTTAGTTTGGTGCAGGTTACTGCCCTTCATCGGGTTAGACTTGTAAGCTATTTTTGAGTAAAAATTATCTATGAAATTGGCACACAGATAGTTAAGAAGAACTCACTTCAGGAGATAATAATTGGCTGGCATTTCTAACATATTCTGATATAGTCTCATTTATTCAATTATTAATTGAGCACTTCTATGGGAAAAACACTGTGCTGATTTGACAAATATAGAGATTAACAGTTCATAGTTCTTGCATGTAAGGAGTGGGGTGGAGGAGACAAAAGAAAACAAATCACCAATTTCGGGGATATATATGATACCAGTGGTCCCCACACTTTAGATATATCCACCCTGGTTGTCTCTTGTTGACTCTTCTCAACAGAGTGAGCAGTACACAGAGCCCAGATGTCACAGAGCTCTCTTTGCATATCCTGGCATAGAATTAGCCTCCCAAATGGCCTAAGGCCATGTGTAGGCTTCATCTACATGATTGTTTTCTAGAGGATTGTCCCACCAGTGTGCATTCCCCCTATGCCTGAAAGGTAAGGCAAGGATAGTTGTTTGGGGAAAGGGTATGTAACTCAACTTTGGAAGAAACCTGTGTTTAAGGCCCCTGGAAAGGAAGGGTGTAAAATAGAGATAGGGTGGAAGGCTAAAGAACATGGAACTTGAACTGGGCACCTTTCTTTCTACTCTGTCCTAGATAACAAATGTTAGGGGCTAGTCTGGATGCCTACTAAGGGACTATGATATAGATATTTTCTTTGTGTTAAGGGAAGACAGAAGACAGTAAAAGCTGGTCAAGATATATTGGAAAACAAGGTGACATTATATCTGAGTTTTAAAAGGCTATTAATAGTTATGTGAGCAAAGTGATGAATTTCTTAGAAGGTGCAGCATGTGAAAAGGCAGGCAAATCTATATCTGCTGTGGTATTCGTAAGGATCTACAGAGGGACTTTATGCATGGCACAGAATTCATGCATGTGAATGGATACTAAAAGTTTTCATCTTCCTCTGATATCAACAGTGGCCTAAGTTATTCCCCTTCCTTCCCATCTGTGGCCTCACAAGTTTTCTAACACTCCTTAGTTGATGATTTCCTAGGAGTAAAAAAATCTTCACCTATTCAGAATATTTAACAATCATTTCAGGATAGACACTCCATTCATCTGAGCTTTTCCTCTGGCAATTATTTATGGGCTGGTTATTTCATTTGCTATAAGTGTGAATATAAGAGCACCCTAAGGAGTAGATAATCTGCATGTTCTCCATACAATAAAACAGACTTTCAATTAATGAAGATTTAAATAAATATTAGGGGCATCCAGTTAAATATGGTGGATTTGTCATACACATTGTCCTGCATCCCTTCCTGAAATACCAATAAATTGACAACAAAGGAACTTATAAAGATACTGAAGCCAAAAAAGGCAAAGATGTTAGAGTATAATAGTGCAATGTTAAGAAAAGTAGGAACCAGATGTATACATGGTATGATGTTTAATTTTATGTGTCAACTTGACTGGGCCTCAGGATGCCCAGATATCTGATCAAATATTATTTCTGGGTGTGTCTAGGAGGGTGTTTCTGGAGAAACTGGCATTTGAGTTGGTGAGCTGAGTAAAGCAGATTGCCCTTCCCAGTGTGAGTGGGCATCATACAGCCTGTTGAGGACCTTAATAAAACAAATAGGTGGATGAAGGGAGAATTCCATTTCTGTGTGACTGCTAGAGCTGGAACATTGGTCTCCTTCTGCCCTTGCATTGGGATTTATACCATCTGTGCTCCTTGTTCTTAGGCCTTTGAATTCAAACTAGAACTACACCACTGGTTCTCCTGGACTTCCAGCTTGCAGAGGCAGATCATGGGACTTCTCAGCCTCCATAATTACATGAGCCTCATAATAAATCTCATAATCAACTAGCCCCTCTGTCTCTCTCTCTCTCTCTCTGTATCTCTATGTATATGTGTGGCTTTCTGAGGAGAACTTTGACTAATACATAGGACAAATTACTTTAGAAACCTAAGAAGGATGATTTATACCTAGAAATGAGCAAAGCTGATTTTTAAAAATCTGATATTATACTTTGGAACCCTCAAAAAGGGATACCCAGGTGCCATTTTAAGTGGAAAAAATGTAAAACCAAAATAAAAAGATTGTTGAAAATTTCATATTTAAACTTGGACTCCCTCCATCTGTTGTGAGCCACTACTCAGCTGTCAATACCATTTACGTATTTATGGATTGTATATAGGGAACATTTATGTAACCTAAATGACAATAATATAAGTATATCAGGAGGAGGAGGGTTTAGGAAGTGTGCATGGGTGTGGGGGAGGGGTGATGGGGGAGGTGGTGGTGTGCAAAGGATATCTAGATCCTCATTTTTTATGAAGGGATGTTAACAGAGAATGCCTAAGAGTAAAACATTTTAAAATAGTAATATAAATATTTATTTACATATATGGATATTTATATATCCATATATATTGATATGGATATATCAGTAGAATAAATTTTAAAAGATGAAAGTGGTTGCCTCTGCAGAGTGGTAAATTGAAGTGGGGATTAGCATACTGTTGATTTTTGCCCTAAGTCATAGTATTATTTGAGCCTTTAAACTATATGTAACTATTGCTTAGAAGTAAAAATAAAATCAAAAGAAATAACAGCAAGTTCCCATAAATTTGATATTTTCCCAGAAGAGTACTTGAAGTGTTAATGTTCCATGTTGTACTTTTACTGTAACCTTGCATCTTTAATAATCAAGTGAGCTAAAGGTGCATTTTTGCCCTTATTTGAACCTTCTTAGTTTCTCCACCTGTAAAATAAATACAGTTGTGTGCAGTCTTATATTCCTTGCATGGATGTTCTGAGGATACTTGATATACCACAGGACAGAAATATAATCTATTTAGGTCAACTGTAGGTAATTTAAATTTTATATATCATTTGATCAACGTTGAGAGGAGAAATAAATGAGACCATTGGAGGTTAATGACTTGCATGAGAAATTTCTATTGGCAAATAATCATAATGATAGGAGAGTCCTTTAGTACTGCCAGGGGCTTAACAGAGGCATCCAAATTAAAATATTTTTTATTCTCTTGTTCACACCAAAAAAAAAAAAAAAAAAAAGGAAGAGAGGCTATACTTAAATTTAAATTTTAATTCTGATTACTTTCACAAAAACAAAGGAAGCAGTATCTCTATAGACATATCCTGGAATATTTCATAAATATACTGCATGATAGTTCCATTAATTTAATTTGGAAGTGTCAGCATGAAAAACTTTGATTCATAAAGAATTAAAAAAATATATCTGATGTATATTTTTGTTTTGTTTTGACATGTCATTGTTATGTGAGTCTGTGAGCTCATAGCTAGATGACTGCAGTCAGCAGAGCCAACTAGCCAAGGATCATCCTTGATCCTCCTACATCCATGCTACACAACACTTTCCTTATCATCTGCTCCAGAAAAATGCTATTTATCAAGCCTCCTCAGGCAAAACCTCCCTAGGGTAAGGTGAGTTCCAGAGTCAACTTTAACAGTACAGGAGAAATCTAGCTGAAATAAATACTGAGGAGAAATTCAAACAAAGAAATAATTCACAGAAGTGTTGAAGTACAAAAACAGAGGAATATAAGGTATCTAAGCGTTCTTTTGCATACCTCAGGTCTTTTATTTTTTCACTCACTGCAGAGGGAAATTCAAGTATCTCTAAGCCCTCTACTCTCTCCAAGATATATCAGTGATTGGTAAGAATGTTTATTTTTACTCAAGCACACAATTTCTTCTTGACAAAATTAGGTTGCTGTAAATCTTCAGTATTTCTATCAGATGATTCAATCAAGGTTTTTTATTTAAATCGTAAGAAATATTCAGTAGACAGTACTTATTGATAGAAGTAAAGGTTAGCTTAGATCAAGGTCTTAAGTCTCCTTCTGTAAAGGATCAGATAGCAAATATTTTCAACTTTGCAGACCATACAGTCTCTTTGACAGATACTCAACACTGCCATTGTAGCATAAAAGCAGCCAGAAATGATACACAAATGAATCGGCATGGCTAATTTTCAATAAACCTTTATCTATAAAACAGGCATCCAGTGGAATTTGACTCATGGGCAGAAATTTGCCGACATCCTGGATTAGGTGGTATTACAGCTAAGTAATCAGAGATGACTGAATCGGATGTCCACTACTTCCCAAGAAGTCGCCAGGAAGAATATACAAAGTAGTAGCAGTCATATGGGAAATTAAATACCAGTTTAGGAGGGTTGAAGTCAGGCAATATCCAATGCAAAGCTATGGATCTATCTGGGTGAATCACATGAATAAGCCTATGGGCCAAAATGGGGGTTTCTTTTCTTTTTTTTTTTTTTTTAGCATCTTTATTGGAGTATAATTGCTTTACAGTGGTTTGTTAGTTTCTGCTTTATAACAAAGTGAATCAGCTATACATATACATATATCCCCATATCTCCTCCCTCTTGCATCTCCCTCCCACCGTCCCTATCCCTCCCCTCTAGGTGGTCACAAAGCACAGAGCTGATCTCCCTGTACTGTGCGGCTGCTTCCCACTAGCTATTTTACATTTAGTAGTATATATAAGTCCATGCCACTCTCTCACTTTGTCCCAGCTTACCCTTCCCCCTCCCCGTGTCCTCCAGTCCATTCTCTATGTCTGCGCCTTTATTCCTGTCCTGCCCCTAGGTTCCTCATAACCTTTTCTTTTTTTTTCTTTTTAGATTCCATCTATAAGCGTTACCATATGGTATTTGTTTTTCTCTTTCTGACTTACTTCACTCTGTATGACAGACTCTAGGTCCATCCACCTGACTGCAAATAACTCAATTTCGTTTCTTTTTATGGTTGAGTAATATTCCACTGAATCTGATTCTTTGGATATTATTGATCTCCTTCTGGTCACACCCCACAAAAAATAGAAACAGTGGCAACCACGCAGAGGTAAAGAGTGTTTGGTGCAGCTCCTGAAAGCAGCTGAGCACCCACTAAGCCCCCATGCTGAATGTAGTAGGGAGGGATGGACCGCAGCAGCTCCAGCACAGAACTGGCCACAGTTTAATTTACTGAGATAACTAGACACTCAGAGAAAGTATAACAGAGATCATCCGTGAATTAGTATGAATTTGCTTTTCAGAGGATGGAGATAAAATTAGTAGTGAATGTGGAATAATATATCATTAGTATATAATCATTCAGGTTATTAATTCTTCTTCCCTGTATGGGGAGCCAAGGAGTAGAATAAAAAGGACTGAAACTCCTCCCAGAGAGAGAGAGAGTTTAAATGAGATAAAAAACAAATAGTCTTTCAAAGCAGTTCATAACACTTGATAATGCCTCAATAAATGTTGCTTTTACTTCTCCCTGAGATCTAGCCTTGGCCTTTCCACAAATTAGCTGCATATATGGCAAATTTATAAACATTCCTAGGCCCTACTTTTGTTATCTGAAAGATATGATAGTATTAAAACAACTTTACTCAAAGCCTATTCCCAACTTCAGCTTTGTCAGGAAAGCCTGGTGTGATCTCCTCCTGACTTAGGGAAGTCAGCCTAATATACATTTCATTGTTTCATCTACCACAGTATCATGTACCTCTCCTTTATAATCACACAGTAATCACCATGTTGTTTTATATTCACTTATGTAGTTATTTGGTTAACCTCTGTCTCCTCACTAAACCATATGTCTCCTGGGGGAGACACCTTATTCACTCGCTAGTGCAGATTTTGGAACTCTTTTCTATTAGTAATTCCAAGGAATATGCACCCAGATACAAAACTGTGATTCTGTGATTCTCTAGAATAATACAATATTATTCAATTTTGTATTTATTCATCCTTATATGCTTTCATTATGGAGGCACTCCCATTCTATGACCATGCATTGTGCTAGGTCCTGGTGGGACAGGCATGGAATGGCAGAAAAGGTCACCCTCTCATGGAACATGGAGTCAAGAGTAGGAAACTGTACATGTCAACATACAAATACTTACTCAAGTATAGTTTTTTTTTTAAATACCTTTTTTTCTTTAATCATTTATTTATTTATTTATAGCTGTGTTGGGTCTTCGTTTCTGTGCGAGGGCTTTCCCTAGTTGTGGCAAGTGGGGGCCACTCTTCATCGCGGTGCGTGGGCCTCTCACTATCGTGGCCTTTCTTGTTGCGGAGCACAGGCTCCAGACACGCAGGCTCAGCAATTGTGGCTCACGGGCCCAGTTGCTCTGCGGCACGTGGGATCCTCCCAGACCAGGGCTCGAACCCGTGTCCCCTGCATTGGCAGGCAGACTCTTAACCACTGCGCCACCAGGGAAGCCCCCAAGTATAGTTTTTAAAAAGATGGCAAAAGACAAGTATAGAGTGTTATGAGTATATAAAATTAATAGATTTGACCCAGTTTGGGAGTGAGGTGAGTAGGTGTTAAAGAGGAAGTGACATTTAAGCTTATACTTGAAAGATGAATGCATAAGTGAAAAGACATTAGACAGATTAAGTACACATATACAGACACACACACACAGTCCACAAGGCAGTGCATGATAAATGCACATACCATAATATAATAACTGTAGATTTTAATAAGAAAAGAACAGAATGTCCAGAAGTAGTCTAAGCTTAGATTTGAGGCATGATTTTTTCAGATCAAGACAGAGTTACGATCAGAATATTACCCTAGTAATGAATTTAAAGGCAATCCAGATTAGCCTGTGGTCTTCTCTCCCTCCCTCTCCCCCTTTCTTCTGTATCTCTCTCTCTCTCTCTCTCTCTCTCCCTCTCTCCCTCTCCCTCTCCCTCTCTCTCTCTCTCTCTCCCCACAAACACACACAGACATACATACCCACACATTTACCACAACTCAGCATGGAAAGTCTAAAGTACTATACCTAACAAAAATAAAATTTCTGAGATAATTTGAGACTTTATAGATATAAAATACCTTATTCATATTCAGACATAGCTTAATTTTTTTCAAGTCCCTATTTTACAATCTTTATTGTATGAGAACTGATCATCCACATTGTCTTCTCTCTGAATTTTAATAAAGGATAATTTAAGACACAAGTATTCTCCTTTCCTGTCTTAGATAGTTTTTCAAGGATAATTAAAGTAAATGGGGCAAAATAAAGAAAGAATATAGCTTCCAACCAAGAGTTTCTAAAATGGAAAAAAAAAACCAAAAAAAAACTCTAAGTACTTTGGACTAATAGAAGGCCAGTCTAAACTGAAAATTATTTTAAATATATATATTTTACTTATTTTACCTACATTCAGTAACTAAAATTGGATGTCAGGACTATGTGTTGGAAGTTGCTTTAAGCAACAGATAAGAATGATTTATAAGTAGACACACTGATAAGATAAAAATTACTTTGAAATACCAGAGAGTACTTAAAAGCAGTTATCCAGGTAATAGACTATATGGATCTAATAATCTATCTGCAATTTTTTTTACTATCATAAATACGTAGGGAAAATTTTCTTCACAATTAGTAAAAAGATCAGTGTCAACTCAGACATTTATTTAATCATCTGAAATTATAAAGTCATGATGTTTCTTCTTTGTATTTTTATTTGTATGCTATAAACCTGCAGCGTTCCTCTAGGCATATCACACCACCTCTATGTTCCAAAAGAAAACATGAGCAATTTTAATGCATGCACTATTTTCACCAAATCTAGTAACAAAATTTCAAAATGTTTAGCAGTTTTCTTGTTTTGTTTAACCCTGCTCCAAACATGGAGATTATTTGATTGCAAAACAGTCAGATTTTTTTTTTCCTTTTAAATGAGTGGATGAGTCATTGAATAGGAAATACAATTTTACACTTATTTTCAGGGAGCCCTTTGTAGGTTTTAAAAACAAACCTTGGGGAGAGGAAGAGACCCTTGGGTGCTGAGATGTCAATCCAAAGATAATAATAACACATTTTTTTGGAATACTGCTGGCTCAGAGATGTGTCAGAAGAAAACAGTACCACTTATTCTGGTAGCTTTATTGCTTATGGCATGTTATGATTAGAGATGTGTGTGGTTTTAAAACTACAAAGATTAAATTGCCTAACACATTATGTATTGGAAGGCTTGGACCAAGTGGAAGCTTAATCAGCATTTTTCTTCTTTCTAAATGTAAATGGTATGATGCAGTGTCCTGTAAATGATGCTGTTTATCATATACTGTCAGAAGATGCTGATGAAAGATGCATTTCCATTTGTTTCCTTACTTGAGTTTGATTTGTAAAATCAGATTTAAACAGTGAATGAAATTGAATTTAAATTTCAAGGACAGACAACCTAATGATATTTATCATAACTGGAACTGAGTCTAGAAATATTTATTCTAAGTCCAACTTCCACGATTTGAAGAACAATATGTCTTTATTTTTATCTTTAAAATAATTAGTCCAAATGTAATTAATTTTATGGTAATTATAGGCATTAGCATTGGAAACCTAATCTTAGCCAAAATATTCCTGTGTGTCCTGCATTTTGTATACTCTTTTTTTATTATTTATACATCAGGTTCTTATTAGTTAACTATTTTATACATATTAGTGTATATATGTCAATCCCAATCTCCTAATTCATCCCAACACCACCCACCCCACTTTTCCCCCTGGTGTCCATATGTTTGTTCTCTACATCCGTGTCTCTATTTCTGTCTTGCAAACTGGTTCATTTGTACCATTTTTCTAGATTCCATATATATGCATTAATATATGTTATTTGTTTTTCTCTTTCTGACTTACTTCACTCTGTATGACAGTCTCTAGGTCCATCCACATCTCTACAAATGACCCAATTTTGTTCTGTTTTATGGCAGAGTAATATTCCACTGTACATATGTACCACATCTCCTTTATCCATTCATCTCTCAATGGGCATTTAGGATGCTTCCATGACCTGGCTATTGTAAATAGTGCTGTAATGAACATTGGGGTGCATGTGTCTTTTTGAATTATGGTTTTCTCTGGGTATATGCCCAGTAATGGGATTGCTGGGTCAATTGGTAATTCTAGTTTTAGTTTTTTAAGGAACCTCCATACTGTTCTCCATAGTGGCTGTATCAATTTACATTCCCACCAACAAGAGGGTGCAAGAGGGTGCCCTTTTCTCCACACCCTCTCCAACATTTGTTGTTTGTAGATTTTCTGAAGATGCCCATTCTGACTAGTGTGAGGTGATACCTCACTGTAGTTTTGATTTGCATTTCTCTAATAATTCGTGATGTTGAGCAGCTTTTCATGTGCTTCTTGGCCTTCTGTATGTATTATTTTGAGAGGTGTCTATATAGGTCTTCTGCCCATTTTTTGATTGGGTTGTTTGTGTTTTTAACATTGAGCTGCATGAGCTGTTTATACATTTTGGAGACTAATCCTTTGTCCATTGATTCATTCGCAACTATTTTCTCCCATTCTGAGCATTGTCTTTTTGTTTTGTTTATAGTTTCCTTTGCTGTGCAAAAGCTTTGAAGTTTCATTAGGTCCCATTTGTTTAGTTTTGTTTTTATTTCCATTACTCTAGGAGGTGGGTCAAAAAAGATCTTGCTGTGATTTATGTCAAAGACTGTTCTTCCTATGTTTTCCTCTAAGAGTTTTACAGTGTCTGTAAAACTCTTACATTTAGGTGTTTAATCCATTTTTAATTTATTTTTGGATATGGTCTTAGGGAGTGTTCTGATTTCATTCTTTTACATGTAGCTGTCCAGTTTTCCCAGCAACACTTATTGAAGAGACTGTCTTTTCTCCATTGTATATCCTTGCCTACTTTGTCATAGATTAGTTGACCATAGGTGTGTGGGTTTATATCTGGGCTTTCTATCCTGTTCCATTGATCTATATTTCTGTTTTTATGGCAGTACCATATTGTCTTGATTACTGTAGCTTTGTAGTATAGTCTGAAGTCAGGGAGTCTGATTCCTCCAGCTCCGATTTTTTCCCTCAAGACTGCTTTGACTATTTGGGGTCTTTTGTGTCTCTGTAGAAAATGCCACTGGTATTTTGATAGGGGTTGCATTAAATCTGTAGATTGCTTTGGATAGTATAGTCATTTTCACAATATTGATTCTTCCAATCCAAAAACATGGTATATCTCTCCATCTGTTTGTCCCTTCTTTGATTTCTTTCATCAGTGTCTTATTGTTTTCTGCATACAGGTCTTTTACCTCTTTAAGTAGGTTTACTCCTACGTATTTTATTCTTTTTGTTGCAATGGTGAATGGGATTGTTTCCTTATTTTCTCTTTCTGATCTTTAATTGTTTTTGTTTGTTTGTTTGTTTGTTTTTTATTCATTTCTGCTTTATAACAAAGTGAATCAGTTCTACATATACATCTGTTCCCATATCCCTTCCCTCTTGTGTCTCCCTCCCTCCCACCCTCCCTATCCCACCCCTCAAGGCGGTCACAAAGCACTGAGCTGATCTCCCTGTGCTATGCGGCTGCTTCCCACTAGCTATCTACCTTACATTTAATTGTTAGTGTATAGGAATGCAAGAGATTTCTGTGCATTAGTTTTGTATCCTGCAACTTTACCAAATTCATTGATTAGCTCTAGTAGTTTTCTGGTGGCATCTTTAGGATTCTCTATGTATAGTATCATGTCATCTGCACACAGTGACAGCTTTACTTCCTCTTTTCCAATTTGTATTCCTTTTATTTCTTTTTCTTCTCTGATTGCTGTGGCTAGGGCTTCCAAAACTATGTTGAATAATAGTGGCGAGAGTAGACATCCTTGTCTTGTTCCTGATATTAGAGGAAGTGCTTTCAGTTTTTCACCATTGAGAATGATGTTTCCTGTGGGTTTGTCATATATGGCCTTTATTATGTTGCAGTCGGTTCCCTCTATGCCCACTTTCTGGATAGTTTTTATCATAAAATGGTGTTGAATTTTGTCAAAAGCTTTTTCTGCATCTGTTGAGATGATCATATAGTTTTTATTCTTCAATTTGTTAATATGGTGCATCGCATTGATTGATTTGCATATATTGAAGAGTCCTTGCATCCCTGGGATAAATCCCATTTGATCATGGTGTATGACCCTTTTAATGTGTAGTTGGATTGTTTGCTAGTATTTTGTTCACGATATTTGCATCTATGTTCATCAGTGATATTGGTCTGTAATTTTCTTTTTATGTAGTATCTCTGTCTGATGTTGGTATCAGGGTGATGGTGGCCTCATAGAATGAGTTTGGGAGTTTTCCTTCCTCTGCAATTTTTTGGAAGAGTTTGAGAAGGATGGGTGTTAGCTCTTCTCTAAATGTTTGGTAGAATTCACCTGTGAAGCCATCTTATCCTGGACTTTTGTTTGTTGGAAGATTTTTAATCACAGTTTCAATTTCATTACTTATGATTGGTCTGTTCATATTTTCTATTTCTTCCTGGCTCAGTCTTGGAAGGTTATACCTCTCTAAGAATTTGTCCATTTCTTCCAAGTTGTCCATTTTATTGGCCTAGAGTTGCTTGTAGTAGTCTCTTAAGATGCTTTGTATTTCTGTAGTGTCTGTTGTAACTTCTCCTTTTTCATTTCTAATTTTATTGATTTGAGTCCTGTCCCTCATTTTCTTGATGAGTCTGGCTTATCAGTTTTGTTTATCTTCTCAAAGAACCAGCTTCTAGTTTTATTGATCTTTGCTATTGTTTGCTTTGTTTCTCTTTCATTTATTTGTGGTCTGATCTTTATGATTTCTTTCCTTCTACTAACTTTGGGTTTTGTTTGTTCTTCTTTCTCTAGTTCCTTTATGTGTAAGTTTAGATTGTTTGAGATGTTTCTTGAGGAAGGATTGTATTGCTATAAACTTCCCTCTTAGAACTGCTTTTGCTGCATACCATAGGTTTTGGATTGTCGTGTTTTTGTTGTAATTTGTCTCTAGGTGTTGTTTGATTTCCTCTTTGATTTCTGCAGTGGTTTCCTGGTTATTTAGTAACATATTGTTTAGCTTCCATGTGTTTGTGTTTTTTACGTTTTTTTCCCTGTAATTGATTTCTAATCTCTTAGTGTTGTGGTCAGAAAAGATGATTGATATGATTTCAGTTTTCTTAAATTTACCAAGTCTTGATTTGTGTCCCAAGATGTGCTCTATCCTGGAGAATGTTCTGTGTGCATTTGAAAAGAAAGTGTATTCTCCTGTTTTCAGATGGAATGTCCTATAAATATCAATTAAATCTATCTGGTCTATTGTGTCATTTAAAGCTTGTGTTTCCTTATTAATTTTCTGTGTGGATGATGTGTCCATTGTTGTAAGTGAGGTGTTAAAGTCCCCCACTATTTTTGTGTTACTTTCAATTGCCTCTTTTATGGCTGTTAACAGTTGCCTTATGTATTGAGGTACTCCTATGTTGGGTGCATATATATTTATAACTGTTATATCTTCCTCTTGGATTGATTGTTACATAGTGTCTTTCCTTGTCTCTTGTAACATTCTTCATTTTAACATCTATTTTATCTGATATGTGTATTTCCACTCCAGCTTTCTTTTGATTTCCATTTGCATGGAATATATTTTTCCATCTCCTCACTTTCAGTCTGTATGTGTTCCTAGGTCTGAAGTGGGCATGTTGTGGACAGCATATATATGGGTCTTGTTTTTGTATCCATTCAGCAAGCCTGTGTCTTTTGGTTGGAACACTTAATCCATTCACATTTAAGGTAATTATCGATATGTATGTTCCTATTACCATTTTCTTGATTGTTATGGGTTTGTTTTTGTAAGTCCTTTTCTTCTCTTGTGTTTCCCACTTAGAGAAGTTCCTTTAGCGTTTGTTGTAGAGCTGGTTTGGTGGTGCTGAATTCTCTTAGTTTTTGCTTGTCTGTAAAGCTTTTGATTTCTCTGTCAAATCTGAATGAGATCCTTGCTGGGTAGAGTAATCTTGGTTGTAATTCTTCCCTTTCATCACTTTAAATATATTGTGCCACTCCCTTCTGGCTTGTAGAGTTTCTACTGAGAGATCAGCTGTTAACCTTATGGGAGTTCCCTTGTATGTTATTTGTCGTTTTTCCCTTGTTGCTTTCAATAATTTTTCTTTGTCTTTAATTTTCGTCAATTTGATTACTGCATGTCCCAGCATTTTTCTCCTTGGGTTTATTTTGCCTGGGACTCTGCTCTTCCTGGACTTGGGTGGCTATTTCCTTTCTCATGTTATGGAAGTTTCGACTATAATCTCTTCAAATATTTTCTCGGGTCCTTTCTGTCTCTCTTCTCCTTCTGGGACCCCTACAATATGACTGTTGTTGTTTCTAATGTTGTCCCAGAGGTCTCTTAGGCTGTATTCATATCTTTTCATTCTTTTTTCTTTATTCTGTTCTGTGGCAGTGAACTCCACTGTTCTGTCTTCCAGGTCCCTTATCCGTTCTTCAGCCTCAGTTATTCTGCTACTGATTGCTTCTAGTGTATTTTTCATTTCAGTTATTGTATTGTTCATCTCTGTTTGTTTTTTAATTGTCCTAGGTGTTTGTTAAACATTTCTTACATCTTCTCAATCTTTGTCTCCATTCCTTTTCCGAGGTCCTGGATCATCTTCACTATCATTATTCTGAATAATTTTTCTGGAAGGTTTCCTATATCTACTTCATTTAGTTGTTTTTCTGGGGTTTTATATTGTTCCTTCATCTGGTACATAGTCCTCTGCCTTTTCATTTTGCCTATCTTTCTGTGAATGTGGTTTTCATTCCACAGGCTGCAGAATTGTAGTTCTTCTTGTTTCTTCTCTGGATACTCTTTTTTCTGACACAATTATAGTACCACAAGCAATTTTAAAATGTGACAGAGACATTGTTTTGATTTATAAGTATTTTTATAATATAGTTATTCTTATGTGTATTCTTCACTAACTTGGAAAACACATGGCAATGTATGTATACAAATCTTTCTGGCAGATAATCATGTACTTAAAAAAGTTAGAAAACCTTGATATACTTTATCCATGTTCTCAGCTGATGGTACCCAGTCTGAAATCTTTGTGAACTCCCCAGGCATGCCAAAAGCCTGGGATCTTTTAAGACTTCATTCTGATTATTGTTATAATAAATATATTACAAGATTGCAAACTTTAGGCATCAGGGTAGTGCCATTCTTAGTTACAGGCATCATTAGCAACCCACTTTAAAGATCTTCTGCAAATCAGAAACACTGAAGTATAAGTCATTTTTCCCTGTTATGCCCAAATGGAAATTTTTTTAATGGTTGCTAACAAATTCCAGTTTTGTTAAAGAGTCACTCGAACCAAACTACTGCCAAAGAAAACTTGTGGAGATAACTTATATTTGGGAGTTAATAGCTTAGAGATTATGTGCTGAATTATGGGAGTAGAAGGAAATCCCTTTGGGGGACATATAGAAGGAGAAAACCTGAGGGCTATAGGCAAACTCCAAAGAGTATACCATCAGAGAGGGGGGATGTGCTACAGAGGGAGAGGGAGAGGGAGAAAAAAATTGTCAAAATGGTATGAAATAGCCAAAAAAGAGTGCTATGATAGATGTCTAGGAAAGAGGTTGAGAATTATGAGATATTCACTAGGGACCAATGCTAGAGTGAGGAATATTACAATAAGGAAAAAAGTGAGATTACTGTTCTGGACAATTAATAAACCTTTGGTTACTTTAGCAAAAACATATTTAGAATAAAGCAAGAGTGGAAGAACTCAGAATTTAATTTGAGGAGTCAGTGATCATTCAGGTAGTTGGAAGAGAAAGGAATAAATAAATAAGATAGTACATTAAGAATCCAGGGGGTGTTCTGTTTGCTTATTTTGTTTTTGATTTTTTATTTTCACAGGAGAATTCAGCTTTTTTTTTTTTTTTAGCTAGGGAAGCCAGAGGAGATTGTAGCTATCAAAAAGAGAGGATATAATTAACTGGGCAAGATCTCAGAGGGAAGGCTGGAGAGAATAAAGCCCAGTTAAAAGGTTATCAGGAGTAGAAAGAAGGAAAATCACCTTTTATTTGACAAAAGGAAGCATTAGCCATAGATCATTCTAATGCCATTTCAATCTAAACTTCATAGAAACATTATTGAGAGAAAAACAAATTGCCTTCTTTTGAAATGTTCATAGGCTGCTGACATCCTATTCCAGCTACATAATTAAATTACATTTATAACAACAGACATAGGCTATGGCTATACTGAGACCTTATATATACTCTGCCAAATACAGAGATAATTTTTAATATTAATACATAAGAATAGAACTCCATATAAGCAGAGATTTCATTAGCTACTAATGAGAATTTATGTCCACACCTCCCACATAGTAGTTTAAAGTGTATGATAATATTAGTACTAATGGGAGAGTGGAAGAAATATATAATATGTTGATGCTATCTTGTAACATCCAGTGTAGCAACAACAGAGCTAGGAACTCTGACACTCGTGTATTTAATGAACGTCTTTTGGTTTTGAGAAAATTTGGAAAAAACTCTCAAATATTAATTGCACTTTTTCAAGTGATTGCATTGAAAAGTTGTTAGACATGACTGTAAAGAACACAAATCTCATTATGTTGTAACAACAAAGCTAAATTCCCACAAGTTTCAGAATTTTGATATTAATATAGCATGTGAAAACACTGGCCACACTGGTAATGGCTTTTGTATAGATCTATTGTCTTTATTTTTCCTTATTTTGCTTTTCTTCCTTTCTTTTTTTTTTTTTTTTTTTTTTTTTTGTGGTACGCGGGCCTCTCACTGTTGTGGCCTCTCCCGTTGCGGAGCACAGGCTCCGGATGCACAGGCTCAGCAGCCATGGCTCACGGGCCCAGCCGCTCCGCGGCATATGGGATCCTCCCAGACCGGGGCACGAACCCGTATCCCCTGCATCGGCAGGCGGACTCTCAACCACTGCGCCACCAGGGAGGCCCTCTTCCTTTCTTATTTGTTTTCTTTCAATGCATGTATTTTGTTTCCTAAGCTCAGTTTTGAAACCAGTCAAATATATCAATGAATAAAATAACATGTCCATATCAGAGTTTTACATTCACTTTATAAATACAAAACCATTCCTTGATTTATTCTAATGAAGATGAAAATTAGATTTTTTTCCAACATTATAGATAATGCTGCTGAGAATGTTTTGTCCACACATCATGTATACATAAACACACTTTTGGTATATATAATTTAAACATCACTAGAAATGTCTATACTGCTTTCAAAAGAAACTATACCACCTACAGGATATGGATATCCCTAGTAGTCTACATTCTTACCTATTCTTGATATTGTATTACTTCTTACTTTGTACTAAGTTGGTTGTATAGTAGTATTTCATTGGAGTTTTAATTTTCATTCTAGCAATGATATATTTCTGGCCCCCTCAGTACCATCAGTGGATATGGAGGGCAGTGGTTATGGTTAGGAAGGTCCCTTTGATACTGCAAATTGGGCATTTTCCCCCATGAGAATATGAGGTTTTTATCTGTCCAACACCAGAGAGCATCTTGGGCATTGATATCCTACAAGGTCAAACCCTGCAAACCTCTGTCGGTGAAATCCACCTCCTGGTTAGAGTAATCAAACCAGTACCTGAGGGGAAAAGCCAACTGGGAAACAGTAAGTCTACAGTCCCTAGAAGAGTGGTAACTGTCAAATAATATAAATTGTCTGAGAGACATAGGGAAATAGGAGAAACTATCCAAGAACTGCACCAAGTGCATATTGCACCTTTCATCCGTAGTGCTTTCAACATCCCAGTATAGCCAGTAAAAAGCAGATGGCTCTTGGCAGATTGCTACAGATTACTGATCATTGAACAAGGTAGTGTCCTCCATTGGTACAGCTGTGCCAACATTGCCGCCATCTTAGATACTTTGGTCTTGGTTCTAGGAGTGCACTAAGCCATATTGGACTTAGCAAATGCTTTTTCAGTACAGTATACCCCTGGCTGCTGAGTCACAAGATGAATTTGCCTTCATGTGGGATGGGCAGCAATGGACCTTTCAAGTGCTTCCCCAAGGCCATCTACACAGCCCCGTGATAGATCATGTGATGGTAGCCCGAGAGCTGTCCCTGTTCTCCTTCCCCACATCAGTAAAATGGGCCCATTACATTGATGACATAATGTTGACATGGGAAGACTTGTCTCTGCTGCAGGCCACTCTGTAGATTTTGCTGGAATATCTGTGAGCAAATGGATGGGCAATGAACCTGCAGAAAATTCAAGGCCCAGGCACTGCTGTAAAGTTCTTGGGAGTCATATGGGTGCGTGACACAAGTATTGTCCCAGAGGTTGTTATCAACGGTGTGCAGGCCTATCCAAACCCTAAAAATGTGGAAGAAGTGCAAGCTTTTGAGGGATTTGTGTTTGGGAGGACTTTTATTCCTCACTTGGCACAGTGCATTTGTCCATTATACTGCCTACTCCCTGGTAAAGAAAGGTCACATAGGGGATCAGAGCAACAAGCTGCCTTTGAGAAAGCAAAAATACTAGTGAAGCAGATTAAAGCTCTGGGCATCTCCAAAGTGGGGCTACAATTTGAGTTAAATGTGCCCATGACTCTGGAAGGTATGGGTTGGTCACTTTGGCAGAAACAACAGAAGGAGAGAGAATCCCTAGGATTTTGGTCCCAGCTCTGGAAGGGGGCAGAAAACTGGTATATTCCTGTAGAACAACTGTTCTTGTTAGTGTACACAGCACCCCTCCAGGTAGAGCCTCTTATGAAGGAACAGCATATCATGGTAAGAATGTCCCTTCCTGTCAAGAGGTGGATGGAGAATATGTTCCATCAACCCATCTCCACCAAGGCTCAACTTGTCACTTTGACTAAGTAGCATGCCTCTTTGCATCAGAGGAGTATCCTGTATGCCAGCCAACTGTCTCTAGAAATGCAGGTTTTACTAGGCCCTGTAAAATATGTATCAATAGATCCTTCAAATGCCCCCACTTCCTCTGGCAGCCTTTGTGGCCTGTAGAGAGGGAAGGGAGGAAATTCCCACTGATGCCTGGCATACAAATGGGTCTAGTCTGGGCAGACCACCCATATGGACTGCAGTCACTATTCAGCTCAACACTGACACCATCTGGCTGAAAAGAGGAATGAACTGAAGCAGCCAGTGGGCTGAACTCAGAGATTTGGCTGGTGATCATCACTCATGAGCCTTGGCCGTTAACCCTTTGCACTGACAGTTGGGCTGTTCTAAAGGGGTTAACCCTATGGCTTAGACAATGGGAAGACGAGGTGTGGGTGATCACCAAGGTGTGAATAAGCCCTTGTGGGGTCAGGATATATGGAAAGACATTTGGGTTTGCCTGCAAGGCCTGAGGCAGTCCCCACTCTCTTCCAGCCCCTAGCTCATAAGGTGCTGACACCCCTTGGCAATCAGGAAGTTAGTGCCCTAGCCCAGCTATGAGCCTAGCAACGGACCCTTCAGTAGACACAGCAGACTGGGTGCATAGGAGCGGCCACCATAGTACCTGCGTGGGATGGTGTATTGCTGAGGATGCCAGATTGCTCTTGAAATACAGTGACTTCATTAATGCAGTAACAGCATGCCCTGGGTATTCTAAAGGCAATTGCCATAGGAATCTTGGGGCCATCCACCAGAGTTCCCAACCAATGAGAGATTGACAAATTGATTATATTGGTCCCCTCCTTTTGAGTGAGGGTTCTAAATATACCTTGGCCTGTGTGGACACTGCGCCTGGCCTAACCCAAGCTTTCCCCATCACCATGCAAACCAGGCTGCCACCATTAGGGGATTAGAGAAGCTGAGTACCATGAAGAGATACCGTCATCCAGTAGACAGTCATTGGGGATCATATTTCAAAGGTCACAATGTACAAGACTGGGCAAAAGAACATGACATTGAATGGAGGTTCCATTTCCCTTGTAACCTATAAGTAGCAGGGTTGGTAGAAAGGAAGAATGGAAAATTAAATCAGCAAATTAAATAACTAGCTGGTAAAACCACCTTGGCCAGGTGGACTAAAGTACTATCCCAGGCTTTAATACATTTGAATGATCAACCAGTAAGGCCTGTTGCCCCATATGTCAGACTAGGGACCCATACACCCAACACCATAAAGATATGGAGTCTTGGGAGATGGTCATTGTCCCAACTCTCACCATGGATCACTGTGCTGTGCTGCTGAGAATACTCAGCTCCAGCACACCTGGCAAAGGTAATCTACTGGAATTTGCAATGGGTGAGTTACACCCTTGGATGAGCGGGAACTACTCAATATCCACTCGGATCCCATTGTCCTGCTGCAAGCTGGACTTGTTGAAATGCACAGTACCTAGAATGGAACATACACTACTGAAAGAGGGGAGAAAGTGAGGGTGCCTGTCTGGCACATCCCACACCCAGTCCATCTCCATGCCTGAAGTGCTGTTTCCCCAGCCAACATGTATGGTATGCACAACCAGGTCAGATTCCTAAAGCTGCTGCCATACTAACATCTAAGGATTGGGCCACAAGTGTAATTATTATAGAAGGGGAAGACCTTCCCATACAAGTTCCTATTAAATATCTATCTTTTTGACCTTAGACTCCCTCTGCTCCTGTGGCATCCAGTCATGGAATGGGCACCTAATGATAATACCTTTCTACAGTGGGCCTCCTCTTAGTAAGCCTGGCAAAGGAATCCATCCAACTGTTGAGTATGTGGTCAGTTGCCCCTCTCTAGCTCATCAGGATTGCCATGGAGGGTATCACCACTCTAGGAAGGGGACTGGAAGGCACTAAAGCAATAAATTAAGGAATAATAAGCTAAGATTAGGACTCTCAATTCATCTGATATTACCAATACTGATCCAGAAGCCTGGCCTGTGTCACGCACTATTAATAAGGCTAGGTATGGGTATTCTTTTTCTGTCGATCAAGCTACCTAGGCAGCCCATCAAACTGCTGACCAGAAGGTCCTAAAAATACCACTATTAGAATCATGGGTGGCTACACTCATATTTGGGATGGATTCATGTGGCTTACCCTGGGTTATGGACAGTTGTACACTAGTGCCCCCTATGTTGGGGACAGAAAAATCTAAACAGAACCAACCCAAGTGTACCAGGGATATGAGCTAGATATCACCAGAACTGTGTAGTCATTCTGTCACATGAAAGAATGGTGACTGGTTTGGCACTGACTGTTTGCACTGGCCAGGTATTTATTGAGTAGCCCTGAAAGGGATCCAGTAGTTGTGTGGCAAAAACCTTTGGGCTGCTGCACCCTGGGTTTTCCCTGGACATAGGAGACAGTCTGCCCCATGGTAACAAAAGTTGCAAACCACCATCTCCTCAAGGCCAGATGGGCATGTTCTGTTTCCTACTGGAATGATCATTTGGCCACCATCTCTGTTCCCTCCATTGGCCTAAAGGACATTAATAGCACTCATAGAAGGCCTTACTAAATTCACCCAGAAAGTCTTAAATGATAGATGACAAAGTCTGTTCTTACTGAAAACTGAAGTGTCTCTAATGAGAAAATCTGTCCTCCGAAATAGGATGGGCTTGGACATTATTACTGCCTCTCAAGGAGGCATCTGTGCCATTATCCAAACAGAATGTTGTGTATTCATACCTGATGAACCCACTAATACATAATCTTTATTAAATCACATGAGAACACAAGTGAACGCCATGAGTGACTTGACCCCCAGCCTAGGGGACCTAATAAATCAGTGGTTCAGATCCTGGGGTGGAAAAAATTATTACTTATTTTGGGAATTATTATCTTAATCTGGTTTTCCTCTTGCATGTGCCTGTACTGTTGCTGTGGTATCTGCCTGCAGGACAACCAGATAGCTGCCAAATGAGCCACTTCCATGGTAGTAAAACCTGCTGACTGCTCAGGGCACAGTATGCTGGGGGCAGGGGGGTGGGGCTTGTAAGGCCAACAGCTGGTTGATCTTCTAGCCGGACCTGAGCAATTGGAGGCTCCTTACCTGCTCCTCTGTCCTTAAAATGTACGTTCAAAATTAGGGCTTCCCTGGTGGCACAGTGGCTGAGAGTCCACCTGCCGATGCAGGGGACACGGGTTCGTGCCCCAGTCCAGGAGGATCCCATATGCTGCGGAGCGGCTGGACCCGTGAGCCGTGGCCACTGGACCTGCGCGTCTGGAGCCTGTGCTCCGCAACGGGAGAGGCCACGGCAGTGAGAGGCCTGCGTACCACAAAAAAAAAAAAAATGTACGTTCTGCACTAGGAGCTGCTTCAAGGACGCAGCCTTGAGGGAGTCTGTGTTATTGAGACCATCTGGACTGTATACAAGACTGAACCCTGTTAAGGCCTCTATATAAGCTCTTAAGATTCTGTTGGGCAGGTGCAGAGACCTACTCATCTTGCAGGCACCTGCCTACCAATCTGGAGTGGCCCTCCTCTTTCTCCAATCTCTCCTTGCCTTTCACATACATGGGCTAGTTGTGAATTTCACCTGGAAAATCCCAAGGTTGCAAACCCCACCAGGTCAAAGTTGTACATGTCTCCCTTCACTTCCTCACCCTGATGATGTTGTAAACATAAAGAAGCACCTTGAATAGAATATTGTAAACAGCATGGCATCAATGGCCCCTGTAGTCATGGCCTTCATATTGGAAAGCCTCTACATTTTTAGTCTTGCTTCAATAATCTTTGTCAGCGTAACAATCTCCAAGAAAACCGCTGCATCCAAGGACTATTTTGTTTATTAATTTGTAACATTTGGGGCTGTCACAGGTGTGAATTGAGAACCCAGTCAGTCAATATCAGAAGCAACAATTGAAAATCTTCCCTAGCAATTGCCAATACAGTAACTCCGTTGAAAACGTAGGGTGAAATGCTCAGTTGTAAGGGGCCTGCGGGGCTGTGAGATTCTAAGGAGGAGCGCAGAGCTGCGCACAGGGAGGGCAGTGTTGGCCAGGCTCCTGCTTCTGCTCTGGCTCCTGGTCCTGTTGTCTGGTTAGAGCCCGACTCGGAGCTACTTTTGACTTCTTTCGGATGATAACCTTCTCTGGGGAATCTGAATTGCCTCAAACAGCAATTCCCCAAATTTCCATTTGGTATTCTCCAATGCAAATGCCCCTTCACCGGGATTTAGAGGTTAAGTCATGCATGTGTTTTCAGAATTTCAGTCAATATTTTGCATTCTTTTATTTAAGGAAAGTCTCTGCTACAAAGGTTAGTTCCAGCATGCCTAGAGTGTTTTGGAAAAGTAAGAGGTGTACCAAGACAATGTTGATTCCTAGTCAAGGCATGAATTATACTGATTAATAGTGTTGCTTTTCAACTGAGAGGCCATGATGAGTTTCTGGTGGTTTGTAGCATCTTGTGAGGTGTATTTTTCAATAACAGTGAGAGGCTGGTTTACACCTGCTTTAAGTGAGACCCCCCCGAAGGGTTCTTCCAGTGGGGCTGGTTACTTCACAAGAATATGCCGAGATTAGGTCCCCTGGTTTTTATATGTTCTGTGCCTACCTTGGTGGTTTCCAATTTGAGAAAGTACATCGACTGCAGTCCTGTGGATGGAGGACAATCAGAGCTAGCTCCTTGCTTCTCCTGATCTATGCTGTGAGGTGGCCTTTCCTTGAGATTCATTTCCTTACTTCAATGCCACTGCTATTTTGTATTCTTTTCTGGCTGTAACCTTTAGATTCTTAAGCATTATCATTGCAAGTCCTGTGAGAGTTCTTCGGAGATTGAAACTTGTCTGATTGCCACCGTTAGTGAAGCCTCCAACAAGAAAAACAAAGAACAAAAATAAATAAACCAAAAAAGGCAGAAGAAACTGAGGGAGTGTAAGGAAGAGAAAAAGCAACAAAAATAAGGCAAAAAATCTCTAACTCATATCCTCAAGAAGAAAAGGTGTTTGTTTATTCTGTCCAAAACAATAGACTTAGAGGTTATTTGAAAAAAAAATTGTAGAAAGTTTGGGAGATAGAGGAAATCTAAAAAGCAGGAAAAAAGGCAAAGCAATGGAAAATAGTGGAGAAAAGATCCATATGTTTAAATATTTTCTAATAGAAGTTCTAGAATATCAGAGAAGATTGGGTGGGAAAATTGACAAATAAATAATTCATGAGAGTCCCTAGAACAGAAAAAAAATTACTCCATATTGAAAAGTTATTAACTGAGTACCAGCCCAATGAATTAAAATGTTCCCAACCAAGATATACCATTATCATGCAATTCTGTAATACCAGATATAGGAGAAAAGTTTTCAGAGGGAAAAAAGAAAACACACCAAAACACAGGATTATGTGATTATAGTATTCTAGCAATACAGAGAAAACTCTAAAATACTTCTGAAGAAATTTTTTTTAAGTTATTTACAAAGGATGACTTAAAATTAGAAAATTAGGGCTTCCCTGGTGGCGCAGTGGTTGAGAGTCCACCTGCTGATGCAGGGGACACGGGTTCGTGCCCCAGTCCGGGAGGATCCCACATGTGCCGTGGAGCAGCTGGGCCCGTGAGCCGTGGCCGCTGGACCTGCGCGTCTGGGGCCTGTGCTCTGCAACGGGAGAGGCCACAACAGTGAGAGGCCCGCGTACCGCAAAAAAAAAAAAAAATTACAAAATTAGAAAATTACAACAATTTCAAAACATGTCTATATTTGTAAGTCTTGAGCATAGGCATATGCCTCCAAAAATGTATCAAGATTCTTTTTCATGATATGAAGCAAGGTGTTATGCAGTTGTTTTAGTGTGTGTGTGTGTGTGTGTGTGTGTGCAAAATGCTTCATGAATTTACATGTCATCTTTGTGCAGGGAGAATGCTAACCTTCTCTGTATCATTCCAGTTTTAATATATGTGCTGCTGTAGCAAATACTCATTTAGGATTTTGATTAATATAAATACTAATAACTAAAATAATCAGAAAAATGATTTTAAGTGTTGCAAATAGGGATCACATATTACTGCAATAGGAGAGACAATAAATCTTTCTAAATCACTAACTATACTGTGCTGGGCCTAAGGACACTAGAAAGTAAAATGTTGATGTATTGACAACTATTTAAGTGTTAGATGTTTAGAAAATATTAAACATTTTAATTAAAAAAAGGTAAATTTTGGAAATTTACCATTTTGATCACTGCAACATGTGATAGTGACTGGATATCATCCCTGATAATTATGGGTTTCTATGTAACAGTGAAATGTAATCACAAAGAACAGCCATCACAGGAAGCAGAACTTGAAAAAAGGTATTTATCATTATATCACTTGATTCATTCCTATGTTATGCAGTCTTGGCATCCATGTTCCAGAGAATTTAGCCTCTACATTTCCCAAAAATATTTTGAAAGTCACTACAAATATTCTGGTTTTTATTCCTTCTCAAAGAAAGTCATCTCTTTCCTTATCTTTTTTATATTGCATGATATACACCTTGGTAGCAGGGAATAGAGAGGAGAAATATGTTTCTTTGCTATTAAAATAGAGACTCTCATAAACAATGTGTTTCTATGGTCATAGTGCCTGTGCATGCGCCAGTATATGTTTGTTAACCTCATCAGCGTTTAATCCTTAACTGTACTGTAGGAGATTACTTAGTACAGGATTTCTTTTTATAACCTCATAGAAGTGAGTTTTGAAGGAGGAATAATTTTTGTTGTGTTATTTACTGCATGCGGTGCAGCTCAGTAAATAAATTGTACACAGATATAGTTTATTGTATAAAGGAGAACTCTATCCAGAGCAAAGATGACTACACTGGCGTGCTCTGCACTAATCCCTCATGCTTTTTGTATTTGTGCCAAAGTACTTTTGGTAATACTAATTGAGAGGGAACCACATGATATTTTAAATAGAGTCATGGGAATTTGTCCCATTATACAGCTGAGTAACTACAAAACATCCATCAGTAGTGACCACAACATAGAATATTGCATTGTGGCATCAACCCAAGACATTACGTTTACCTAATCATTGACTTCACATTTATCTCAATCTATTTCAAGACAAGAAATGAAATGTTTGCTGCAAAATTACATTTCCAGCAATTTCTGATAAAGGAAGGAGATGAACTTTGGAGCAGTTGTTTTCTAAATGGATTTTTAAGACATGTTATATTGGGTCTTGGGTTCATTGATTTGTATTGGACCAAAAGGCACAGGTTGAAAGGGGACAACTCTCCAGTAGGAGAGAGAGTTGGAAGGAGATTGCTTGTTCCCTGAATCAGAGGCATCAAGCCAAATTAAAAAACCTCCTCACAGAGCAAGTTTCTTTTGATTCCTTAAAATAAAATTTCAAAACCCTATAAGCACAGTGACATCTTATATCTTTTGGGACATTTTAAAGAGAAAAATGCATTACTTCAGTAGATAGCCCAAAGGATTGGAAATGGGATATAGGACATTTTACCCCTGGGTTACCATATGATGAATGCCACCCAGGTTTAAAATGATCATAATTCTTTCCATTGTGTTGCACTGTGGTCATTTAAGGAGTAGTCATAAGATTTCATCAAGATAGAAACCCTTGGATTCCTGGATAGGAGGCTATCATAGATCATTCATTTTGATTTCCGAACCTGAGAAAAAACTATGCTAGTTGTTTGTGAGAATATATTGACTTATCGTAAAGCAGAATAAAAGGCAAAGCTCTCCCCAGTTTAGCATTTAAATTTTATTAATGAGGCACGCAAACATAAAGCCTTTAATTGTTTTATCCCCAGCTAAAATAACTACAGATTCTCTTTCCATTCACTAAATCAAATCCATTTTTTAATTCCATTAAACTATTTGTTTCAGTATTATCCTGTGGAAATAAAATGCATTAATAAAAACAAAGTTTAATTCTTGTCTCTTAATACCATTAACTGTTTTTCTCATCCTTTCAGCAGATAAAATGTAAGTAAGAAGGCAAATAATAATATACAGATAGCATTTTCTCTTCCCTTTTCATAATTTTGGTAGTTATATTTCTCCACCATTAAGGACGATGAGTTTGCTGTTTTTTGGTTTTGGTTCAGTGCTTCCCTTTGGAATTCAATTTTAAAACATTTATCAACATAAAGCATCCATACAAATGGGTTGCATGGAAATTCCAAGCTATTTTGAAGAGAACCTGAGAGGTTCTTTTGCAGTCAATAACCAGTCTTATCCCTATCTTGCTTTCAAGCTATTGAATTCAGGGAATGGTTGTGTCGCAGGAATCTCTCATCAAGGGATCTTGGTTTTAAGAGCATCTGATGGGACTAATCAGTGATTCTGTGGATGCCTTCTATTCAAAGAATCAGGTCATGCACTGCTCTGGCACAGAGAGTTGCTTGTTTTTCTAGAGAAAGAATGTTAGAAAAGAAGTGGTAAAAAAAAGAAAAAGAAAGAAAGAAAAACAGAAACACACACAAACAAAACAAAAACCTTGCAATGGTCTCCTTTTGAATAAATCCAGGGTTATTTATTTGATTTTGAATTCAAGATGCCATGGTTCAAAAAGTGTTTATTTTTATTTTTTTTCCATTTCTCTCTCCAAATTATAGAGAAAATAACTGGCTTTAAAATGGAAAATAAATTGTTATTGGCCATTTTAGACTTGTAAATAATCTACTCAAAGGCTTACAAATGGATGGAATGCAAATTCCAAGCTATTTCAAAGAGAACCTGGGAGGTGTTATTTTAATGATTTATAAGGGAAACTGGTGTGATGATATATTGAAAATGCATCTGAGCCTCTCATTTCTTCAGTCTACAATATTCAGACGTTCTTTCCCTCCTTATCTTTCTTATTCTCTTTCTTCCCTCTCTCCCTCTCTCTCATTCTTTCTTTAATGCTCTGAAAGGAAATCAGCATGTTTCTGACTTTTCCATTATTGCTTCAGTTTTGGGAGGAGACTAGATGATAGTTATCCTACTGATTGTAAAAATAGAGCTTAAATATTAGAGTTACAAGCAGGTTGATATCAATAAATTATATTCCTGAAGAGCCTAAGCACATAGCAAGCTAGAGTGCTGAACAAATTTTAGCTGATGGTGTTGAATTTCATATTTAATGGTGTAGTCATGAGTTTGAAGCTGGTAAAATTTATAAAGATCATACTCTAATTGAATGTGATGATTTCAATGCATAATTCATCATTTCACATCAAATCTGCATCCCAGAAGACAGTCTATATCTATGAAAAAATATTAATGGGTAAATATGAGATTAGATGATCAGAGACTACGTTGTACCACATGAAGCTATCATAAGTGATAACTAATAATATACTATATGCACTATACTTTCTTCTTCAGTTTTTTTTTTTATTTTAATTTATTTATTTATGGCTGTGTTGGGTCTTCGTTTCTGTGCGAGGGCTTTCCCTAGTTGCGGCAAGTGGGGGCCACTCCTCATTGCGGTGCGCGGGCCTCTCACTATCGCGGCCTCTCTTGTTGCGGAGCACAGGCTCCAGACGCACAGGCTCAGTAATTGCGGCTCACGGGGCTAGCTGCTCCGTGGCATGTGGGATCTTCCCAGACCAGGGCTCGAACCCGTGTCCCCTGCATTGGCAGGCAGATTCTCAACCACTGCGCCACCAGGGAAGCCCTCTTCTTCAGTTTTGACTGAGATTATGTAGGATGTGTAAAGATATTAATGTCATCTACAAATAAACGTATGGAAATACTTCTTTTTAGCATGTTCCATATGTGGAGTTACTTTTGTGGTGGTTTTTGTTTTGATACTTTGTTTTCATTTAAATGAGTTTAGCTCTTACCTGTTGGCACTCCACCTTAAATTATCCATGATAGTGACTCAAATCCACATTTTACATTGTGTAAAACAAATCAATGACAATCTACACCCCCCGACCTCTTCCTCAAGATTAGGGTAATTCCCTTTGTGGCTTACATCATCATAATCCTTTCTGGCTCAGAGCTTCTTCTTCAACAGATCAATTTCATGGATCAACTCAGTATCCTATCCATGCTTCCCATTCCACACACACTTGGATGTAAACTGTCCACTCGTGAAACTACACACACAGTCTCATGAGATATTTATGTGTGCTGCATAGTTTACTTATCAATTTAGGAAATGGTAACAACATCCCCCACATTGTCTATTTCTGACTAAATAATAGCATTTGTTCTAAAAGTAGGTTTTGTTCCTCCCCAAGTTTTCACTGGTAATTATTCATTTGCCATGCTGCTCAAATAATGTCTGTCCTCATGACACCTTTTTGATTGTTTTTCCTTCCTTTACTCTTCTCCCTTTTCATGGTGGAGAAATCATTGGAGAAGCAAACAAAAGATTCTATTTATTTCTCATGCAAAGGAATTTAGTACTCCCTCATTTTCCCCTTTCCATCTAGACTGTGACAGTGACCCTTTTCTCCATCAAAGATGTTTCTAAGCAAGGACAGTTAACCCTCAGGACAATTTCTTATTCTGTTTTTTCAATACTGTAAGTATTTATATAGATAAAATGTGAGACAATGGAATCTGTTACCCATATACAATTCAGTTTTTCAAGGTCATATTTCCTTCCAAGAATATAAGAACCTGGTAATCACACTCAGCAATTTGTCACTGGTTGGTCTCTCACCAAATAACATGTAGTTAATTATTATCCTGAAATCAATTTTCTTCCAACCCCAAGTATATGGGAACACCACCAATGGAATTTTTGCTAAATTCACATGTTAGGATGCTGATGACTTCAGTGGTACATTTTTAAAAAATTTAACTCCTATTATGTGCCTACCAAAATATGAGACACTGAGATTATAGCCGTGTAGACAAAATCACAGAACATCTCTCATAGAGCTCACTAACAGAAAAGTTAGATCTTTCTCAAAGCTGTATCCTTCTGGTGATTTAGCTTCCAGTGTCCTAAAAATTGATGATTTCAGGGCCAGGGAGCTTCAATTTGAAATCTTGATATAGCTTTTGAATATTTCCCAGCACCAGTTGAATATAAATAAATAATAATACTGCTAAATACACCACTGGTATCAGTACATTACCTGTATGATGAGATCCCCAAAAGATCACCAGAAAAATATATTGAAGTATTTCTAAGTTTATTACACTTTCTGCAGTAAGACAGAACATTTTGAAATAGCTTTAGTAGTGTCTCAGAAGAGGGAATTCAGGAGAGGGTATGTATAGGATTTTTAAAGCCTGGGCTAGGTGATTACATGATGACTCTTCTAAATTGAGAAACTGCTTGGTGTTGATAGAGTTTGTGAGATAATTGCTTTGGATTGGAGAGCAAGTGTCTTTGAGCAAGACTTGAAAAGTCACTTTTTATAAGTAAGTTATTTTAGTTGCTTCATAGTTTTCCAGGAGTATGTATTTCATGGAGCAGCTAAGTTATTTTTGTTTATTTTCAATATTATTTAGCCTCGGAAAAGTAGTGTATGCCCAATATCAGCCTTGTGTAATACAGGACTCAAATTATGTTGTTTCAGGTTTTGGCTCACTTAGGAAAATAACATATTAGAAAGGTCTTAAAAAAAAAAGAAAGGAAAAGAAAGGTCTTAGAACATTTTTAGACATTTTTAGTGAGGCATATTTGTGAAACTTTTAATTATGATAGATTTTGTCTTTGAGACTTTATTTTGCTATATGCTTTAGTCATATAGGACCTAAAGTCAACACCATTTACTTCAGTTGGGAAAAAATAAATATATATAAATATATATATATACACACACACATACATATATAATATTGCATAATACATAATATATAAATATGTATAACATATTTATATATTAAACATATATGATTTTCCTTTCTTGTTTTATTTCTTTGGGGAGGGGGGATCTTTCCATAGCATTGTACCAAAGATCCTGCAGCCCTACTACTATCAAATTCTTTTCTTTATAATTAATCCTGCATGTTTCATCTATGGCGAGTCATTTTGGAAAAATAAACTCAACATTATTGAATACATTTTTACCTGTGTTTTTCCCTCTTCATGAAGTGCCCTTCTTCTCTGTGTGCCTAGTTAACATTTTGTTATCCTTCAAGACTCATTACAAGCATTTCATTCTTAGGGAATATTCTAATGACTTAAGGCAGAATGAATTTTTCCTAATCAAATAATGCGTTATAAATAGTTTTGGAAAATTCATAGTTTCCTAAGGAAAAAAAAACCTTAACTAAATGATTAATAAACATGAGATACATTTGTTGGTGATACAAATAATGGCAAAAAAATGTGTTTAAAAATTCATTTGTCACAGATAAAGCAAAGAAGGGATGAGATGGTCTCACAGAAACCAAAGGTAGAAAGCTGCACTGGGATAAATGAAACTAAAAGAAAACCTGTTTCAAAGTGTCAAAAAATGCAGGATAGAAAAGTACAATGACAGTGAATTGAACATAAAGTTTAGAAGTTTGAGGTAATAACAAGTTTGTCAAAGTAGCTTAAATGTAAGGGTGGAGATAAAAACAGGATTTAAGGGGGCCAAGGTGTAATTGAGAAGAGAGGAACAATTATAGACCACACTCAAAAGGTTGGGTGTGATAGTGGAGAGAAATTATGTAGAAGGACCCATAGTTAGGGCTGGGAGCTCTTTTGCTTTACAGGATGGGAAAACAACAGATGGAATATTTATAACTTGGGAGGGAAAGAAAGAAGGTAAGATAGTCATATTAAAATTCAAGAAGATGTAAAATGAGGTAGTAATGAGGTAAAACATGAGTAGTAGTATTATTCTTGAACTGGAAAAGTGGCATAGGTTACAGAGATGGGGAGAAAGAGGGAAAGTGGCTGCAGATGTAAATAAGTGCCTGAATCAAGATTAATATATATGTGAAGATGGATGTAAGGCAATCAGAGAAAGAAGTGTGTGCTGGCTGAGTAGGAGACTTAAGGGAAGGAGGTCTGGAATAACAATTGCAATAATAAAAGTTGCTCATCAAGGATAATTAAAAAGATTGGTAAATTGCTTTGAGAGGTCAACTAAGTTTGGAAACTGATAATTTATAATGGCAACAAAGTACAAATTTATAATGGCAACAAAGTACAAATTTATAATGGCAACAAAGTACAAATTTCTGTAATTTTTATCAGAAGCTCTTAGAATATGAATTGATTTCAGTTAGAGAAAACCATATTTTAGGATGGAGATCTTTTTGAGGACATTTTTGTATGTGAGACAGAAAATCAAGGGGGAAGAGGCTTAGGATGTTAGTGAAATATACTCAGCCAAAGGGGCTAAATTTGGGTACGTGAGTCAGCTCTCCCAGTGGCAACAAACAGTCCCAAAATCTTAGTGGATAGTCCAACAAGCTTTTAAGATTTGATGACAGATCTGCGGGTCAGCCTTGGTTAGGTTCTGTTCTACTCTTTGTCTTCTTAAAAGAATCTTCTCTAACATGGCACTTGTCATGGCCAGTGACATCTCATTGGGCAAAGCAAGCCATTTCACATGGTCCAGCCTGACCATGGGATAGGTTAATACACACGTCCTATAGGGAGGCCTGGAAAATGTAAGATATATAAAACTGTTCAGGGAAGGGAGTGGATAATTGTGAAGAAGAATAAAATATATCACATTGAACAGGAGGGATGTGAGGCTTAGTGGTAATTTATGGGTTAAAATGAAGTGGAAGGGGACTGAAGATTAAAACAGTAATGAGTTTAAAGAGAAGAAAGGACTGAGGCAGCTCAGAGATTTATATTGGATGGTAGCTAAAGTTTCTGACGTAGACAACATTCTAGACCTTTCCACTGATGCTAAGTGGTCTACCTCAGAAACATTAGCTACCATCCAATGAAAGATCTAGATTGAGGTCTTGATAAAACATTGCTGAGATAGTAAAATGGTGGTGGATTTTATTAGGGATAATTGTGTGACTAGAATTTAGGGTTGTCACCATATGAATGTTGAAAATATCTAATTTAATAACAAGAGCAATAGGGGAAAATAAATCAGTGAAATTCCTGAACCTCCAGGAAAATGGACGAGTAGCCTGGAGGGGTAAATAAACATCTACATGTAGAGTGGGTGTTGAAGACTTCCAGTTTTCATTTTCTGCAAGTAAGGAGCTTGAATGTCTCCACTCTGTCCTAACAACAAATAAAAAGCTAAACAGATTGAAAAATTAACAGCTTTTCTTGGATCCTTAAGAGAGGGGAGGACACAGGGTAAACTACTGCCCTGAGAATGGAAAGACAGACCTGCAAATACAGCAGGTCTCACCTTACCAGAGAGCAGAGACTCATGAGTAGAAACTGCTGTGGGAACCAGTACCTGGGTGAGAACACCAGAACTGTAATTGATGAATTGCTGGAAGCTAGGTGTGGACAAATTTGAGAGTTAAAAAATTCATGAGCTAGTGGCATAGTCTTTATTTAAACGATAGTATAGCTATATTTCTCCTTTCTTGAATTGTCTGTATCTCATTATATTTAAGGATGGCAAAATATTTAAGAATTTTATACAGTAAACTCAATAAATACTTGCTATCAAAAAATAAAAAAACAAAATCATGAGGACCCACTGATCAGCATCCCCCACAGTCTTGTGAGGTTTACCACTAGGAGTTCAACGAGATTCCCACAATAAATATTAGAGAAAAATCCCCTCAAGCCACCTGCTGGAGGAGGCGAAAAGGAACCATTTTGAAATAAGCCAGGGCACTCAGCTCTTCTCAAAAAGGCTTGCCCTCACGGGAAACTTGTTAACCAGAGCCTAAATGGCTGGGATATGATCTGAGACTGACTTACCTGGGGAAGGAAAGTACCCAACTCCAGGTCATTCTAGCCATCCTCTCTCACCTAAGGGGAGAGAAAAAAAAAATTAAACATTTGTGAAGTTCAAAGTCCAGAGGCATAGGCTCACTAAGAGAATGAGACCTAATCATAGGACTATAGGACCCTTCCTCTCCCCCCGCACATCACCACCACATTACTAAAGAGCTATTTATAACAGTTCCTTTTACCCAGTACATCATGTCTGGCTATCAAGTAAAACTTTACAAAACTTACAGAAAGGCAAAAAAACACAATGTGAAGAGACAGAGCAAGCATCAGAACCAGATGTAGCAGGGATGTTGGAATTATTAGACTAGGAATTTAAAACAACTCTGATTAATATGATAAGGGCTCTAATGGATAAAGTAGCATGCAAGAACAGATGAGTAGTATAAGCCGAAAGATGGGAAATCCTAAAAAAGAACAAAAAAATGCTAGAGGAAATCCTAGTATTGTAAGATAGGTAAGGGTCAAAAAAGAAGGATAATAATTTGGGAAATTGTTACACACACACACATATATGTGTGTATATATATGTACACACACACATATATATATATCATATGGATAGAAAACAACTCAAATGTTAAAGTAAGAGGCAGCAAAACCTATTAATTTAGTTTGTTATTTATATTAAATTTGGGTCAAGTCTAGATTTATTTCCCCTTTACTTTCTGGTTGGCCTAAAATACATGTAAATGGACATGCTGGAAGGAAGTAGTCATAAAAGTGGGTCTGAGAGGACATGTGCTATTTCAAATAGGATGCACAAGGATAACACAAAGGAGTTTAATACAAATGATCACTATAGAGCCAGTCTAAGCCAAGTCTCTCCACTGGAAGAAAACCTGCCTCAGAGATATATTATTGTTTGAAGTTATTCATAGCAACTTTGAATGTACTCAGGCAATCAAGGCAAGTTTTAGAGTTTTTCTCAATATTTTTACTAACATTCTAAGGTTATTTTATATCAAAAGGAGTTTCAGCTCTCAGTGTTCTTTTATAAGTTAAGCAAACACTGTAATGTGTATCTTGGAAAACTTCAAAAATCCTTGTCCAAGCTTACGGCTGTCTAGGCAGACTGTGAGCTTTTAACATCGCAAATTATGTAACTTATTTTGTTTTAGAAAAAAGATCTTAATAGTATTACAATTCATGGGTACTGGCTTGGTTCCATTAAGTTTTTACAAAACTTCTTCAAATACTTACTAGTCACATACTCATTAGAAAATCAGTTCCAAACAAGCATCCAAACGTAAAAGACACAATAGATATCTGTTGCTGCTTAACAAATCACACCAAAAATTAATGGCTTAAAAAACTTTTTATTATATCATAGTTTCTGTGGCTCAGGCATCCAGGCATGGCTTACGTGAGTTCTTTGCTGTAGTCTCTCACAAAGTTGCAACCAAGGCCAAAGTCTGTGGTTTTATCTGATGACTCAACTAGAAAAGGGTCTAATTTCAAGCTCCCTCAGTAGTTCTTGGCAGCATTCAGTTCCTAGGGGTTGTTGGACTGAGGACCTCAGTTCCTCAATGGCTGTTGGTCAAAGGCCCTTGTAGTTCATGCCATGTGGCACTTTGATAAGGAGGGTGGGAGGGAAGCTGAGGAGGGAGAGGATATGGGGATATATGTATGCATATGGCTGATTCACTTTGTTGTACAACAGAAACTAACACAGTATTGTGAAGCAATTATACTCCAGTAGAGATCTATAAAAAATAAAAAATAAAAAAAGTAAAATAAAATGCTAGGTTGCAGCTTTTATTATGTCAGCCCCAATTTAAGCCCACTTAGCCAAATATTTAAGACCTTTCTCTGTTAGATTGTAGGTTTCTTTCAGATCCTTCATTTTAATAGTCATATAATATACATTTGCACTCAAAACTATTAGCTGAAAGTATGATTTAATAACTTAATGAAGTATTTTGTATAGGAGATCTAAGCTTGCCTACCACTTTTTAGTTCAAGCAGTCATAGACATGCTATAGAGAAAGCACCTGGAAGTTAAAGTTCTTGTTTCACCTTTTAAAAAATCCGTAAAAGAGAAATAAAATTCCTGCCACCCTCACTCAGTAGGATACCACAAAGATTAATCAGGTAATGCAATAAAAAGTGCTTTGAGCTATTCATACGTATGGTGCTTTACAAAGATACTTCATTGTTATTATTCTCTGCATTTACCTTTAATGCCATATCTAAAGGATTTTGAATTAGAAAAGAGACTTTTCCAGTATACAAAAGTTTTCTCGAAGTCATCTGTTCCAATCTTGACCCGTAGCTCATTTTTCTCAATTAATATCCTCACATTACACAATTTGTTGTATTGTAGATTAGCGTAATGAATTAAGCAGGATAATGTATATAATGTTCCTGGTTCTTGGTAAGATCCTAGTAAATGCTTGTTTTTGTTATTGTTTGTAATAGTTATAGTAGAAATTGTTTTAGAAGTTACATCAATGAAATTTTCAGGAGTATCTGGAAAAGGAGGGGAGCCCATTACAGTTGGAATGTCAGCATTTAATAGACTATTCAGAGTAAATTAACAGAGATCAAATTCTTGGATGATAGTTGATTGTTTGTGTATTTTTGTGTAACCTGTTGTCAAATCATGTCACATTTTAAAATTGAACTTTCAACAGAATAGAGAGCCTAGAAATAAACCCACACACCTATGATCAATTACTCTTTGACAAAAGAGGCAAGAACATACAATGGGGAAAAGACAGTCTCTTCAGCAACTGGTGTTGGGAAACTTGGACGCCTCATGTAAATCAGTGAAGTTAAAACACACTCTCACACCATACACAAAAATAAACTCAAAATGGCTTAAAGACTTAAATATAAGATAGGACACCATAAAACTCCTTGAAGAGAACGTAGGCAAAACATTCTCTAACATAAATTGTACCAATGTTTTCTTAGGTCAGTCTCCCAAGGCAATATAAATAAAAGGAAAAATAAACACATGGGACCTAATCAAACGTATAAGCTTTTGCACAGCAAAGGAAACCATAAACAAAATGAAAAGACAACCTACAAACTGGGAGAAAATACTTGCAAACAATGCAACCAACAAGGGCTATACAAATAGCTCACACAACTCAATAACAAAAAAACAAACAACCCAATTGACAAATAGACAGAAGACCTAAACAGACATTTCTCCAAAGAAGATATACCGATGGCCAACAGGTCAACAGGCATATGAAAAGATGGTCAACATTGCTAATTATTAGAGAAATGCAAATCAAAACTACAATGAGGTACCACCTCACACCAGTCAGAATGGCCATCATTAAAAAGTCTGCAAATAACCAGTGCTGGAGAGGGTGTGGAGAAAATGGAAACCTCATACACTGTTGGCGAAAATGTAAGTTTGTGCAGCCACTATGGAGAACAGTATGGAGGTTCCTCAAAAAAAACTAAAAATAGAGTTGCCATATGATCCAGCAATCCCATTCCTGGGCAAATATCCAGAGAAAACTATAATTTGAAAGACACACGCACCTCAATGTTCATTGCAGCACTATTTACAACAGCCAAGACATGGAAACAACATAAATGTCTATCAACAGATGAATGGATTAAGAAGGTGTGGTATATATATACAATGGAATATTACTCAGCCATAAAAGGAATGAAATAATGCTACATGGTTGGACCTAGAGATTACCATGCTAAGTGAAATAAGTCAGAAAGAAAAAGACAAACACCGAATGATATCACTTATATGTGGAATCTAAAATATGCCAAAATGAAAAATCTATGAAACAGAAACAGACCCACACACATAGAGAACAGACTCGTGGTTGCCAAAGGGGAGGGGGGTAGGGGAGGGTTGGATTGGGAGTTTGGGGCTAGCAGATACAAACTATCACATATAGAATGGTAAGAAACAAGGTCCTTTTGTATAGCACAGGGAACTATATTCGATACCCTGTAATAAACCATAATGGAAAGGAATATGAAAAAGAATACATATATATGTGTATATATATGTGTGTGTGTGTACAGATAGATAGATAGATATCTATATATGTATAAACTGAATCACTTTGCTGTACACCAGAAACTAAAAGAACATTTTACATCAACTATTCTTCAAAAAAATAAAATAAATAAAATAAAATAAAACTGAACTTTGAAAAACTGTTCACAGTGATTGCCTAGTGTGATAGGCCAAGTTGTTCAAGAAGCAATTCAACACTAAGTGATCATTATTGAAACATATTCTTTTCTGGAATACAGGATATATAACCCAAAGACAGACTGCTTTAGATGTACTAATAAATTGGATCTATTCATAGCCAATGTTTAATAACATCGAATGTTGAACAAAAATCATGGTGATAAACCTATATGCATTACACTAAGCCTACAGGCATCACAATTCCTGATTTCAAAATATATTACAAGCTACAGTATTCAAAACAGTTTAGTACAGGCATAAAAACATACATATTAATCAATGAAAGAAATATAGAGCCCAGAAATAAACCCATGCATGTACAGTCAACTGATTTTTGGCAAGGGTGTCAAGAATACCCAGTGGGAAAAGGATAGTCTTTTCAATAAATGGTATTGGGAAAAATGGATATTCACACACAAGAGAATGAAACTAGACCCCTATCTTAGTCCATTCACAAAAATAAATATGAAATGGATTAAAGACTGAAATGTAAGACCTGAAACCACATAACTCCCAGAAGAAAACAGAGGGGACAACCTCTTTGACATTGGTCTTGGCAATGATTTTATGGGTATGGCACCAGAAGAACAAACAACAAGAGCAAAAATAAACAAGTAGGGCTACATCAAACTAAAAAACTTTTTTTTTTTTTTTGGCAGTATGTGGGCCTCTCACTGTTGTGGCCTCTCCTGTTGCGGAGCACAGGCTCCGGACTCACAGGCTCAGTGGCCATGGATCACGGGCCCAGCCACTCGGTGGCATGTGGGATCCTCCCAGACCGCGGCACAAACCCGCATCCCCTGCATCGGCAGGCGGACTCTCAACCATTGCGCCACCAGGGGAGCCCTAAAAACTTTTAAACTAAAAAACGCAGCAAAATAAATGAGCAATAAAGTAAAAATGTAACCTATGAAACGGGAAAAAATATTTGCAAATCACATGGCTGATAAGGTGTTAATCTCCAAAATACATAAGAAACTCAAACCACTCAATACCAAAATAAGACAAATAAATAAAAACAATCCAATTAAAAAATGTGGTACATGTCTCTTTTTGAATTATGGTTTTCTCAGGGTATATGCCCAGTAGTGGGATTGCTGGGTCATATGGCAGTTCTATTTTTAGTTTTTTAAGGAACCTTCATACTGTTCTCCATAATGGTTGTATGTACCACATGTACATGTACATGTACATGAACATGTACCACATGTTCACTGCTGCACTATTTACAATAGCCCAGGACATGGAAGCAACCTAAATGTCAATAGACAGATGAATGGATAAAGAAGATGTGGCACATATATACAATGGAATATTACTCAGCCATAAAAAGAAACGAAATTGAGTTATTTGTAGTGAGGTGGAGGGACTTAGGGTCTGTCCTATAGAGTGAAGTAAGTCAGAAACAGAAAAACAAATACCATATGCTAATGCATATATATGGAATCTAAAAAAAAAAAAATGGTACTGATGAACCTAGTGGCAGGGCAGGAATAAAGATGTAGACATAGAAAATGGACCTAAGGACATGGCGGGGGAGGGGGAAGCTGGGGTGAAGTGAGAGTAGCAGCGACATATATACACTACCAAATGTAAAATAGTTAGCTAGTGGGAAGCAGCAGCATAGCACAGGGAGATCAGCTCTGTGCTCTGTGATGACCTAGAGGGTTGTGGCACATAATAAACATCATTAGAGAGGTGAAACAAGGTGCTATTGAGGTATAAAGGAGAAAGAAAAGTCATGTATTGGCTTCAAATCAAGAGAGATTTCAGAAAGATAACTCTTCCTGTATGACAGGTATACTGGTGAACGAAGCCATTTGTCTGTGTTATACCCACGGTGATTTGAATAAACAGAATTTCAGCATGCTCATATGAGATGGATGTGAGAGAGCATTCCCCCAAAGGAAAACATTTTTTTTAAGGCAAGAATAAACATTTACTTTGCAACAATTACTAGTCATGTAATTTACCTTGAGAGCAAATACATGGAAAGAATCTATCACCATCAGGAAAAGATGATTTTGAAGGACTTTTAATACCAGATTTACTTCTCCTGCATTATATATGTATATATGTATATGTGGTTCATCACAAAGCAATTTATAACTAATATGTTAAATAATATTATTTTGTATAATAATCCCTTCATAGTATCTAATTGCTTTATTTTATATTACATTTTCAGTCTTTGTTATCCTAATGATCTGCTAACACCTCACCTTTACTATCAAGACACTATTTCTTCTGCTTTCAGTTGCACTGTTTACTCTGGAGGCTTCCTGCATAACTTTCACTGTGCACTTCTCTTCAGTGCCCTCCTGGCTAGTATTTACTTTTCCCTGGGTACCCCATCTTCTTCCTTTTGGTTTACTCTTTCAGTTTTCTGTGTACATCTGCAAGTAACTTCCCAGTTAAAGATGGATAACAGATAAGGTTTCTTATGTTTAATCCTGAATTCATACTTTAAAATTTTATTTTAGTGGACATATAACTCATAGAGAAAATTATTTCTGTTTAAAGCTTTGGAGTCATTTTCCATTTTCTATTGTCTTTTAGTATGCAGTTTTTCTGAGGCAAACTCTGATGCCATTCTTACTTTTGTTCAGTTTTTGTTTTCTATCTTGGTATTTGTTTTTGTGATTGTTTTTTCTTTCCTTTCTGTAAGCTATTTGTTATTTTCTTCATCCCTGGTATATGGAAAAAAAATCACTGAGATTTTACTTGAAGTTATTGTGTCCATGTGTGTTCCTGTTGTGTGTATGCGTGTGTATACTTAATCCTTTTCTGTGCTTAGTGGTCCTGTCAATTTTAAGTCTACTGTCACTTTTTATTACTGTAAAATTTTCTGCTATTAGTTTTTTATAATCTGTACTATATTTTCTCCTTTCAGGAATTCTATTATTTGTCTATTTGACAACATGGAGTATACCTTTATGTCTCCCAAATTTTCAGTTTCTTGTTTTGCTCTAAATTCTACAAGGCTTCCTTAATTCTTCTGTCACTTTTTCAGCTCTCCTAATTTTCAAGGGGTATTTATTTTTTTGTAATTTTTTTCCCTGACTTTTCATAGAACCCCATTCTATTTTTTATGAATACAAAATCTAGAATTGTTCTAAGGATACCAATTAGATATAGTTTTTTTTTTTTCTCTAGTGTTTGAAATATCATTCTTTCATCTGGGATCAGAGGTTAGCTTTCTTATTTGTGTTGAAAGCTTTTTTCACATGTTTGGTGATCCTTGAATATCCACTCATTTCTAATAGTGGGTGGGACTTTCAGGCTGGCAGACTTCAGCTAGTAATATGCTGTCAGGAATTTAGCTATTATGTAGGTATCCCCAAACCCATTACATGAAACATTCATGGAGACTGTATAACTGTGACAGGTATCCCATCATTCTGTTTCTTCTAAGACTATTTGTTCAAACTCTTTAGAGATAACTTATTTTGGATCTGTATGGTTTTCCTTGTAATCGGAGTAGAAAGACTGGGTCAAGAGTGGGTGGACCATTGCACTTACATGCACTCAGTACCTCAAGTTCCCACCCCCTCTTCTCATACCTACCTCTGCTGTCACTATATTTCTGGAGTCCAGCATTTCTTGATATTCATCAGGGCCATTCTACTATATCTTCTGCTACTGTTAACATTTATTTATTTATTTATTTTTTGCAGTACGCAGGCCTCTCACTGTTGTGGCCTCTCCCATTGCAGAGCACAGGCTCCAGACGCACAGGCTCAGTGGCCATGGCTCATGGGCTCAGCCGCTCTGCAGCACGTGGGATCTTCCTGGACCAGGGCACGAACCCGTGTCCCCTGCATTGGCAGGCAGACTCTCAACCACTGCGCCACCAGGGAAGCCCTGTTAACATTTTTTAAACCTTTGTTTTTATCAGTCCACTCATCTCTGTCTATTTTTTGTCTTCCAGAGAAGTTTTAGAGTTTCTTACCCACATCCTACATATTACATTCTGTTTATTGATGTATATACTTTTCTATTTTCTACTTCACCCTTATTTTAGTGTATTCTTAAGTGGGACAGATTATAAGCATATGTTCTTGATTTGCCATCTTAAATCATAAGTTGACACCATTGTTTTTCTTTTTTAATCAGGGAAGTGATTATTATCTGAGATGTGTTTTAGAAAAATATCATAGTAGTGTGCAATATGGATTGGAGTGGGTACAGGGAATATAGATTTAGAGGTTGAGTCTACTCAGTGTGTCAAAAGAGATATAATAAGGATGGGAACAGAGGAAATGGAAAGGTAGAGCTTTTTAGAGTTGAATTTGTGGAATCTATTAACTTTACCAATGTGCTTTGGACCAAATTTTGCTGGTCTATAAGTGCTGGAAGTTAAAGAAAAAGCAACATGTCAAATACCATATAAGACAAAATAGAAAAAAAGCTACATGATTAAAAGTCTAATTTTTTTGAAAAAAATTTATTGTGAAAAAATATAATATATATTGAAAACTTTATGAACCTGTTAGTAGTTTAACAAATTGTTATAAACTGACTGCTTTTTCTAATTACTATGAAAACATAACAAATAAACCTAAAACTTGCAGTCTAAAATAACCATTATTATGCTTATGAGTTCTGTGAGCAAGGAATGTAGACAGGGGCACGAGGAGTTGGCTTTTCTCTTTCATACTGTGTCTGACTTTAGCTAAAAGGCTTGAAGGCTTATTCACTCATGAGCTTGGTGATTAATGTTGGCAGTTGGCTGGATGCCTCAGTTCCTTTCCAATAAGACTTCTCCATGTAGTCTCTCCATGAGGTCCCTTTTCATGGGCTAATTTGAACTTCCTCACACCATATTAATTGGATTCCAAAACCAAGTATCCTGAGAGAGAGCAAGGCAGAAGCTTTATCCTATTCATGACTTAACTCACTCCGTATACTACTTGTCTAAACAGTCACAAACACCCGTTTTCTATTAGGGGTGTTAGTCACTATGGAAGGTCATAGAGGTTAGTGTTGCCATCTGTGGAAAATATCACCCTGATCAAGAATTAAAACATTGCTAACAGTGTATAATCTACTTCTTTATCTTTCTTGATCCCAAATTTTTGCATTACCTTAGAGGTAATGACTGTCTTGATTTTTATAGTACTTATTTACATTTCTTTAAAATTTTGCTACCTTTGTGTTTATCAATAAATAAATACTTTACTTTTGGCTAGCTTTTAGACACTATGTGTATAAAATCATACTGCGGTTATTCTTTTGTATCTTGTTTTTTTGAATCGACATTATGTATGTGAGATCCACGTTGTTGCATGGAGGTCATTCTGAAGGTTACTGTGTATTAGAGTACATTCACCTCCAGTATTAACCATAGCTGTCACCTTTTGATTACTTCTGGGGTACCAGCAAATAATGAGCTCAACATGGGGCATCTGATGGCCCCCAATGTCCCTCATCTGGATGTGATCTTGGCCTGTGTCCTATACACAGGGTGTAGGAGACACCTAGCCAAACAGGACTGTATCCCTGAGGCCTCTGCTGGAGCAGGTGGGACACTAGAAATGGTAGGGGTGGTAGGGACTGGCAGGTCTGAATTGTTGTTCTAGTTGCAAGGTTTGCCATAGGCCAACCAACACAGCATTGGGTTGCTAGTTTATCTTTTTAGGTTGGGTTCCAGTAGCAATGAAGTCAAACCACATTTGCTTCCTGGTTACCTTTACTGGACCCTTTACAGCAGATTGGGATAGCCTTTTGGCTTCTTAAGCTCCCTCTTCAGGTCTTTCCCACAGCCACCTGTACCTATTCTGGGGATTTGTCAGTTTCCCCCAGATCAGCAATGAATTGTTGCATCATATATATCTTGTTCCACAACTGAGCTCAGCATGGATATCAGCATCCCATACCAGCTACTGACGGTGGACTGGAGTAATTTGGCTTTCATTCCTATAGTGAATGTGGCCCAATCAGGGCCTTCAAAGACAAGGGTATGGATGGTCTGTCTCATTCCCAATGCCCTTAGAGCTTGTCATACCTCATCTGTAGATTTCGAGGGTCCCACATGCCTGGAAAGATCCCCGGTCATTGGGCCAGGCTGCCTTGCAGGCTAGAATAATCCAATCTATAAGAGAGAGAGTCCCTTGAACTCCCTAAATGCCATCCAGGTGCTGCTGGAGGGCAGGGTGTGTGATGATGTTGCTCCTCCTCTCTCTTCTGCCTGGTCAGAGAAATACCACAGCCCCCTGTATCCCATAGCTGCACTAGCCATACCTGGTACTTTCCCTGGTCTTTTGTTGGAACTTGGCAGCTATATCAGTAAGCTCAGCAAGTATATATTTTCTCATCATGAATGTTTCCTGACTCTTAGGCTGCCCTGCTGGCTGGGGTTGTTGTCTCTGGGCTTTTGCTTTCCTTTGTATTAGGGATCAGATGGCAGGGGGTGCTCCATTTGTTTCACTGTCAATCACCACAACATCCTTCTCTTTGTTCTTCTGATTTTGCCAGAGATTCCACTCTTAGCATCCTAATCAGGCTTTGTAACAAATGCTCAGACCTTAGTCCAAGGCAGTTTGTATCCCCCTAACTTTGCAAACGACACACTTATTATCCTACTCTCCCACTTTGTCTGCCAGCCCTGAAGCTGGCAGAGTAGTGGACAACTTCAAGTCCTTCTCTAACTTAAGCTCTTCCAACTTTCTAACTTGAGCTTTAGCCTCTCATTGGGCATCGGGTGTCCAGCTGAACTGCCCATGGTGAAGTCCAGCCCACTGTTGCAGCCATTGGTTTCCCTTCTTTGCTATAGTGTGCTATGTGCAGTTCCTCAAACAAGTGTATTAAACCAGCTGGCATTTTGGGGGCATCTCCGAATTCACATGGTGACTCATGAGCATCTAACATTCAGGCCACCTCTCCCCACATAGAGGTCAATGGCCAACTCAGGATTTCACTCCTCAGATGCCTCTTTCCCAAGACCCATTTCTTCAGTCTCCTGGCTGGCTTGCCAATTGTTGGTTCACAACCTCACAAGTTCCCTGGGGGAAATTCAACAATGGCATGCATATACGAAGAGACCAAAGGAAGAGGCAGACCACTCCAGATTGATAGGGTGCAGTTTTATTAAGCAAGGGAACTTACATATGAGGCTTGTCTTGGATGGCTGCAAGGTGAATTGATCTCTGCACCCACTCGCCAGATTCTTATGAGTTTTATACAGAGACCTTAATGAGGTTAAGTCACATACATGGGCCAGATGGTCTTAATAACACAGTACTTCCTCAAGGCTGTGTCCTTGAAGTAGCTCCTAGTGCAGGAACAATGTTCAGACTATACATTCCAAGGACAGGGGAAGGGGCAAGGTGCCTCTGTTTGCCCAAGACCAGCTAGAAGGTCATCTGGCAGTCATATCCTCTTGAAGATCTCAATGACCTCCTTCAACAGGATCCTAGCAGAGAGATTCCTTCAAGTCTGGAGGCTCAACAAATACCACACTACTGCTCCTGCTTGACAACCAGGTTGGTTTTAAGAACACACAGAATGTGGAGTGTATCCCACTGTCCTTAGAGCCATGTGGCTGGTGAGAAACAGTTTCATTTCTGCAACTGAGTGGGATGTGTACACCAGAGACTCACTCAGGATCTGCACTCTGACCAAAGAGAGCATCAAGAAGGAGACTGTTCCCCTGAGGAAGGGTTGATTTGTGTGCTGTTATCAATCAGTTCAAAACTGGTTAAGGACTAATTTGTTTTATTAAAAAATAAAATCTGAAGTACTCATTTTGTCACAAACAGAATATATATATATATATATATATATATATATATATATATATATATATATATATATATATATATATATATATATATATATATATATCCCTACCTAGGAATATTAGCTTGGATTGGTGTTTTCAGCAGAGGACAGGGAGAGGGATTTGGAAATTCACTGTATAGTGTGTAGAATTATACTTTATCTCCCTATTTTCAGTGTCCCTTTGTTGCTTTCATCCCTCTTTTTGGTAAACCTCAGTTTGGGTCCCTCTAGTTCATTTATTTAGACCAAGGGTTGACAAACATTTTTCTGTACAGGGACAGATAGTAAATATTTTTGACCTTGTGGAACATATGGTCTCTGTTACAACTACAGTTGACCCTTGAACAATATGGGTTTGAACTGCAGCGGTCCACTTGTACAAGGATTTCTTTTTTTTTTTTCCAATAGTAAATAGCACAGTACTATACGATCCATGGTTGGTTGATGTGGATCTGTGGATACAGAGGAACTGTGGATACAGAGGGTCAACTATATGTTATATGTGGATTTTTGACGGCACAGAATGTCAGCACCCCAACCCCTGCGTTGTTCAAGGGTCAACTGTACTCAATTCCACAGATAAGCAGCCACACACAATATGTAAAAGAATAGGTGTAGCTATGTTTCATTAGTTATTTACAAAATCAGTGCAGGATAGGTATGACCAACAGGTTGTAGTTCTCTGACTTGTGATCTACAGTATAAAACTCAAATTTTCTGCATGATGAGAGAGAAATAGTGTATGGAATGTAGATGGAAGGTTAACTTCTTTTCCACATCCCACTCAAAATCTGAATTTTAACCTCAAACTCACTACCACTTTCCTACACTTCCTGAGCCTCTCTGAGATTCTGCAAGAAAATTTGTTTACATCCTATCAGTTTATGCCCATGTAGGCACTTAAGTATTCTCAAAAGTTCTCAGAAGTTATTTGCTCTGAGAAGTCAGTAATTTCTTATACACCTGTTTTCAGTCTTTGCAAAAGGTAAAGGATACAAAACAGACTACTTTTATTGACTCTTTTTTATTTTATCTCTTGCCTTTACCCTTTTGAGTTTGCACTTTATACCTGTGCTGTATTTTATTAGAGTAATCAGAAAGAAGTAGAAGGAAAAGCACGTCTTGTCTTCTGCCAGAAGCTGACCTCCTCCTCTCTGAATCCAGATTTCTACTGGATAACTTCCGCAACTTTCAAGTGTTAATTTTAGTATAGTAATAGCTATTCAATGATAATCTAATCTCTTTATGAAGCACTTTTTTTAAAAAAGTGAAATTGTATTGAATGCATGGTGAGCGTGACATTCGGCAACTATTTATTTGTTGTAACTGAATCATGAATGTTGACATTGCCCCTTATCCAGAAGATTTTCTTAATCTTTTCTTCTTTTAGAATGGAATAAATATAGCAAACATGAGTAATAACTAGAGATTGAGGCCTGTGTGGCTTTTTTTCTACCTAGTTAAAGAAGATAAATTATTATAGCTACACTAGATTTTGCAAAGGCGTGTGTTAATAATCAAACCAATTTGACTCAATTTGATAACTACTACTGTAATAAACAATGGACTGTTCCAATTTACTTATTATTATTTTTTTGGTATCACTTACACCATGATATTTTTTGACTTAATTTTTTTTTTTTTTTTTTTTTTGCGGTACGCGGGCCTCTCACTGTTGTGGCCTCTCCCGTTGCGGAGCACAGGCTCCGGATGCACAGTCTCAGCGGCCATGGCTCATGGGCCCAGCCGCTCTGCGGCATGTGGGATCCTCCCGGACCGGGGCACGAACCCATGTCCCCTGCATCAGCAGGCGGACTCTCAACCACTGCGCCACCAGGGAAGCCCTGACTTAATTTTTAAAATAAAATATTTCAGATTGTTCACCTTGGTTATCATCTGTATATAATCTAAGTTTATATAACGAAGGTTGTGTATTAATTCTACTATAATAATCAGTTGTTTAATTTTTCAATATCTTTGCATCTTATAATTTTGCCAATAGGCTTCTTACCACCAAAGAATATTAAAGAGAAACTAAGACTGAAAATAAGATCCTCTAATTTTTTTAACTTCCCTCTAGTAAGAACAGTAGGATGATATTTCAGAATATGAAAAAGTACCAAAGTTCAACTGTCCACAGGAGTTTATGTACATATTGAGGGTTTGATTTCCCATTTTAGAGCAATAAGATAAATTGTATAAATCAAGTTTAATCCAGTCTATTTCCCATCTTTACTGGTGTAAACTAGGGTGACATAATGTGTCTAGTTTTATTCTATCCATTTTATTCTGCTATATGGGGAAAAAACCTTACATTAAGGTATATTTATGATCTAAAAGGAACTTTTCCATTTCAGCAAGCTGTAAGGGCTGATAAGTCCTTCAGCTGGTCACCCATAAACCATCGTGCAGTGACAAGTTTTCTCTCACTGAGATATTCTGTAGCAATCTGCACAGAAGCCAGTGCACTATAGAGAGACCTGAGAAATGGTAAGCTCAATCATAAGACCAATTGCTCTCATGGTAAGAATCTGAATAGAGACTCTAAGTCTAAAATCATTGAATTTTATCTTGGTAGCACACACATACATTGATGGTTGATTTACTGACCTGCAGTATAAACTAGACATTATACCATATTCTTATTTTTCTTATGAAGAGCCTAGGGCCCAGTAAATCTCCTGAGTTATTATACACATTTCTAAAAAATGTGTTCATTGTTTTCTGTAAAACTAAGCCTAGAGTGTAGGCAGAAGATAATTGTATCCCATACAATATTACTCCCAACCAAAGAGGTAATCTTAGAGGAAAAATATTAAGGTAATTAGTTCACTCTCTAAGTTTCAGAGGTTTTACCATTGTGTATCCATCCTATCAAGCAGAAATGGTTGACCTTATAGAATGGTGGATTGACCTACTAAAAGTTATATTGTGTGAGCCAAAAGTTTGTTCATTTTTTTTCTGTAAGATGGCTCTAGTAGCACTTAGTTGTCTTTAATTTCATTCAAAAAAATTTTGTTAGAGTGTATGTGACAGCTGTCATATCAGCGTGCATTTAAAAAAAGACTTATCGGGCTTCCCTGGTGGTGCAGTGGTTGAGAGTCTGCCTGCCGATGCAGGGGACACGGGTTCGTGTCCCAGTCTGGAGGGATCCCACATGCCGTAGAGCGGCTAGGCCCGTGAGCCATGACCGCTGAGCCTGCGCGTCCGGAGCCTGTGCTCCGCAACGGGAGAGGCCACAACAGTGAGAGGCCTGCGTACTGCAATAAATAAATGAATGAATGAATGAATGAATGAATGAATAAATAAATGAATAAATAAATAGGGCTTATCAAAATTGGTGAATTTTTGTGTAGCCATTTTAATATTGAAGATGGAAGAATAAAAGCAACATTTTTGGCATATTATGCTTTATTATTTCAAGAAAGGTAAAAACACAACTGAAGCACAAAAAAGATTTGTGCAGTGTATGGAGAAGGTGCTGTGACTGATTGAACATGTCAAAGTGGTTTGCGACATTTCATGCTGGAGATTTCTTGCTGGACGATGCTCCACAGTCAGGTAGACCAGGTGAAGTTGATAGCTATCAAATCGAGACATTAATTGAGAACAATTAACGTTATACTATGTGGCAGGAGGTAGCCGATGTACTCAAAATATCCAAATCAAGCATTGCAAATCATTTGCACCAGCTTGGCTGTGTTAATCACTTTGATGTTTTGGTTCCACATAAGTTAAGCAAAAAAAAAAAGCTTCCTGACTGTATTTCCTCATGCGATTCTCTACTTAAATATAATGAAAACGTTCTGTTTTTAAAACAAATTGTGATGGTTGATGAAAAGTGGATACTGTACAATAATGTGGAACAGAAGAGATCGTGGGGCAAGCTAAATCAGCCACCACCAAGCACACCAAAGGCCGGTCTTCATCCAAAGGAGGTGATGTGTATATGGTGGGATTGGAAGGGAGTCCTCTATTATGAGCTCCTTCTGGAAAACCAAATGATTAAGTCCAACAAGTACTGCTCCCAATTAGACCAACTGAAAGCAGCCCTCAACAGAAAGCATCCGGAATTAGTCAACAGAAAACACATAGTCTTCCATCAGGATAACGCAAGACCGCATGCTTCTTTGATGACCAGGCAAGTTACAGCTTGGCTGGGAAGTTCTGATTCATCCGCCTCATTCACCAGACATTTCATCTTGGGATTTCCATTTATTTCAGTATTTACAAAATTCTCTTAATGGAAAAAATTTCAGTTCCCTGGAAGACTGTAAAAGGCACCTGGAACAGCTCAAAAAGATAAAAAGTTTTGGGAAGATGGAATTATGAAGTTGCCTGAAAAATGGCAGAAGGTAGTGGAGCAAAAGGATGGCTATGTTGTTCAATAAGCTTCTTGGTGAAAATGAAAAATGTGTATTTTATTTTTACTTAAAAACCAAAGACACTTTTTGGCCAACCCAATATTAATATGCTTACTGAGGGTGGAGGAATGTCCTACAAATTCAGTATATGCTTTGAGCCAGCAACCAGTAAATAGTTTTCTTTCTCCTCTTAGTGTAAAATATGAGTCCAGAAACCAAGGGTAAATGTGGGAGTGGCTCTCTATTGATTCTAATTATCACTAATGTTGCTTTCCATTTTCACAGGGTTAAATACTGTTGGTCTAAAAATTTTACTTTTCAAAGAATAATATATCCACTAATATAAACAATGTTTTTACCAGACTGCATACTGAGATGACCACCTGATCCCTTATGACATTGAACTAATGCAGAGGTACAAGGTACTCCAGTACTCCTATCAGTGATTAACATTAGTTTATTTTAAAGCTTATCTTCATTTACCCCTCCTGATCTACTCTTCAATATCCATACTCTTCACTCTGTTCTGGGATGCTGAATGGTATAAACCACATCAATAATCTCTGATTTCAGGTTGGTTTCAGTCAATAGAAGAGTCCTGGCAGAAGATCCAAAGGTTGGAGAGAGTGAGGTCAGGGTATTTGTATCCCAGAACTCTCCCTTTAAGATTGCCTCATGCTAACTACTTCCCTGTAATAAAGGTCACTACTTCTTTGGAGATAGGTGATCTTACAGGTCCTTTTCAGTTTATATTCATTACATTCCTTTGTCCTCTTGACATGAGCATGGTAATAGCTCAATTGCAATAGAACCACAGGTTAATGTACTATTTTACTTGGAGTTGTCAAGCAAGGGTAAGCACGTCTTCATTTGTTTAAGGATACTTTGTTGAAACGTGGTTACATCATAATATTGAAGAATGCTGATACTGTAATTGTTATTTGGAAGGTAATGTTATTTGGGATGTAAATATGGCTAGAAGGAGCTGTAGGGATGCTTGTAGCCAAGGAGGTGAAATGTGCCTGATTGTCTCTTGGCAGCTGGGCAGCAAAGTCCCTCTTCTGCATTCTCTACGTTATCACAAAAAATGGAAGATTGGGAATTATGTTGTCAGAGCCCTTGCTAGCAAGAATCTAGATTAGATTCTGCAAGATATTCATTTGAGATTTGGAAGGCAGGAAAGAAGCAAAAACCATGTAAGAGTAACCTCGAGCAGTGGCAAGCATGCTCCCGAGCACTGGTGGACGTGCATCTTATGGGATCTTCCTGGAGATTACCTGCTTTAGTTCTGCGAGTTGCTCTGACCTAACTGGTGGTTTTCTTGTGGTTACTAAAACTCCCCAATTTCATCAAAACCAGCTGGATCAACCTCCCTGATCGTCATTTTCTGGTCCTTCCAACATTTTTGGAAGCATCTAATTCTCTCAATTATATATTTTTTCTCTGTGGAAGGCATAGAGTAGTTTCTATTTTCCTGAATATTCCTGATTAATACAACTGATATATATTTCCTTTTACTATGTATACACATATATTTATACATATGTGTGTGTGTGTGTGTGTGTGTGTGTGTATATATATATATATATATATATATATATATATAACCAGAATAAAGGCACTGAGGAAGATGAATTATTTATACTTTCAATTAATTCATGGTGTGCTGTGAATAAAGAAATAAATTCTAATGCCATGTTAGAAGTATCCCTAGGCTCTGTGACTGACTAGAAGGTAAGACCAGTGTCAACTGAAAAAAATGCACTATGTGAGAGTTGTGAGTTAAGTTTTATTTGGGGCAAAATGAGGGCTATAGCCCAGGTGATAGCATTTCAGATAGCTCTGAGAAACTGCTCCTGGGCAACAGTCATCGTTTTGCCCCAAATAAAAATTAACTCACAACTCTCACATTGTGCATTTTTTTTTAGTCGATGACACCAGTTAGAATACTCCAGTTTAGGAGTATCAGGGAGGGTTCACTCCAGGTGAGTTTAAGCTAAGTCTTACTGTATGACTAAGAATTAATCAATTGAACAAGAACTAAAGAGAGCCTCAGTAGAGGAACACTATGAGAAGTGTGGCATTGAAGGAAGAGGAGCCTAACGTGTGAGAACTATGTGCATTTTGATGTTGCAGGAACATTTTAGAGTGGTGAGAGATGATGCTGGGCCTAGGTCATGTGAAGTTGTGTTGCCATTTTAAAGCTCTTGGAGTTTGTCCTTGTCCTATATGTAATGTGAAACTAAAACTGGAAGTTTTCCAGCTGGAAATGAAATAGATGGATTCAAGTCTCATGAATTAAACATCATCACAGGTTTTTCTTATAAGCGTGTCAGCAAATTATATCTTGCTATTGTTATATTTATTTTATTTAAAAAAATCACTACCTATAGGACATGTTGGTTGTCCCTTAGAATATTGCAGATTAATTTATATATGAGTAAAGGGCTCCTTCCCTAACTATACTATAAATTAGGAACTGACTGTAGTTATGAAATATGATGACAGCACTTAGACTTTTCATTGGTTAATTAAATTTAAGTTCTGTTTTTGAACTTTTGCTCTACTTGGCCATTCATCACAATTATAGCAAAACATTCAGAAGAGAAACAGTTCTAACTTGAAAGCTCTCACAGGATACTAAGTTACACTTCTAGACATTTCAATCTAATTTGGTACATGAAGTCATTGTGAAGACTTTCTTAATCATTTAAATATTTATATATCATAAACAAACATTATTCTTTGATTTTTCTTCTTTTCACTCATGCAGACAGAAGTAGGCTATTTTTCACAGAATATCTAAGAGGTAAAATAAAATCTTAAGGCTTTAATTTTTTTTTTTTTTGAAAATTTGTACATGAGTGGGTAGAAACACATCGTTGATTTTTCTATTAATGTTTTAAGTTGAATAAGCACATAGGTTTAAAGGAAGAATATTTAAAATACTGATATCAAATCCCCAAAATACATTTCTACACTAAAACTTATTTAAAAATCACTGGCTATTGTTATCTGGTTACTTAGAAAGTGATCTATGAATATTTTATAAATACTATTTAGTTTAGTTTTATTACTTACCCCATTCATAAAATTTCATTTCCAAAAGAGATATATAATTCAGTATTTATGTAAATTCATATGATCCAATTTTTATTAGTTGGAGAAGTTTTATATTAAATTTTACTTAGTTTTCTATAATAACTACATATAACTCATTAAATTTATTTATTTGGATAGCTGGTTCAGGATGTTAGCCAAAAGCATATGGGAGGCATTTGACACCTAGTATCATGTATGAGAGGTTGTTAATTAAGTCATGTCAAAAATACAAACATGATTTTAATTTTGAAGAATCAGGTGTTATATTCTCTTTGGAATCAATTTATGCATGCACCTACTAGAAAAATAATTGCATTGTGTAGATTAAGAGATTGAAGCAAAAATCATCCATATGAAAATATCTTCAGGATAAGCATTATAATTCTTCTGTTTGACAACATAAAGATTAGGCCAAAACTTGGCCATCATCCTGCTAATATGTCTCACTATAATTTATAGCTCTGTCTAGGCCAGTGAGTTGAATAGGTAGGTGTCATCTATCTAGTAAAACAGAGTCAGCATTAAGAACACTGTTATATTTGGAATACTATTTTCAAAATTAAATTTTCTAAACTCATTCTTGGCAAGCCCTTACTTTTCTTTTAAGCAGGCAAAAGTGGTTATGTATTAGCATGAGAGTGAAAATGAAATGCAGAAATGAAGGTCTTTGCAGAGAACAATCGATAGAAATGAGGTAACTGAATGAAAATCAAGGGTTTAAGCTATCAGTTCATCAGTAGATTTCCCTTGGTAGTCATGGAATTTAAAGTTTTGACCTTCAATATAAATTGTTCCAAATTGAGAGTTAACTGAGGTCCTATTAGAAAAAAGTTCATTATACTGTCTCTGTGTATATTAAAAACATACACATGTACAAACTAACTATCTTAATAACCTAGTTACATGAACAACTAACACAACTAACTTGGATATAATATTATGTAATTTTGTTTTATCAATAAAATAAAGGGCCAAAATTGATATAAGGAAAAACACAAATCAAACTTTAGATTTGTTTTTATGTGGAGTAATAATATAACTCCCTTTGCCTTTCAAGCCAGTACAATATCATCTTTAACTTTATAAGGAAAATGTTTGATTTTCTACAAATATTTTCTACAATTGAGTCAAACTACCTTTTCAATTTACTTTTTTATGTCTTATCCTAGTTTATCTCATGTTACTTACAGAACATTCTTAGAAGAGTTTCTCTAATTAAATAAATCTTATTGAAATAACTTCAGTTGGGGGAATATGCCCTTCCTTCTTCCTGAAAGCACTGTATTTACTCAAATATCTAATGTGCATCTAATTTGTGGAATGAAATATAAGATGATATTTCTGCCACACAAATATTTCTCTAATCTGGCTGTCATAGTCAGATATAACAGTTCTAAAATCTAATGATTTAGAAGCAGCAATTTAAGAGGTGCAAACTGATGAATTAAATGTCCACATTACTATATTTTGCACATATTTAACTATTTTGTCAAGATCTTAGAAATATCACTATGAAAATATATCATCGATGGGATTTCTGGTAAATGGTCAATCTGACCTACATGTTAGCGCTCATGGCTCAGGTATTTCCTAGCCCAATTTATCAGGAAATACATGTAGATAAAATAAAACTATGCATAAAATTGGACATATTCATTCAATATTATTAAGCATCCAACTGTGTATCTTATTATAATTAATACTCAGTTACTTTCAGAAATTTTGAGAGCCAAATGTGATCTGGTGACTCAAAGCACAAATATAATATTTTTGAACACAGAGATGAAAACACTAAGAAGTTAGTAGAAAATTTTTAAAAAGTAACATTTCTGGAGCTGATAATATTTACTGTGGTAGAGGCTTTCACATGATACACCTGACATGTAATTATAAAGAAAATTCCATACAACATAAAGAAATGCGGTTGAAAGTCAAATTTTTTAAAAGTTTGATGGCTCAAACTATAATATAGAACAATAATAAATACATATGTTTCTATATATTTGACATAACCATAATTATGTTTAAAAGCTAAAAATGATAGATTCTGATGTGAATTTCTAGTTTTCTGTCATTTTACATAAATTATTTAAAACACTCACATAAGAGTAGCGAGGAAATGGCATTTCTTCAGTTTAGGTCTTCTGTGTTCTGCTTATCAACTTCTGAGAGTCCTGAACTGTTGTGTATAGTATTCTTCATACATGTCTGGTTCATTGTTGAGTCCCCAGGATTTGATAGGAAACCTAGAATATAGACTGCACTTAATAAATATGGTTGAGTGACAAATTCAAATTTGGAAGTGGGTGCCACTTTTCATGTTGAAAGTAGCATAGTCTCAGTCATTAGATCCATAATTATTCAAAACGTAATAAGTAACTTGGATTTTATATCTGATATTTCTAAGGAATTTTAGTTAATCTCTGCAAAATGCATGTCACTACCTACTCAATATATAGGTTACGATTGTATTTTCTATCTTTTTGCAAGGAATTAAGGTAAATGAGTTTAAATATGTGATATTCTTTGGCCAGAGCTTGGCAAATATTTTAATTGCTGCTTTTTACTAATTGCCTTTGACCTGAGCATGCTGGATCCTATGTTTGTGCACAGTGATGAAGGAGCAGAGAGTTGCTTTATTTTTTGTTTGTTTGTTTTGGTAAGAAAGAGTAAGTTCCTGAATGAGGTCTTAGCAGAAAATGGATCGACTACTCGGTAAAAACATGAATTCTATGAAACTTTTATTTTGCTCATTGAAGTCAATATTTTTGTTTTTGCTTTTGCTTTTTAGTGTAAAAATGGTTGCTGCTGCTTTGTATTGAGTAACTGGTGCATTAAATCACACCAGTGATGGGCATCTTGTATAGAATGAAGACTTACCTCCCCAGGAAGGGATTCTTATACTAACCAATTATTCATGTCATGGCATCAGTTACCAATTCATTCTCTAACAGCATTATAGTGCAGGACTCAGGGTAGCAGTCCATATTATAACCTTTTTGGTTACTTTGAAATACTCTTATCTGCTTCAGATAAATTAGTCTTGGTTCTATTTGGAGGAAAAAAATGGAGTTTATGGAATCTCAAGCTCATTCCCACCTTGTCATTCTATGATATATCATGTTGGTTACAAACCCAATTGTCCTCTGGGGACAAATATAAAATTGCTCTACAAATATATCTGAACCATGCATCTCTTGCTTCCAATAAATGTTTGCTTTTTAAACTCAGTCTCAATGTAGATGTTTTTCAGAGATGCAAAGCAACCTATATGTGTTAGTTAGTTTTGTAAAAACTACCTCTATTCCTTATTCCTTTAGTAATATACTTATACATTAAGTGGTATAACTAGGGCATTAAAATAAAAAACCTTCATATTCTTTCTTAATCAGAGCTTTCAGTCTCAGCCAATATATTTGGAATTGAACCCTGTAAAATTTTTTGAACTCTGTATTTTTAACCTGTTTCTTTTATCTATCCTAACTGCTTTAGAAGAAAATGAGACTCTTGCTCTGACAACCACCTTACAAAATTAAAACAACAAGAACAACAGACCTCAGGCTTTGATTCTCTTTATGTAAATAAGAACACCAATTAGTAACTTTAACTGATATGGCTCAGTTGTAAGCCATGGCTAATGTGCTCTAAAATTACCATAGTTGGAGTTAAAGATATTGTAATTCTATAAATAAAAAGGAAATAGTCTTAGCTATGCTGATTTTCTAATATCTATGTAGGCAGTGCTTTGGTTTGGGACTGACAGATATATATATATTTCTACCCTAGTTTCAATACCCTGGATGTGTGATTTATAATAATTTTTGTGGGAATTAACTTAAAATACTCTAAATTGCCTGGCATACATTTTTTTATATTTTACTCAGAAAACCATAGTTGTTATTGTTGTTCCCAATTATTGAAGCCATTCTCTTCCACTGTAGCCACAATGATTGCAACAAGAAACTATTAAAATGACATGTGTTTTCTATTTTTGCAGTGGAGCAACTGTCGCTAAGAATAAAATCTATGAAATACAAAGTACAGTCAATGCTCTCAATAAATCTATAATCCAGTCATGACACAAGTAAATATCTGTATGTCAAGTGACACAGGAAACAACCAACACAGAGATTAAGAGACGGGATCTTTGTGAACCTGGAGAGTAAGATAATAATAATAGCTAACATTGAGGACTCTCTCTATATTACCATACTTTAAAAACCCAAGGAAATAAAGCTGAAATATTAGTTCTCAACTTACAGAAATGGAAATTGAGGCTTAGGAAAGCTAATTGTCTTATCCAGAGTCCCTCAGTTACTGAGCAAGATTTGGAATACAGGGAGTCCAATTTAAGAGCTTATGTTCTTAAAAATCACAAAATAGAACTTTTTTTTGGTTCAAGATTTTTAGGCAACAAAGGCGGCTTCAGGAACCAGAACAAAGCAATAATATGCTTGAACATGTGGTATTGTGGGAACAGTGAAGTCTCATCCAGTGACAGGGGAGATTTTAGATTGGGTTACTCAAGATGGGAATGGTAGAAATAGCCTGAAGACAGCTTTGAATTCAGACAACAGAAGAATTTGTTCTAGCCTCAGCCAAAAATATGCACACAAATATATACAGTTTCAGAAATTCTAATTGAAAATATACAGAATTATTTTGTTTATCCAGTACTTTGACATCATCTTTCTCTTACTCAAAATTAGCTGAAAATATCCATCATTTACTGTTATTCATTCAATATTGCCATAATAGTGCTAGAGCTTACTTATATAGAACCTAGATTCAGTAAAAACTGACCTATTATATTGATAACTGATAATCATAATGACTACTCTGAGGCAAAGTAATATCATAAACCTGTGGAAAAGATTTTATAACTTAGCAATGTGCTATTTTTTAAAAAACTGGTTTCCATTGGTAGCATATTGCATATAACTTGTAATAACACCATTTAAAATTGATATTCTAAACATACCATTTCCAGACATGTTAATTATAGTTTTTTTGGTTGTTGAGATGATAAGAGAGTTTGAGTGGAGAAGGAAGGTCCTTCATATTACTATTATTTTCTTGATATCATACAGTATAGTGGGTGGTGTTAATGTAAATAGTATAGATGTGGAAAGTTCAGACAGGGGTTTTCAAAGAAAAAATAACCCTGAGTTACACTCTGGATGCCCTCAAGATTTAATATAACCATATGTAAGATGAAAATATATTAACTGTATATTTTAAGTGTATAGTGATTTCATTTTCATGAACTATTCTTGTATTGCCTTCATTGTATACCATCAGTGATTTTGGTTATATATAATCAACAATACACTCAGCTAGTCTATTGTTCAGGCAACAGAGAGAGGGAGGGGGAGGGAGAGGAAGGGAGAGGGAGGGAGGGAGGGAGGGAGGGAAGGAGGGAGGACTGACTTCATAGGATTCAGTTTTATCCAAATAAGTTCTTTCCCTTTTTAATGTATGGTTATCAAGCTTCTTAGCACTTATTAATGCCTGTGGTTTTGTCATATCATGTACTCTTGGTTTTTAAATGATAAATCTATAAACTTCAATAAAGCTTCCTTAGAGTCCTTCTATGCAGCACCTGTTATTTTTGATACTTGTATGGAGTTTTATATTTTCCGTAAATGATCAAGCCAAATTACATAAGCACGTCTGCTCATCTAAGATATTTCATAAACAATAAAGATGGTTACAATAGGATGGCTAATTTCCCAATATTAACTGCAGGATAGTCTCTGATTTTAGAGCACAAGAGTAAGATTATACTTTCCAGTAGGAAATAATTTGAAGTTATTTGCAGAACAGCTTTACTCTTCGTTTCAGTCTTTTAACAGCAATATATTAGATTATAACTGACTGATTCTTAATGCAAAAGCAAAATATGAAAATCTAATTTACATGTCAAAGCAAAGACAAGATGGTAAGAAAGGTTGAGAGGCTAAATTAATCATTTTATATTTATAATTAGAATGTGTCTGTACCTATAATACATGACAATATGCATACTTTTATATGAAAATAGTGATTATATCAGATCATGAGTTTGCTTTTCTTCCAGTGAAGGAGCTTCCCCTCATTGGCTTCATGTTATTTTCACTAATGAAGGAAGACATTATTGATGTCTTCAGAGAAACTTTCTTCAAAACCAACTCCTTGAAATTTGAAACTTATCTAATCAAAATATTCCACTTTAGAAGCAATACCCACTCATTTTATTACTATAAGCTTAATGGTTCTAGAGGAATTACATTTAATATTCCCTTTGAATCTGATTTTTCAAAATCAATTAATTCTTAATTCTAATTTCAGTTTTTCTGGGCCATTGATTCTTTTCCTCATTAGGCTATTTTAATCACTTGACTTCCTCAAAAAGCAACAGTTGAAGTTTCTTAGAGAAAAGTTTCCTATGAAAAAAATTTAAATGAATATGAAAATATACCTTCATGACTAACGCTTTTTTCTCTGCATTTTTCGTGCAAAGAAGTGTACACCAGACAAACAAAATGAGTAACATCTCCAATTCCTTCTGCACATATCTCTCCAACCATCACTAGCACTCTTGGAACCACCTGGCATTTTATAAGAATATTAAATGCAATGTTAATTTTGTACTGCGTCCTGCAGTGGGTGTGGTAATTTTTTCAAAACATTTAAACAGACTAGGAAAAAATTATTTTCATATACTGTCAAATATATGAATAACTATTTTCTTAAATGTTTGTAGTCTTTTACTTAATTTGGATAGAGTGTGTGTGTGTGTGTGTGTGTGTGTGTGTTTGTAAAATTTTTTACTACCTTTTTGGGACTTATACTTACCCTTCTCATTTTTGCTATATTTCTCAAAAATTCTTCTATCTTCACAAACGTTCCTATTTTGAGAACATTATTTTACAAAGTTGTTTCTAGAGCCAGTGTTCCAGAGTCTGTCAAATTTAATCCAATAATTCATAAATTCACAAAACTGCCTGAGATTTGGGGACAAATAATTATTCGTCAGGCTTGAGGAGACTGACAAAGTCATTGCTAGGTGACTCAGAACACTCATTTACTCACTGATTCATTCTTTCAAAAGTTTGAGCATCTGCTATGAATTGAGCAAGTGGTTTGGATCTTTGCATGATCTTGTGGAGTCAATTATCTGTGTTAATGACATTCAGAATCTGGAGCAGCCAAAGCAATATTTCTCTTCCCATCCTTCTTTCTTACCCCCTTCTTCTCCCCATAAGCACTTTCTTTTCTTATGTGTTGAGTCATAAAAAGAAATGGAAATTTGTTTGTTGGGGACTTATTCCTTTAACTGATGAATGTCATTATCAATTTTTCTTTCTTCTCCCATAATATATTGCTGATACCTCTATTAAAGTTCTGGTTCTTATTCCCTCTATTCTCATCATATTTTTGTCACTAATTAGTTTTATATTGACCCTCTCCCACCAATTATAGTGAAAGCTCTCTGAAGGCAAGGTGTTTTTCAAATCCAATTTAGTTTTGGTACTTGGTGCTACACAAGGGTCTCAGATGAAATGGAAGCTTGTCGAAAAAGAGTCAAAGACATAACGAGAATGAATAGTACCAAAAATGTTCAGATAACTTCAAGAACACTTTCTTTGGAGGACAAATTTCTATAACTATAATTTAAAAAATAAATATAACACTTGCCTTTTTCTAAGTCATTTCTCTGCTTTAGTATCATTTCAATCTCTGTTGCCAGGAGGCTGCTGCCCAATATTTTTTCTCTCAAGGACTGTTCTCAAGATAGAATCCCACAGATGTAGAGAACAAATGTATGGACCCCAAGGGGGGGGAAGTGGCGGGTGGTGGTGGTGGTGGTGGTGGGATGAATTGGGAGATTGGGATTGACATATATACACTAATATGTATAAAATAGGTAACTAATAAGAACCTGCTGTATAAAAAAATAAATACAATAAAATTCAAAAATTCTAAAAAAAAAAAAAAAAAAAGAATCCCGCAGAGAACATGGAGGCACTGTTGAAAGGGAATACACTCTTGATAAGGATAATGTGTCACCATTCTAAAGTAGATATGAAACTCAAGCAGGGGGTATGTCCTTAACCATAAGAACAGGCCTCCAATTTTGTACGTTTCAGCATTGACAAACTAGTGTGAAATGTATTCTTGAGTCATAATACCAATTTGGCACCCTCAATTTTATATGAATTACCTAATTTTGTTGAGCAACTTTAAGATAATGTGATTATTGCTTTACATAAATTATTTCATGAAATCCTCAAGCAATACTATAAGAAAGGGATTATCTCAAGCTTCTAGAAAAAACTGACATCAGAGAGATTAAGGAATTTGCCTGAGGCCACACAGTAAGTAAGTGAAGGACTCATATTAGCACATAGTTTTTGTTTTGTTTTGTTTTTAGTCCAAATCTATGTTCTTTCTACTGATTTGCATGTTTTCTGGATTCAGACAATTTCTTTCTAAAAATTAGTTAGATGATGGGCTAGAAGTAAAGAGGAGTTGTTGATGTTTATACCTATATTATTATTATTGTTACTGTCACTATTATTATCATTTATTTTAAAAACATATACTCATCTATCTATCTAAAATATTTAATCCCCAGGATTGAGAACCACTGCATATGTAATACAAATGTGCACACAATGTAATGTGTAAAGAACCTTTTATAAAAATTCTTGATGTGGTATATTTTCAGAGTAGTTTTTCCAAAAAGTTGCTTAGTTATCTGTAAGCACTGTAAATATGAACAGCATTTGTTAACTCTCCCTATGGTCTGAAAGCTCAAAACCTAACTATATCAGAGTAGGCTAGGATATTCTGCAGTAACAGACAACCTCAACATCTAAGCAGCTGAACACAGCAGTTCATTTCTCACAGGTTCAAAATCCACTGTGATTCCCAATACCGTTCCAAGATTTTATATAGTGACAAAGTGATCCTCATCGCTTCTTGTTGCCTTTTTTAGTCACTGTGACGAGGGAAGAAATCAAAAGGAGAGCTCAGCTCCACTATTTGTCAGAATGGATGTGTATTAAATCAAAGACCATTTGTTAGAACTATTCACAAGTCCTCACATGATTTCAGGGAGGCTGGGTAATGCAGTGAAGCACATAGTTGATAGTACTGTCTCCGCCACAGTAACTGAACTAAAGGGACAAGTTCATTTGAATTTAATTAGAGAGAATATGCAGGAGGGCAGTTGAGGTGCTGGAAGGCTGTGGATAGTAGCACAAGCAGTAGAATTTGAAATGTCCTATATAGCTTCACTCTCCTGAAGATACAGGTTTTCAGAAGATGTTTTTTTCCTTCCCCCCCGAATAGGCTGCTATTTCTGTTCCTGTTTTCTTTCTTGAAAAATTATGTCTTGAAAACTTTAGAGTTGTATCTATATTAGAGTGAAATGAAAGCAAGAAATTTCCTCCTTGCATTGGCAATATAGCACAAGAAACACAGTGTACGTCAAATGGCAAGAACAGTGTATGTCACACACGGGGGGGGGGGGTGAAAGTCAGGTTGTTTGACATTATTTCAATGTGACTGCCTATGATAAAAACGGTGAGTTAATTTGGATCTCCTATATAGTACCCATTAGACAAAAGTAATCTTACAATAAAAACCTCTGAATGCATGGAACGTTTGTGTTTTTTTCCTATCCTGGCTACTTTGGCACATACCTATGAAAATATACAGAAGCACATGATTCATGTAGGGAATTTGTTGTTAAGAGCAGCACCTCTAGGTAGTTTCCAGTATATAATGGTTAATAACAGTAAACTTTTATAACTTTTCCTGAGAGTCACCTCTGGAGAATCTTTGGCTAGTTTAAGGAGGAGCACCATTTTGAGCAACAAGAGGAAGCACATAATTTTTTTCAGTGTCAGGTACTAAAAATCGGTTGTTTTATCTATTAGCGATTAGTTTTCTCTGCTAAAGTTAGGTGTGTTTTATGGAATAGTCTATTCTAGGGGTTGTTCTCTTTTTACAAAGTCTTGCCTTACATTTATTCCTTAGTTTGCTTTTCTCTTGGTCCTCTATCCAAATTCTAATGTCCGCCCAAATTGTTCAACCTAATTCTTAAGCAGTTATTCAATTCAGGTAGCTATTGAGTTATACAAAGCTTAACCAAAGAGACCTCCTCACCTTGATGGCTCATAATCAATTGAAGAAAGCCAATATTTGTGTCATGTAAGAATATAAATATCATGTAGAGTAATATAGAGGCTGAGAAAACATTTGATAGGAGCTGTTAAGTGATTGAAAGGCATAGTGGCACTTAAACGGAACTGTAAAGGATGGTGAGATTTTTCACAACTGGAGGTGGGAGCAAGGAGAAGTTTTTAGAGTAGTAACAAGGTAAGTAATTGTATAGATATGGGGAAATGTGTGGGGAAGTGTGGGGAAGATTTTGATCTAATATAGGTCAACAAAGTCTGCATGAGAAGGCAAATTTTCTGGAAAGTATATGTTATAGCCTGTTCAGGAAAGATCTACAATTTTCATTCTAAAGGGTAAGCTCAGCCTGTAAGCAGTCAATGATTCTTGGACTGTGGGTGACATGATCATGTCAGGCTCTGTGGAAATGAATTAAATATGGAAAAGAAATTTAATAAGGAAAACATTTAAGAGGTTATTGAAATTTCTTGTGAGAAATGATGAGAGGTGAAATCAAATCAATAACATAAAGGAAAGGGGATGAATGTCAAAGATGTTTGTGGGTAGATGTCCTTTCTGTTTACCATAGAAGGATGTGAAGAATTAAAAGAATTGTCGATTTAAGGATAAATAATTGGGTATTTTAGCTTTGTCAAAGGCAAAGCTAAAAGCACAAATAGACTACATTTTGTGGTACATAAAGTTATATTTATGTGGTACATATTTATTTATACATAAATAACTTTATGTATTTCAGAATATGGGTCTGGAAAAGAGAATTACTTCAATTCAGCAAGCAGACTGGACTTTGCTTTACCTGATTAGCCATACTCAGTGAATCCTATTCCAGCAGGATGTAGTAAAAATCCTGTCTGTGTGAGGTCAGATTTTTCTTTAACCAGAGGTCATCTAATCTCCTGTGTGCTAGGTCTGATTCTCTTGTCCAAAACCTTATCTGACTGACCAAATTGATCTTCATTTTAGGCATACTTCTTCATATCTGAATGTTAGATGGTTTTTGAGTAGTATTTCCTTCTTGACCTCTACTGTTTTCAAACTTCCTAATCTGTACCACTCTACTGACTTGCCATTTATTACCACCTCTCCACTATATCTGTCTTGATTGTTTTGGTTCTGGATTTCATCCTTTTACCCTTTACTTACCACTGCCTCTGACCCAGAAATAGGGCTTATACCTCACTCTTAGATAATATGATACATAATAAAGAAGCATAAAAGTAGAATTAAGATAGAAACATCCATTCTGGATAAGTCTATAAGACCAATTCACTTCTTGGTAACTTTTTTTGTGTAAATGGAAGTTATGAGTGAACATTTGGGGAAGGAATTGTCCAAAAGTCAGGGACTCATTTACTGCTTAGTGTATAGATCAGGCATAAGAGCGAACATCAGGGGAAACTTAGTTATATGAAAGTAACAACTCTTCTAGTTCTCTTCAATGCCCTAGCCAGTCATTAAACACAACTAGTATTAATAGTCAAGGGAAAACTTAAAAGCATCATTTGTTACAATTATTGGAAATCAGTGTATACCAGGATACCTAGACTCATGGCATATTAAAGTTGGTACTTATATGTGATATTATCCTGTAATTTACTTGCAGATAGGGTGGCCAATTTTATTTTTTCCATTCTGCTGCATTATTTCTACTGCTCTATATACAATGGACAGTAAGGAATAGGGTCATAAGTGTGACTTGTATTGATGAAATAAATATATTATTTCAGCCTGAATATCAGACTTTTTTCCCTATTCTTATTTTACGATGAATTTAAAACAAACTGAATCATTTTGAGAGAGAGCGTTTCACTCCATATAGCACATACAGTTCTCAGAGGATGGTATTTATGTTTCTTTGAATGGCAGTCAACGCTGTAGAAATTTAGTTAGAAGAATTGTAGGTCAAGGATCTTGGATGTGAATGACATTGACAGCATAAATAAATGATCAGGGGATAAGTTTTTTTGAACCTTGCCAGTCAATTTTTAAAAGTCAGAAATCTTACAAAGAACCCTAAAGAAAGGTTTGTCAAATGCAGTTATATTCTAGAAAAATGGAAGTAATATAAAACAAGACAGAAAGCAAAAGACAAGTAAGGTGAACTTCAGGTCACAATTAGTGAAAAAGAGGAACTTGTTTATGTTTTTGTTTTTTTACTTTCTATTTTGAAATAATTTTAGATTTACTGAAGAGTTGCCAAAATAGTTCAGAGAGGTCCTATATGCTCTTCATCCAACCATCCCTAATGTTCATGGCTCTTATGATCTGGTATATTTATCAAAACTAAGAAATTAACATTGATGCAATGCTATTAGCTAACTACAAACTTGTATTTCATAAGTGTTTTCAGTAATATCCTTTTTCTGACCCAGGATTCAGTACAGGATACCATGATTCACTTGGTCATCATTCTCAGTCTCCTTCAATCTGTGATTGTTTTTCAGTCTTTCCTTGTTTTAATGTTTATTTATTTATTTATTTTTGCCTTGTCACTTTTAAAGCATACTGGTACGGTAGAATGTCTCAGTGTGGGTTTATCTACTGTGTCTCATAATTAGACTGGGCTTATGGATTTTGAGGAAGGATACCACAGAGACTAGTGAACTTCTTATATCATAATATCTACATGAACTGTTACTGTTAATTTTAGCCTTTATCACTTGGTTAAGATGGTATTTCCAGGTTTCTCCATAATAGGTTTTACATTCCTGGTATTACCTTTGAAGTCTTTTTAAAGATAAGTTGTGTATGTCCAGATCTTTGGCTGAAATACGTATGGTGATGCTTTGCAGGTATATATGGTCTAGAAATGCATTTTACCAGACAACAAGGACTAGACTAACTGGTCACAGTGCTGCATTCTTTTTAATGCCAGAACTTATGTTTCAGTGATGTTTCACTGATTGAAATAATAATGGTTACCATTCATTGGTCATCTGACTAACTTTAATATGCCAAGCAACCCCAGAAGGTACACAACATTACCATCATTTTACTATGAGATATATGACCTTCAGAACTGTTTGAAATTAATGACTTAAAGTACCACTGGTAAATCTAAGTTCAACATCTGATGCTTCCATAATTTCTCACCTTTTCTCACGAAGAAGTATTCATTTATTTATTTCAACGTTTAAAAAAATTTACTTTATTGAAATTCAGTTGATATATAATGTTTTGTTAATTTCTTCAGTATAGCAAAGTTATTTATGTGAGACAATAACTCTGACCAGGATTGTTAGAGAGGAGAGGAGATTAGACTCCACATTCCACTCTCCTTGTAGGGTGTTGTTCTTTACTAAACAAAAAATAGAGAGCCAACGCTACATTCCATGGACTTTATCGCAACATGGGTTTAGATGTAAACTGGTTCCACCCTTTAAATGGACTCATATAAGGTTTGGTATTCTTCAGCTTATTGAGAGTCAAGAGCCATTTGCAGTGGAGGCAATAATTGCATGGGCTTGATTATGGATTCTTGACACTTCAATTAGTTTAAGAGCTAAACTAATTCTTAAGGACTACTCTGAAGCTCTTCTTTCCGGGACAGTAGCTTTCCTAATGGGTTGATTCTGTTTTGTTCTGGGAGGTTTTCCTCCATGGCCACATTTTGAAACTCCTGCTCTTACAATTACTTTTGCTGATACGTAATCTCTTCTTGATGTAGTTACCTAGGGAGCTTCCTGTTATTAACAATAAACCTTGGTAGCTATGGTTAATTAATAAGGAGTCAACTTGATAGACAGCATTTTAGACAGTGGAAAAAATAAGTGCAAAGGCCCAGAAGCAAAAAAGAGCACAGCTTGTGTTGGAAACAAATAAACAATGCCTGTGTGGCTAGAGGGCAGAGAGATAAGTTAAGGGTACCGTTCCAGGAGATGAATGAGGAAAGCTTGGATGTGATTGTCCAGGGTTGTATTTTGATCCTTATGTCAAGGGCAGTGTCAGACATAAAAGTTAAGCCTGGGAATAATGTGTGTGTGTGTGTGTGTGTGTGTTTTAAGGATCATTCTAACGCTTGTGTAAAAAATGAATTTTCAGTTTTTAGAATAGTGCTGGGACTTGAGTCTTTTGCAAATAAACACTGAGAAAATAATGGCACATGGACTAGTATGTTAGCAATAAATGTCGAAGAAACTCTATGGATTAAAGAGATAATGAGAATTTGAAGTTCCTAGGACTGTTAGTCAAATAGCCATGGGAATTGAAGGGAAATGGGGTTAAAACATGATTTCAAGTTTCTAGTTGGTAAAGTGGAATGGAAGGTAATGACTTTAATGGAGACATGGATCACTGAGGTACAAGGATTCTTAAGGAGGATTAAAAACTCATATTTAAACATGTTGAATTTGAGTTGCCTGTGGGAAATTTAAGAAAGAGGATGAATTTGACTTGTTACATTTACAAGTCAAAGCAATGGAGATAAATGGTGAAAAAACATAGACTTAAATAACTGTCATCTTAATTAGGTTATTAAGTATTAATCATAAATAGTAAAATCAAATTAAAATCTTAGAATTCTAAATTCTGTATTTTAGGTATCAGAAGGTAAAAATCTAAGTAAACTACAATTATTAAACCAAAATTTAAAAAATTATGAACCAGATTAAGTCTGATTTTTAATATCTTCCATGAAACAATGCAGTGTTTCTCAGAAAATAGTGCAGATTACACATCAGTTTTAGTCTAGGAATATTTGTGCCCTGAAAAAGGAAAAACACATGCAGAGTTCAAAAGTGTCTAAAAATAAAACAGAACAATATAAGATATATTTAGGATTATAATTAAACAATAAGGGGCACAAGTTCATTTGGATTAATAGCTAACTAGATAGAAAATAGATATTTGGCTATTTGATTATAAATTAAAGAAATAGTCTTTCATAAAAACTGAAACTGAATCTTAGTACAAAAACATATGATTAAGGCAAAAGTTTTAAACTACTAAAATGGAATAAAGGTAAAAATAAGTTAATTCTTAAAGGGATGCAAAGATAATTTCTTTTCATTAGTTTGCTCATATTTGGCCTTTTTATATCTTTCATTCTCTTGACAGCACAATGGAATGCCTTGACATCCTCTGGGCTTAATAAGATGTATACATCAAAACCCACATTGCCAGTAATATTTCTCATATTTCATAATGCAATGTTTTAATCATAAAGGAATAATATAATGAAGGCAAATATACTCTTATATAGGATGTGATGATTCATTAATTCCAACATACCAATGATTTGTATAAATCAAGGTGAATGAATATAAACTACATAAAATAACAGAGGTTAAAGAGAATTTACAGTAACTCACTTGGTGTCTAATGAATTTTTAATTCATGCAAGTTTTTTTAAAATTTTTGTATACATCAGGTTCTTATTAGTTATCTATTTTATATCAAGTTTTAATAGAAGGAAAATATCAAAGGCATTTAAAAATTTAGGTTGAGATACACTCAGTTTAAATTAATTCATTGCCCCACTGGAGCAGAAAACAGTAGGCTTTATGAATATTAGGAATATTGTCTGATTGAGTAGTCATATATGTTACATTTGACTTCTGCTACATTGTGTAGCAGGATGGAAATAAAATGAATTCAGATCCTACATAAAATGACTGTAACTATATATACAGTGGCTGTTTTGATGTAACTTAAAGTGAAGCACTGTATTTTGTTTGATGATATCTTAATTTGTGTCATAGTTTGTTTTGCTCTATGCTAAAATTCATTTGAAAGAAAAGAAATAATTGGGTATCTTATACAAACATGAATATAAAGTTGAGAAAAAGATTTTTTCTTAACAAATTATTGGCATTAGTTTGGATATTTTAAATACTATGTAAATAATGAGCATTTTAGCCTATTTATTGATGTTGGTTTGCATATTTTATATACTTTCTGTACTAATACTGATTGTTTTGTAGTTGAAATATTTGAGACTGTACTTCAATAATATTTGTTAAATTAAATTGAATTGCTATTGCCATAGATGTGAAATAGGTTTTGCCAAAGACACTGCTTTTCATTGGTTATATTTCATAAATTCTACTCATTAAGTTGTGATAATGTAAGGATTATTCTACTTTTGAGGAAAATCACACAAATGCATTTGTTTTTAGATATTTTAAAGGAATAGCTAAGAATACTTATTAAGAAGTAAAGCTAGATTTTTTCCTTCTTTTTCTTTAATATTGTTAATTATTTCTTTCCTTCTGTGTATGCATATTCTATATTCATCTTTAAATTCATGATATTGACTGAATACCTACTAGGCTCACATCACTTGTTTAGGTGAAAAGAAAAAAAAGATTTGTAAAGTATGGAAAATTATTTACCTGCCCTTATGCACTCAATTTGCAAGGTCGTTTCTTATAAACTGTAAATCTTACTATTCATTTCTTTATTCCTTCATTGTGTGCTGAATGAACAAGCAGGACCAAAAATGGAGCTAACTTCTGAAAAATTTTATTTATTTCTTTTTCCCATACACTGTTTCATTTTGTAGCCCCTCCTCTATCAAATCGTACAACCGTTCTCTAGTACCTATTTCCTTTTAGGTCTCAAATATCATTACATATTTGTCCCTCTCAAATTACCTTTTCCAAGCTTATTTCTAATACTCTATTTATTTATTTATTTATTTATTTATCTGTGGTACGTGGGCCTTTCACTGTTGTGGCCTCTCCCGTTGTGGAGCACAGGCTCTGGACGCGCAGGCTCAGCGGCCATGGCTCACGGGCCCAGCCGCTCTGCGGCATGTGGGATCCTCCCAGACTGGGGCATTGAACCCGTGTCCCCTGCATCGGCAGCCGGACTCTCAACCACTGCGCCACCAGGGAAGCCCCTCTAATAGTCTTTTAAATAGAAATATTTTTCATCAAAATTTGTGACCTTGCTTAGATTTAAAATGTGCCTGTCCATGGACAGTGGCTCTCAGAGCCCTTTAAGACCCACATCATTGAAGTAATCTTTCCATCAAGAAGTCATCTCCTCTCTCTCTGAATTGCCTCAGTTCTTCCAGGCTGTCATCTTAAGATGCTTGAATTACAACTATTCATGTACTTAGACTCATAGAAAATTAGAGTTTACAGAAATATTAGAGACTTTCTGATGCAATACCCTCACTTTGCAGATGTGGAAACTTACATTTGCAGAGGAAGAGTGACTTTGAAATAGTAGGTTAGAAATTTGCTTTATCTAACCATCTATGTAAAGAATAAAACCTTTAAACTCAAGGCACATTTGCTGCCGATACCCGACATCTGTTAGTGACACAGGGCTTCATCAACTCTCAAAATGGTCCCACGTTACAAGGACAGTAGTGGGGCCACACCTTCTCAGTCAGTTCATGTTTGCATTTCTTTGAGACACAATGCATTTTAACATTATTAATCAGAGAAGATTTCTTACTTCCTTTGCAGAATGAGAGAATAATGCCACATTTCTCTCGAAGCTCAGTGTAAATGTGTATGGTTCTCTTACTCTAAGAAAAAAGCCCTGAAAGCATGAGTTTTATGGATAGCACATATAAGTACATTAATTCTCCTTAACATCAGGAGATTTTTAGGTACTACAAATATGGCATTACTCTATTAAACAACTCATTCATGCTTTACTTAGAAACCAGAATCCCTGGTTGATGAATCCATTTTAACTTCTAATGTATATGCTCCCTCTGTGTAAGGGAATGTTATATTCATTTTTAAATCCTCAATTTAATTGTAACACTATTGCTTTTAAAAAGTCAGATATCAGTAAATTGTGTAGTAAATATACATTAGATGACATAGGACAACAAATTGAATATTAAAAGGGATAATATATAATTTTTAGATCTATACATACACATTATACAGTATAGTATGCAATGATTATGCACAATGACTGATTTTGAGTGGATAGATGTATCCTCATGAGATACTGTAAATTATTGGAAGAACTGATCAGCTTTCATCTAATTAAATACTCTTATAAACAATAAAATATTTCAGTAACTCTGAAAGGCATAGAACACTATTTCCGTGTTCCAAGAATGTAGGGGGACCATGAAGTGTTGAAAGGAGTGAGTGAGAGTGTTATAGGAGGCCAGGAAAGGAAATGAATGGTGAATGTATACACTTGGTTGGTATGAGAGTGTACAGATCTGTAGACTGTGTTTATGAAATCACAGATGTTTGGAGCTGAAAGGCTTTCAGCTTTTCACCAATAAGTATGATGTTAACTGTGGGTTTGTTGTAAATAGCACTTACTATGTTACGATACGTTCCCTCTCTATACACTTTGAGAGATTTTATCATGAGCGTGTGTTAAATTTTGTCAGTCCTTTTTCTGCATCTATTGAGATGATCTTGTGATTTTTCTTATCCTTCATTTTGTTAATGTAGAGTATCACATTGATTTGTGAGTGTTGAATAATCTCTGGAATAAATCCAACTTGATTGTGGTGTATGATCCTTTTTATGTATTGTTGGATTCAGTTTGCTATTTTGTTGAGGATTTTTGCATCTATATTCATTAAAGATATTGGCCTGTAATTTTCTTTATTTGTAGTGCCTTTGTCTGGTTTTGGTGTCAGGGTAGTTGTGGCCTCATGGAATTAATTTGAGAGTGTTCCATCCTCTTCAATTTTGCGGGAATATTTTGAAAAGGATAGGTATTAGTTCTTGTTTATATGTTTGGTAGAATTCCCCTGTGAAGCCATCTGGTCCTGGACTTATGTTTGTTGAGAGGTTTTTTTTTTTATTACAAATTGAATTTCACTACTAGTAATCAGTCTGTTCAGATTATCTGTTTCTTCTTGATTCAGTATTGGCAAGTTTCTAGAAATTTCTCCATTGCTTCTAGGTTGTCCAATTTGTTAGGATAAAATTTCATAGTATTCAGTTATGATTTTTTGGTATCTCTGTGGTATCAGTTGCTATTTCTCCTCTTTCATTCCTTATTTTGTTTATTTGGGTCCTCTTTTTTTTCTTGGTGAGCCTGACTAAAGGTTTATCAATTTTATTTATTTTTTCAAAAATCCAGCTCTTGGTTTCATTGATCTTTTCTATTGTTTTTTGATCTCTATTTTATTTCTTTCCTCTCTGAATTTTATTATTCCCTTCCATCTGCTGACTTTGGGCTATGTTTGTTCTTCTTTTTCTAATTCCATTAGGACATAGGTTAGGTTGTTTGAGATTTTTCTCGTTTCTTGAAGAAGGCCTTTATCACTATGAAGTTCTTTCTTTGAACTGCTTTTGCTACATCCCATAGATTTTGGAGTGTTTTGTTTCCAGTTTTGGTTGTCTAGAGGTATTTTCTAATTTCCTTTTTGATTACTTCATTGACCCATTTGTTCTTTAGTAGCATGTTATTTAGTCTCCACATGTTTGTTATTTTCCCATTTTTCTTTCTGTAGTTGATTTCTAGCTTCATACTTTTGTAGTCAGAAAAAAATGCTTGATATAATTTCTATCTTTTTAAATTTGTTGAGACTTACTTTGTGGCCAGTCATGTGATCTATCCTGGAGAATGTTCCATGTGGAATTGAAACAAATATGTATTCTGTTGTTTTTGAATGGAATGTCCTATAGATATCTGTTAGGTCCAACTGGTCTATTGTGTCATTTAAGACCACTGTTGCCTTATTGATTTTCTGTCTGGATGATCTGTTTATTGATGTAAGTGGGCTGCTAAAGTCCCTTACTATTATTGTATTATCGTCAATTTCTCCCATTATGTCTGTTAGTATTCATTCTATATATTTAGATGTTCCAGTGTTGAGTGCATATATATTAACAAGTGTAAAATTCTCCTCTTGTATTGAGCTCTCTATTATTGTATAATGCCCTTCTTTATCTTTGACTTTACTTTTGAGTCTATCTTGTCTTATATGAGTATTGCTACCCCCACTTTCTTGTTGTTTCCCTTTACATAAAATATTTTTTCCCTCCCCCCACTTTCAGTCTGTGTGTGTCTTTAGCGCTGAAGTGAGCAGCACTTGTAAGCAGCATATAGAGGGGTCTTGTGTGTGTTTTTTTTTTTAATCCCATCTGCCACCCTATGTTTTTTGATTGGAACATTTTGTTCACTGACATTTAAAGTAATCATTGGTAATTATGTACTTATTGCCATTTTATTACTTGTTTTCTGGTTGTTTCTGTAGTTCTTTCCTGTTCATTTCTTCTTTTTTGTTTTTTCTTTGTGGTTTGATTCTGTGATAGTGTGCTTGTGATCTTTTAGTTTTTGTGAATCTATTATAGGTCTTTGATTTGTGGATACCATGGGGTTCATGTGTGTTGACCTATAACTACATCTACTTGTTTTAAACTGATAGACATTTAAGTTCAAACACATTCTAAAAGATCTATATTTTTTACTTCCCTCCTCCACATTATGTGTTTTTGATGTCATATTTTACATCTTCATGCTTGTCTTTTTACTGTTTATTTTAGTTATAGTTGCTTTTACAGTTTTTTAAATCTATGTACTGGCTTATTTAAATGATCTTCAATCTTTACTATATAATAGCCTCTCCTGTTGGAATTTTCCCTTTCCTATAGGTTCTTGCTTCTTTTCTATTTAGGGAAGTACCTTTGATACTTCTTTCAGGGTAGGTTTATTATTGCTGAGTTCTTTTAGTTTGTGCTTGTCTGATAAACTACTTATCTCTCCTCCTATTCTAAATGATAATCTTGCTGGGTAGATTGTCCTAGGTTGCAGATTTTCCCCTTCCAGGACTTTAAATATATCCTGCCACTCCCTTCTGACCTGTAAAGTTTCTGCAGAGAAATCAGTTGATAGCCTTATGGGGTCCCCTTGTATATGACTCTTTGTTTCTCTCTTGCTGCCTGTAGAATTCTCTCTTTGTCTTTAACTTTTGCTATTTTAATTATATGTCTTGGTGTGGGTTTCTTTTTGTTCATCTTGTTTGGTACTCTCTGTGCTTGCTATACCTGGATATCTGTGTCTTCCTTCAAGTTTTGTAAGTTTAGCCATAATTTCCTCAAATACATTTTCAATCCCCTTCTCTCTCTCTTCTTCTGGGACTCCTATAAGTGGATGTTGGCATGCTGACTTTTATCCCAGAGATCTCTTAGGCTGTTGTCATTTTTCAAAATTTGCTTTTCTTTTTGCCGTTCTGATTGGGTGATACATTATCCTATCTTCCAGACACTTAATGCATTCTCCTGTATCACTTAGTGTGCTTTTCATTCTTTCTAGTATGTTTTTTTATTTCTGCTATTGAATTATTCATTTCTGATTGGGTCTTCTTTAATATTTTCTATTTCCTTGTTAATGTGTTCACTGTGTATATCAATTCTTTTCCCTAATTAGTTGAACATTTTTGTTACCAATGCTTTGAATTCTTTATCTGGTAAATTGTTTATTTCTGTTTCATTATTTTTTAGGGGTTTTCTCTTGCTCTTTCAATTGAGAGTTGTTTCTCTGCCTTTTCATCTTGCTTAACTTTCTCTGCCTCTATGAATTTAGGTGAAACATTTGATCTTGTGATCTTGAAGGGGTGCTCTTATGTGGGCACATCCTAATACAGACTTCATGTTTCTAAGGGCTTTGGAGGGAAAGCTGGATTTGTTATGGATACAAGTCACTTCTTTCCTCAGAGTGTGCTGACAGCTCTCACCTTGGTAGAGGGTGGGGCTGCAGATGGAGGGACTAGGGCTGATGCTTGGTGTGAGGCAGAACTGCTCACTGGTCATCACTGCCCTATAGGGGGTGGGGTCTGATCCCAAGTTGCTGGAGCAGAAACCCTGAGAGTCAGGCCTAAGCTGGCTCTGTCCCCTTAAGTGTGTGTGTTTTCCCTTTCCCCACATAAAGACCTTTGATCCAAAGAGGGGGAGTGCTGATGCAAGTGGGGCTTGTGTGGGCTCTTGGCTTGTGCCCACTGCAGACAGTTCTGATGAACTGCCTGTGCAGGCATCCACAACTCTGCACAGATGCAACGTCTGGTGTAAGTCCCCTTCATTCCTCAAGCTGATCACTACCTTCAGCCTCTGTTGCCCCCATCCTGGTGTGGAATCTCTGCAGTGCAGGTGGCCTGTTGCAATGTATCAGGGGTGTGCTGTGGTTGAGTGTCTAGTATCAGAAATCTGGGCTGCTTCACTGGAGCTGTTACCTGAAAAGTGGGTTTGCCTCTTGGTGGGTGTCAAGCCAAAAGAGACAACCAAGCCAAAGATTGGGAGAAGGAAGGATTTATTACTTGCAGCAAGTAAGGGGAACACCAGGGGTCTTTCCCAAGGCAGTGTCTCCCAAACAGCACAATCTGGGTAGTTTTAAGCTAAGGGCATATTCATGAAGTGGCTCGGGTGGTTGACAGAGTCCAAGCTTTAGGTGATTGAAGTCACAAGGGTCAGAAAAGGTCAACATCATCCCTTAGGTTCCAGTCGATCTGCTGGTTGAGCACTTCAGGCTAATCTTTACCACTGAAAGAGAACTGGGAGTTTTTACAACTGATATTTTTATCTTTGCTATTGTTATTTCTCTTGCCTGATAATTGTAATTTGTTTCTACATTTTTTTGTTCCCTTAAGATCATGTATTATTGAGGCCTGTTCAAGGGTAAGCATTGTGGCTAGGCTTAGATCACAAAATGGCTTAGGCCAAAAATGGCTTCTCTTATGTCAAGAAAGTCATGTCTGTTTTTTTTCTCCAGTGACCCCCCCCCCGCCCTATCAGCTTACAGAGCTGCTTGAGTAAGGGCCAGTGATAGCTGCTGCCCCAGCCCCCAGGATCTGCCCCAGAACTAGGTTGCCTCTGTGTCCCACAGTCAAGTCTTTTCCTTGGTCTTGGCTGCCCCAGATCCAGTCCCTCACTGTGACACAGAGTGAGCAGGTCTAGAGCATTTGCTTGGCTTGGGCTGGGGCAAGCCAACAGGCAGTCACAGGAAACCCTGACACCATTAGAGCAGATCTCTCTCCACCTTGCCTCAGGAGCAAGTCTGTGTGTGTGTACTACTCATGAGCAGTGTCCAGGCTTCCCCTTCTATTAGTCCCAGTGATCCTGTAACCAGACAAGGGGGCTGTCTCCCCCACATAGGACCCTGTGTTTGGAGTTTCCAATCTTTGGCTTGAACTGCTCACTTCCCAGGGAGATGTCCACCCCTGTAATCTCCCTCTTCCTCTGAGTCCCCACCCAGAGGCACAGTTCCTGACCTGATGGCTTTTCTTCTCTTCCTACCCAACTACGTGTGCTTCTTTCTTATAGCCTTGGTTGTGCAGGGGTCCTTCTGCCAGTTTGTTTTCAGTGAGAATTGTTCCATATGTAGATGTATTTTGATGTGTTCGGGGGATGGAGGTTGAGGTGAGTTCCATGTCCTATTACTCTGCCATCTTGATCTGTAACCAACAGGTATTGTTATTTTCGAACTCACTCTATAAGTTTTACCTAAACATTTAGCTTACTTGCATTTAACCCAATTACTTATTAATTTGGGTTTATATATAGTATCTTAGGATTTGTTTATTCTTTGTCCCACTGGGTTTTTTCCCCTCTTTTTCTCTCTGTGTTGTCTTCTCCATGGATTGTGAATTTTAATTTTCATCTTGTTACTATTTTTTTCATAGTTGTGAGTACTGAGTTAACAAAACTTTCTTTTTATATGGGAAATTGACCTTGAGTTAACTTTCACTTAGCTGTTTTTTTCACTTAGCAGAGCCCTATGATAGCAGTATTTCAGTTGTCAGACTATTTAGTAAACCTCCGGCAGCTGGACTGGGGTTTGCGGAAGATGGATTAATTTATAAATATCAGGCTGGAAGACAGAGCTTCAATTTTCCTTGTGTGTTGAATTACTTCTAAAGAGCGTTTTTTGTTTGCTTTGTTTTGTTTTGTGTTTTTGCAGGGATATGGAATTATGCCCAAGGCTTCTTATATGGAGCCTACAGCCTCTGAGATAAAGTTGTTTCCATACTCCAATGTGTTGCCTCAAACCTAAGTCTTCACTTGGTAGGCCAAAGAATTGTCCCTGAATTTTTGCAAAACTTCCCACCAAAGAGGCACTACAGATGCTGCCCATTGGTATCCTTAGTCTTCTGTCATCTATCTTCCGTTACAGCTGAGCAAACTGAGCTAGGATAGTCTATTCACATCTAGAGTGTAAGAGGTCTTGCTAATGGTGTTCTAGCAGAATGCATACTGTCGTAGTTACCCCATATATTATAATATTATAATATGCATCCTTGATTTATAATAATGTAATGACACCATTTATCAGATGGCCTTGGAACATTTTAACTCCATTTACCCTGACTTTCTCTTTTTGCTATTTTTGCCATGCATTAAATTATACATATATTTTAAACATTGTTATATTTGTTATTTATAGTATTTTCTTTGCTCTTTATTTACTTTCCTGCATTTGTATACCTCACTCTGGGATCATTGCTCATCTGCGTGAAGACATTGATTTAGTATTTGTGTAGTATCAGGTTTCTGGTAGTGAATTATCTCAGTGTTTAATCATCTAAAAATATTTTTATTTAGTTTTTACTTTTCAAGGATATTTTTACTGGCTGTGAATTCCATACTTGCAGTGATTTTATTTCAGCATTACAAAGCTGTTACTCCATTGTTTACTGGATTTGATTATTACTCTTAAAAGTCTATTTTTGCAAGATAGTTAGTACAGTGTTGGTCTGAAGCAAGGTAATTCTTCATTAACCATACGTGAAAGCGGAAATCTGTACTCAATGATATGTGACTTTTAAGCAAAATCTTGTTTTTTTTTTCCTTACTTTGCCACTTAAGTTTATAGTTGACTGCAAAAGTCCCTAAGGGGGAAACAAAAGGCTCCACTAGCATATTCTTTGCCTTGCTACAGCTGCTATTTCAAATAATGGGAATTTGTGCTAAATCATTTGTAATAGGTCATTTATGGCTCTAAACTGCCAAATTTATACATTGGGTCTATCACTTATTAGTTCTCTGACACTGATCAACTTGCTAAATGTCTCTATGTCTCAGTTTACTCATATTAATTAGGGATAATAATAGTTTTTACATCTTATTGTTTTTATGATAAATGATTCAATCTATGTTGTTAACTATTTTGATGATGATGATGTTATAACTAAATATTAACTGCTGTTGATATTATATATAGAAAACTAAAGTTAATATTATCCTGTAGAAGTTAGTTATATATTGTTATATAGTTATATATCCCTTTACTAAGTGCAGGTGTTAATACTAGCACAGGTGTTACAGCAGCTAATTTCTGTAGATAATTTTACTAATACACTCATAGATATAATATATACTTTCACCCTAACCAAAGTTTTATGTTAATATTTCCATTTATCATTTAATAGTTTATACCTATTTCTGGTATGGTACAGGACTACTTTTTAAAAATATTACTGTTGTATGGATTATTAATTCTATATATTTAGGAGAAGAAACCTTATGCACTTGAAATTTTTATCATAAATTAAAAACACCTAGTTTTGCATTCTTCGTATATATTCCTAACAACATTTCTGTTATCTTGTTCAGCTGTTTTCTTCATTCAGTAGTAGTTGTTTAAGAAGTACTAAGTTATGAATTACATTCTTTGGTATCTTTGCGAAGTTCTGTGGTATGAGAATATCAATTCACTGCAGTAGTTATGCAATTTCTATGCATTGAGCATGAAGTAGCAGCTTTAATTAGCAGATTTTCATAGTCAAAACTGTTATTTCTCTACCAACATCTCTAATTCAAAATGCAAGCTGCTTGTTTGCAAACAGAGAAATTGGAACTTGCCAATTATGTTAATCATCGTTATAAAAATCTCTTGAATGTCTCACATACTAAAGAACAATTGAAAATTCAGTTTTTTATGTGTACAACTATTTTTATGTGTACAACTATTTATCTGTCACATTTCCTATCATTTTGATAGAATTACAAAAGCATTTAAAAAAAAAAGCCATTCTTTTCAGTCAATTAATATATATTATTAATTTTTAAGAGATTTAGCTGGGTTTTGCTCTGAGTCAAATTACTTTAAGATTCCTATAGATGTATAGAAATTATGGATTATTCTACAGAAGCTTGGATTACTCTTTGCCATCCTCTATCTATAATGTCTGGCCTAGAAATATGACAGTCATAACTTAAACCTTTAAGATGTTTTAAGTCACTAATTTAGTGCAATATTGTGAAAGTTTTAGATTGTTATTCTTTCTTTAAAATTTTATTTATATATTTATTCATTTATTTATTTGGCTGCATCTGGTCTTAGTTGCGGCATGTGGGATCTTCGCTGCGGCATGCAGGCTCTTTGTTGCAGCACAGGAAGCACAGCACAGCTCCAGGAAGAAGGGGCTCAATAGCTGGGGCGCTCAGGCTTTCTAGTTGTGGCACGCGAGCTCTAGCGCACGCAGGCTTAATGCCCTGTGGCATGTGGGATCTTAGTTCCCAGACCAGGGATCGAACCTGCGTCCCCTGCATTGGAAGGCAGATTTTTAACCACTGGACCACAAGAGAAGTCCCAGATTGTTATTCTTTTCTAAAAAGCCAGAATAACATAATAATCTATTAATTGTCAGCACTAATGATATTACCTTAATATTTGTTACACATTAAATATCAATGGAAAATAGATTACCTTTGTTTTCTCATTATACCAAATTATTTTTATAGCTAAGTCTTATTGTCTATCTTTTAAAAAGTATCTTTGACAAAGGAAAATATATACATGCAGTACAATGTGACTTTTTATTAGCACAATGCCAGTATTAATTCTTTAAATCAAAGTAAATTATTAAATGTATGAATGCTATGGATACTCTCATCTTTTTCAGTATTTGCTGCTTTCCTAAAAGGAAACATACTTAGAAAAATAATGCAAGTTTGAAATGAAACATTTTATATATTTCTTCCTATTTCTTTGTTTAAAAATACTTTTTTCTACCTTTCAGAAATTTCTATAATCATTGGATTACTCTGAGTGATCTTTAAGTGCTAATATCAATAAAGTAAGCTTCCTGTGATAAACCATAATGGAAAACATTATGAAAAAGAATAGATATATATATCTATAACTGAGTCACTCTGCTGTACAGCAGAAATTAACACAACATTGTAAATCAACTATACTTCAATAAAATTAAAAAAAAATAAAGTAAGCTTATTGTATAGAACTTTAAATTATATAATTTTAAATTATACCATTTTCAGGGAAATTCAGGAAGCTAGTATATCATTCAGTGTATGCTTTGAAAGGATATTAGTATTATAATAGTAATAATTTCATGCTACCCATAACATAAATGAAGTAATGTATGCTGGTTTCAGTGTATTATGTATTTGCTACAATAAGGGTAAAACTAGTCCTTAGTACATTTAGAATTCTGATTTACAGGCCCATGGAAAATGCAATATTATTTTCCTCTTCTTAAAGTAGTAATAATCAGCCCTATGCCACATCACTTGTGAAAAACTCAGAAGGGGGTTTAGAAACTGGTGCACATTTTAGTGAAGAGACATGTGGATCTACAATCCTTTTATCTGGAGATCCCAGAGAGTTTGACCTCAGTTTTGCAGTTTCTGTATGTCTAGAATGGTATCCCTCAAAAAAGCTCTAAGGTCATTGCAAACATGATTCACTGTGAACGACAATAAGCAAAGCCAAAGACTGACTGTTTTTTGCAGAACTTATGGCAAGAAAAATAAGCAAGGATTGTAGGTTAGTTAAAATTCCAAAGAAATAGCAGGTCTAGGAGTATAAAACATGACAATTCCTTATTATCTATTAAGGCATTTCCAAAATATTTCTATAAGTTGAGAACTAGGCAGAGGTTGAAAAAGAAAAGTTAGATATATCATTCTAGAAATTAGAGAATATACTTCTAGAACTCTATGATTTTAATAAACTATAACCTTGGAGTAACACACATAAATATGTTACTGTTGTACAATTGGCATATTGTCAACCCTAAAAGGTTCTTCAATTCTACTGTGCCTCAGTTTCTCCATTTGTAAAATGTCAGTCTCTCATATAACTGTAAAACACACCCACTGTGTGACACAGTTTGTAGTAGACATATAAATGTAGATAAATAGTAAAGAAAAATCAGATCTTAAGAAGTGAGAAAAAAAGTTTGGGTCTCTTGAGGGTTTCTGTATGTATTAAGCAAAGGAAGTTCAGAAAGAAATGTAAGTACAACTTTTTAAAATATTTAATGTTACATGGTAGCTTCCTATAGATATAAAGTGATGTTTTTATCAACAATTAATGTTTTAGTATTAAATATCCTCATCTGGCTTACGGAACAGAAGTGAGAAAAATAGGAAATTTTTGCTACTCTTTCCTGCTTTGAGCTTAGAATTAATTGTCTGGGGTAAGAAATCATGATATCAGATGCATATGCATATGTTTAACATGCACATGTTAAACAATACATATGTTTAACACAGTGCATATGTTTAAGCACAAAATTATAGATGTAGAGTGGCAGTAAGGTTTTAGAGAGACCATCAGTATAATGGATATATGAATTAAATTGTAATCACACAATAAATGATAATCATAGGGAGAGGCAACTTCCTTAGGAGGCTAAATAGTACCAAGATAGGGAAAGACTTGGGTCCAATCTTAAAGTTATTAATACATCTAAAGAAAGAATACGTATCAATAGATAGAGTGGGGGGAGAAGCATGATGGTGTAGAAGTTTAGGGGAAAAAAAAAGACTTTGAAAAAGTGTCCTTAGGAGTGCCTTCCCAAACTGCCCATAACTGAGGGTTCTATACCCCAAGAGTCAATAGTATCTTGTATCAGAAACACATTCCAAATGGCATTGATGTATGCAAGTTTGGTGCACTAAAATACCAATTCCCTCTACTCTGGCCCATACTTATCAAGAGATTGACAAATTATAATTTGGTTCTCCCAGTGCCTTATCTAAACAGAATGTTAGTGCTCTTCAGGAGGTAGATTTTAAGGTAAAAATCACCACTGTTATACATTTTAGCTTCTGTTTACTAACAATGTGAGTCAACTTTCCAAGAGTAGTCAAGTCTGGAGCTTGACAGCATTAAGTCTGTGGACCAGATGAAAACATTAACAATCAGTTCACGCAAAAAATAAACATTGGCCACCTAATGTGTGTGTGGTATTGGAGATAAAACATGAGAGAAAATATTCAAGGGATGTTGATACTTTGCATCCTTGTATTCCTGCTTCATGTTCAGAATCCTTCCAAAAATTAGCATCTCTTGAAAAATTAAAACTATTGATATATTCTTATCTTAACATCATGGATTCATATCTCTATTTGCATTGTGAATTGTAGTCAGGGAATACTGTTATATTCCATAAGAATTTCTGTGAGGAAGGATCATAAGACATGCCACAGTGACTGGAGATAGAGTAACATTATGTTCCAAGTCATCAAGGCTTTTAATTCTCTAGGACAGTTTTACAGTTCACAAGTCATAGTGAATCCTTAGACCATCAATAAAGATTTACAGAAAATCACTACAGAGGTACTCTGGTATAAAAAATATGTATGTATATATCACTCTACTTTACCACAAATCAGACCCAGAGATTCTGCCTCCTTATTTATTTTGCTTTTTTTTTTTTTTTTTTTTGAGGCCTACACTGACTTAATCCTGTTCAGAAAGGAAATCTAAATCTCTCGCTACTTTCACAGCAAAGAACTGGCTCTAGAAGCTCTCCAGAGGTTGGGGCTTGACAAACAAATATCAACAGATTTCCATTAAAAGAAAGTATTCTGTATGTGAGAACTTTACTGAAATACAGCCAATTTATCATGTTTTCCCATGCTTGCATTAGCTTATATATAATATAGTTTTACAGACATGGTTCTATCTTTGAAAATTACACATGTCCTCAACTTTATAATATGTTATCAAAGATAAAGGGATTTAATTCCAAAATGAAAAAAGGAACATGGTCAATATATCACTGTTCAAATTATTTTTGAATTCTCTGAATTTGATTTTGTTCGTTGGCATGAAAAATAGTAAATTCTGTGAAAAATGCCCCCTCAGAAATGTTTTCACATAAGGTGTATAGTGCAGAGAGTAACTGACAAGGTCTAAATGCAGACACAGAGTTAATCACATTATGATTGATTTTCTATTTTTAGTGAAAATGCCAGTTGGTTATACCTTAAAACTGAAATCATCATCAGAAGATATGCTAACACTTTGACAATACTTACCAATCCAGAGGGAAAGTGATATGATAGATAGAACTAGGCCAAAACCCACTCCCTAAATACGTGGTTGGTTTGGCATTAATTAATCCCACTACAGAGGCTTGTTCTTTTTTTTTTCCCCCTTTTTTTTTTGTGGTACGCGGGCCTCTCACTGCTGTGGCCTCTCCCGTTGCGGAGCACAGGCTCCAGACGCGCAGGCTCAGCGGCCATGGCTCACGGGCCCAGCCGCTCCGTGGCATGTGGGATCTTCCCGGACTGGGGCATGAACCCGTGACCCCTGCATCGGCAGGCGGACTCTCAACCACTGCACCACCAGGGAAGCCCCCAGAGGCTTGTTCTTATTGGTGATCAGTAGCTCCAAGGCACAAATAACTAAGAGATAAAGTGGGTTCCATTGTAATTCAAGCAATCGTAAAACCTTTAGGATTTATCCAGGGTGTGAGTCAGAGCAGAGGCAAATCCATGGTTCTATCAAATATTGAACAACTCGGTGAGCAGCACCCAGGATTCTGCGAGATGTTTGCATAAGAAGTAGGAAGGTGCAGGTGTGTGGGATACTGGAGCAAAGGAACCTGGCAAGACCTACCTAGTTTGCCAGGGTCTAACCAAGTGTGCAGTGCTGAGGGCTTGAGTGCCAGTCATAGTGGGGAACTATGGTATTAGCCTAGGAAACTAGGACAATTACAGTCAGAGTTAACCATTAAGGAAAAGGATAAAAGCAATAGGAGAAATGTTTCACCTCAGAGTCTGTTCAGGAGCCTAAAGCTACCACCTGGAAAATGGATCCTCAGTTTTCTTTCAAATAGAAATGATTTGGCTAAGGAAAACATAAAGGACATTTTAGGTTATTGATAAGCCAGGTAATACCAGAGATGATCAAGTTGCAGACACATTGCACTTTTTTTTCCTATGATTTTCTAAAGTATAAGCCAAAAAAAAAAAAAAGGTTGATGATAAGATTGATCCAAGGTATTGTATTCTTGGTCCAGTAGATTTAACAAGAGATGAAATTATTAATGGAATGTCTCACTTCCAATCCACCATGATACAAAAATCCTTGGTGAACTAGTGATTGTTAATAGACTTCTGCTATGAAGCATCTAACTAAATGGTTAAAATGCATTAAAATCACTTGGTGACAGACTTCAATGTAGTCAAACTAACAATTTAGTTAATGCACCCTTATCCTTTATTGAACTTTTAAATTTGTACTATATACTAACTACTGGATGGCTCCATGTTGGTTAAAAAAATGGCTTGGGGAAAAAAAATAAAGTGAAAGGGTCCATATGTAGTATTTTCTCTATTTTGCTTTGCAAACCATTAATACCACAGAGTTTAAAATCTATTCTTGTAAAGGTTTAACTAAACTTTATTAGTGTGTTTTGAGCAATACTTTGGTTGGGGGGGGGGCAGTTCCAAATGATGGATAGCTTTTGCAAAGACTAAAAATTAAAATTATTAAAGTATCCTTGGGAAGAATCATTCAGATAAGTTGCTACCTTTTAATCTAGTTTCTCTAGTCAATAGTTTATAAATATTGTTGTGAATCATTGGAGGAAAATAAAGCTTTCCAAAACTAAGACATGATAACAATTAATTGTATTTTTAAATGTTTCTAATGTGCAATGTTTCTCTTTCAAGGAATAAATATCATTTAATTTACAAAAACTAATACTAATTTAAAGGTCAGAGACTCCACTGTTTTTTTCTCTTTGACACCTTTGTGCATTCATCTCATTGTTTGACTGTTTACCTCATGCATTCAGTAATATAAATTCCTTGGCATTTAGCTGGATCTTTTTTCCCCTCGTGGTTTGAAGTTCTTTCCCGTTTTTAATTAGATTGACCTTTTGGTTCACTTGAATGCCCTCAACCTGACAAAGAATAACTGTTCTCTTCTAAGGCAACCAGAAATGAACAGAGAAAGAGTGAAAACACCGACATAAAATGAAAAATTTTGATGCAGTCATCTGGGTGTTATAATTGTATAATTGTTACTTTGTATAGTCACTAACATAGAGAAATACCCAGCTCTGCACAATTCTCAGGGCTTTAATGTGATAAGCTGCTTCTTATCTACCCAAGAAGACACTTTTATAATGTTCCTTAAAACTAATGTCATTCAAGTGTTTTTTAAATGTCTAGTAACAGCTGACCTGCCTTACCTTTCTAAAATCCAATGAGTAGTCTTGAAGAAATTAAAACCATGACTGGTTCTCATTGTCATCCTGTCATTCTGTGTATGTGCCTATGATAAACGTACACACGTGTGTGTGAAAACACACATTTTTTCTTTTGAAAAATTTTGAAGAACATTTGAAACTATAGCTATCCGTTGAGGTTGAATCCACACTGCCTAATTATTCAACAAACTATGAGATTCAGATATTTATTGTATACATTTCTACACATGATCCATAATGCGTAACTCATATGAAATTATGAGACTAAGTAGTAACCAATCCATTTTGACTAGTGCCTGTGTGTCAAAGCTTGAGACATAGAGTAGGTAAGAATTTACTCTGAAAACTTATGTTGAATACATCAGAGCCATAGTAATACTAACACAAGTTACTTCTAGTATTCTAAGATGTCGCTTTTTAGTCCCCCCATACTTTAAAAATGTATAAGAGGGCTTCCCTGGTGGCGCAGTGGTTGAGAGTTCGTCTGCCGAGGTAGGGGACATGGGTTCATGCCCCGGTCTGGGAAGATCCCACATGCCGCCATGGAGTGGCTGGACATGTGAGCCATGGCCGCTGAGCCTGCACGTCCGGAGCCTGTGCTCCGCAACGGGAGAGGCCACAACAGTGAGAGGCCCGCGTACCACAAAAAAAAAAAAAAAAAAAAGTATAAGATAGGTATGAACTGACTGATGCACACTCCATTATTTCTGAGTTATCAATTGACAGTTTAGGTAGTAGCTTGGTCAACTTGTCCTGGATACAAGAAAATATGATAATTGAATCGCAAGATAGGTAAAGCAATTATAAAAGAATAGCAAGGTAAAGGCATTCTGTTCAAATTTTTAGGCTTTATGAAATTATATCTGGGATATTGAACTGAAGATTGAAGAGATACCAGAATGTAATCTATTTTAAAAGAGTGGCATGTAGACACTGATGCCAGAGAAATACCGTATAATAGAAAATTAATAAAATTATATTGCAAGCTACACAATATAAAACACTGCAAAGCCACAAAAAATGATGTCTATGAATACCAGTTACACGGAAATACATTCATACTTTATTTTTGAGTGAAAAGAATATCAGGATACACAGCAGTATATCCTGTTATGTATCCAGTATGTAGCAGTAAGGTGTGTGTGTGTGTGTGTGTGTGTATGTGTGTGTGTGTGTGTGTGTGTACTGGCATGTACATAATTTGGGTATTTATTTCACCATTATTTATAATTTGAATGTATAAAACAAGTTTAAATACTTAGGGAATAGTGTTTGTGTCAGATGAATAACTTGATTATAAAAGAATTATAAATCAAAGATTATTCTAGCTCTGGAAAAGAAATTGGGTAGGTGACTTAGGTGTTTGAATGGCTTTGTGCATTTTAAATAGAAACCACAGGTGACAACACTAATGAGTCTCTGTAAGGTCCCTGTGCTGACATAAGGTAGGATACTACATGCTAACAGAAGCTGGGTGTAATCATAATAAGAGTAATTCTAATAACAACATCAATAACCACAACAAAAATATGTGCTTGATTACTCTAAAGGTGATTAAAGATGTTTACCAGTGATGCCAAGGCAATTCTATGGAGGTGTTATCTGAGACAATCAGATAACCACATGCAGAGTAATGAATTCAGCATACATAAAAATTAACTAAAATGGATGATAGAACTAAATGTAAGAGCTAAAACCATAAAATTCTTGGAAGAAAACACAGGAGTAATTTCTGGGAACTTAAAATGAGCAAATATGTCTTAATCCCAACAACAAAACTATAATCTATAAAGAAAAAAATTAAATTGGACTTCACGAGGATTAAAAACTTTCACACTTCAAAAGATACCAGTGAATCAATGAAAAGACAAGCCAGAGACTTTGAGAAAGTAATTACAAATCATATGTCTGATAAAGTATGTGTATCTCAGAAATTTAAATAACCTTACAATTCAGTATAACAAATAACCCAAATAAAAATGTAAAGATTTAAAAATTGAAAGATTTTATTAGATATTTCACCAGGAAAGGTATTCAAATGGTAAATGAGGACATAAAAATGGTCAGCATCATTAGTTATTAGGGAAATGGAAATTAAAACCACAATGAGATACCATTTCACAAGCAAATACTGGCCAGATTATGAAGAAACTAGAATTCTCATCCTTTCTTATGGGAATGTCAAATGTGTCAGCCACTTTGGAGCACAATTTGGCAGTTTCATGGGAAGGTAAACATAAATTTGTCATATAAGCCAGCAATTCTACTAGGTATCTACCCAAGAGAAATTAAGGCATATATTAACACAAATTCTTGTATATTAATTTTTATAGCAACATTATTTATAATAATCTGAAACTGAAAACAGTCCAAATGTGTATCAGTTGGTGAATGGATAAACAAAATGGTATATACTCATACACTGTAAAGTTATTCAACAATATAAAGGAAAATAGTACTGATGTATTCCACATGGTGGATGAACTTCAAAAACATTATGCTAACTGAAATAAGTCAGGTACAAAATATGACATATGGTATGATTTCTTAATATGCAATGTTCAGTAAATGCAATCTGTAGAGACACACCATAGATTAGTGTTTGCCTGTGGCTGTGGATGGGAATGGGGAGTAACTGAAAATGGGTGGAGGGATCTTTTTGGGTCAATGGAAATGTTCTAAAGTTGGAATATGGTTATGGTTGCACAGTTCTGCAAATTTACATTAAGCCATTGCATTGTACAATTGAATGTGATTTTTATAGTATACAAATTATTCTTAAATAAAGCTATTTTAAAAAGTGAACAAATTAAATTTCCCTGTTCACATGATAATGATAACTTCTATCACCACTTTCATACTACATTGTAATAAAAGTTGTAACCATTGCAATGAGGCAAGAAAAATAAGTAAAACATAAAGGCTCAAAAGGAAGAAATATTCACTGTTTTAAAAATGGCATGATTAGAGTTAGATCAGTGAAAATGATAGAGTTGGGAGTTCTAAAACTCCTTGCCTCCAAATAAGCAATGAATAAGCTTACAAAACTCAGAATAAACTCTTTTTCAATTCTAGCATTTAATCAAAAACTTAACACAATCAAGAGAACTCTTAACAAAGAAACAATAAAACAGCTGGATTTTGATGAGAGCTCTGTGATTTTACCATACTCTATTATCATCTCTCACTCCTCAGCTTGGGGAAACCTTGAAGATGGCAGCCTCCTTTCCTGGTACTGGTTGCTCTTACAGAGGGAGTAACTGACCTTATTCTCCAAATCTTTATTGTGATTGTATCTTATAACCTGTCTATTGGTTCCCTGAAGGATTCCTGAAGGGTTTGCCTTCATTTTGTCTACCTTGGACCTTCCCCAGAACTGAGATCACTTCCAGGGCAGTGTGTGTTAAAAGCATTTAAAGACAAATGAAATTAGCCACTAACACATGGGGTTTGGTAGCATTTGGGGCAAACAACAGCCAGAACAAAAACTTTGAATAGGAGGAGGCTTGGAAAGGAGATTTGTGGAGGAACTGGGCTTTGAAAAGCTCCCACATGTTGTGTGGAATTTAGAAGGCCATGCATAAATCTGGACACATGCTCAGAAAAGACCTGACAGACCCTATGTTTCCACCTTTGTCCTGAAGAAATAGTGGATGACATCTTTAAAGTCCTGACAAAGGACTTTCCTAGCTAAACAAAAAGAAAGAGAACTCATTGCTAGTAGGCCTTCCTTATGAGAAATGCCAGAGAGAATCCTTCAGGCTGAAATGGAAGGACAGTAGGGAGTAATCTGAAATCATATGAAGAAATAAAGAGTACCAGAAAAGATAACTCCATAGATAAATATAAAAGCCAGTATTATTAGGTCTTTGGTTTGTAATTTCTCTTTTTTAAATATACGATCTAAAAGACAGATGCATAAAATATTAACTCTAAAATGACTTCAAAGGGCTTACAATCTATAAAGGTGTAACTTGTGACAATAAAAATATAGTGTGCATGGGGGAGTATGAAACTATATATGAGCAAGTTTTTGTATACTATTGAAACTAATTTGTTATTAATTTAAGCAAGATTATTATAATTTAAGATAATTACAATCCCCAGGGTAACCACTAAGAAAATAACTAAAGACTACACAGTAAAAGAAGTAAGAAAGGAATCAAGATGGTGTGCACAAAAAGAGCAATTAAACAAAAACAATAGAGAAATTGATTAGCAACCACAAAAGACATAAATATATAGAAAACAAATAGTAAAATGGCAGAAGTGTTTCCTTATCAATAGTCACATTAAATGTAAATAAATTCTCCCCTTAAAAGGCAGAAGTTGACAGAACAGAAAGAAAAAAAAAACATAATTCAACTATTGCTATCTCTAAGACATCCACTTAAGAATGAAACATAAATACTTTGGAAATAAAGTATGGAAAAAGACATTCCATGTAATATACAAAATATATTTGTATATTTAAAGCAAAAATTTTTACAAGAGACAAACTTGATAGAATTAATCCATCTAGAACTATTAATAATTATAAAATATACACATCTGACAGCACAGTCTCCAAATATATGAAATAAAAATTGATGGAATTGAAGGGATAAATAGATTGTTTTATTGGGTCCCACTTTCAATAATGGATGAACCAACTAGACAAAATAGCAACTAGAAAACAGAAAACTTGAACAACACTATAAACCAAATACACCTAACACATATATGGAGCACTGTACCAAACAACAGAAGATTACATATTCTTCCCAAGTACACATGAAACATTATCTAGGATAGATAAGTCACAAAACAAGTATCAATAAATTAAATAATAAAAGACCAACATCATACAAATTTTCTTTTCCAACCACAATGGAATGAAGCTAGAAATTGGTAACAGAAGGAAACCTGGAAAATTTACAAATCTGTGGAAAGTAATAATTTAAAAAACACTCAGACAACCAAAGTATCAAAGAAGAAATCACAAGGGAAATTAGATGACATGAGTGAAAACAAACATAACATACCAAAACTTATGGGATGCAGTTAAACATTGCTTAGAGGGAAATTTATAGTAATAAATGCCTACATTAAAAAGGAATATATCAAATCAATAATCTAACTTCCCAACCAAAGGAAATAGAAAAAGAAGAGCAAACTAAACACAAAGCAAGCAGAATAAAATAAAGATGGAGATGAATGAAATAGAGAATATAAAGACTATAGAAGTATCAACACAACCAAAAGTTAGTTCTTTGAAGACATTTAAAAAATTGATAATTTTTAGCTAGACTGACCGAAAACAAAAGAGGTAAAACTCAAAATACTAAAATCAGAAATAAAGTTGGGGACATTACTAATAGCCTTACATAAATTTAAAGAAAAGGATTTATAGGTAGTATTGTCAAAATTATATTCCATTAAATTAGCCAACATGAAACAGACTTATTCCTAGAACCACAACAAATATTGAAACTGACTCAATAAAACTTAGAAAGTCTGAATGGATGTATAATAAGAGAAAAGATTGAATAAATAATCAAAAACCTCCCAACCAAGAAAAGCCCAGAGTGAGCTGGCTTCACTAGTTAATTCTACCCAACATTTAAAGAGGAATTAGCAATACTGCTCAAAAGCTAGCAAAAAATAGGAAAGAACACTTTCTAACTCATTAATGTGATAATGAAGTGATTATAAGCAGACATTATTGAAGGCATTACAAGAAAATAAACCTCTTTTCTTTATCTTTTCAGTATCTTTTATGAATATAGATGCAAAAGTCCTCAATGAAATGCTAGCAAACCAAATCCAGCAGCATATTAAAAGAATTACATATACTATGACCAAGTGGCACTTATTCCAAGAATGCAAGGGTAGTTCATAGTATGAAAAATAATCAATGTAGAATAAAGGAATGAAAAAAAATGCATGACCATCTCAACTGATGCAGAAAAGGCATTTACCAAAATCTTACACTTTCATGACATATAAAATTTTAAAAAAATCAAAACACTCAGAAAGCTAGGAATAAAAGAGAATTTCTCAACATGACAGAATTTTAATGAAAAATCCACAGCTACTCAATGGTGAAAAACTGAAAGCTATCCCCATAAGATTAGGAAGAAGACAAGGATGCCTACTTTCACTTCTGATATGCAACATTGCACTGGAATTTCCATCCAAAGCAATCAGGCTAGAAAAAAAAAAAAGGCATCCCAACTGGAAAGGAGGATGTAAAACTCTTTATTTTCAGATAACATGACCTACATATAGAAAATCCTAAAGAATCCACGAAAAAATACTAGAATTAATAAGTAAATCCAACAAAGTTGCTGGGTACAAGGTCAACATACATAAATCAGTTGTATTTCTATACACTAGCAATGAACAATCTGAAAAGAAATTTTAAAACCAATTCCTTTTACAATAGCATCAAAAAGAATAAAACCCTTAAGAATAAATTTAACCCAGGAAGTATAAACCTTGTATACACAAACTATAAAACACTGCTGACTGAAATTAAAGATCTAAATAAATGGAAAGATACTGTATTCATGGATCAGAAGACTTATATATTGTTAAGATGGCATATTCTCCCAAATTGATCTACAGATTCAATTTAATCCTTATCAAAATTCTAATGGATTTTGTTGGGAAATCGGAAGAGCTGATTCTAAAATTCATAGGAAACTTAGGGTGATGGATGTATTCATTACCATGTTAGTGATGATAATACACATATGTGAAAACTTAAGCAGATACAAAGCATTTTACCTCAATTATATCTCAATAAAGCTGCTAAACGTGAACATATTTTTTTCTTTGTTCCCTAAAATGTAGGAATAACATGATAGAGAATTGACTTGAGAATCAAGACACCATTTTTATAGGAGACTCCTCTGATGTCTTGTAGTGCAGTGTTCCTGTTACTTTATCATTCTGTTAAATGCTTTGAAATTTTCAAGGGAAATATGCTATTCAAATAATTTATGCTTGACTTTATTGATACGTTTGAAATTTTAACTCTTTCGGTAATATATTCTGAATGTTACACTATAATTAATAGTTGATATCCAGCTAAAGTCTTCAGTACTTTCCTCTATCAGAGTCACTTTGACTGATTCATTTGTGAAGCCTCATTCCCTCTGTTATCCTTTAGGTAATATGCTAATGAGGGTTGAAATGATCAAAAGTTAGGAAGAGATCAATAAAGTAGAAGCAAAGGGGCCTGGACAGTGCCCATAGTGGGTATGTTTTTTGTGAATAATCAATGATTAACTATGGTCAGAGCAATTGTAATACTAGCAAAGCAGGCTACTTCTGCCCAGCATCAAACTAGTAAGCTTTTTGAAATCTCCTTTGCCATGATAAAACCAGTGTTACTTAGTGTTATTTTTCTTTATTTTTACATAAATAATCATTTAATCTAAGGCTGGTACTGTATATGGTATTTTGAGTTCTCTGCTGGACATAATGTTGTTTTTTGCTGTTTTATAGCATCTATGTAATTTACTGCTGCAAGACTCAGCAGTTTTCAGAATGAGATATAAATGGTAATGACGGTGATTAACTTCCCTGCTTGTGTATATTGAGGTTTCAGTATCATGCTAGGATGCTTTCATAATATTCTTGACTACAAGGAACACATGTTAATTGAACTTTTCATCTAATTTCAACTAAACTCATTAGTAGAATATCAGCTCATTTAAAGAAAAAGGAAAAGAAAAAAGTTAGAAAGCTTATTTTGGAATCATAAGAAATTTATGATTATTTTAAAGTCATCTCAGAAGAAAGAAAGATTTCCACATTCCATGTTACTTTTTAATGCTTTTCTTTGATATATTATCTTATCTATCTATCTACATTTTTCCCAAGACAAAAGACACTTCATGGTCATAACTTTGTCCTATAATATAGACAGAGCACATTGTTTCTTTTCACTTTCGTAATTTTACAGACTGACCATCTTTTTTGTTAACTTTCCCTGTCATGCCCCCTGCTTCTTGCACAACCCTGTCCAAACATCAAGCCTATAATATCTTACATTTTAAAAAGGAAGAAAATGGCTTACACAAATTATGAGATGAAAATTGTGTAATGTATTGGAGGAAATAAAAAAAACACAATGTGCTTTTTAAATCAATGTATTCTTTGGCAAAAATGTAAAATGCTAGAAGAAATTGTTTTACTTTTTAAAAAACTTATTTCCCCCAGGACCTTACATTTTTTGGTCACTAATTCTGACACTTCTTGCTACCTACCTAATTTTAATCCCCCCAAAACCATTTCCGCCTTCCTAAAAGAAAACTGATTTGTTTTATCCCTTTTCTGGTGGCTTGTGCCTCAGGGGAGACTGGCACAATCCTTTGCTCCAGGAGTAAGTCCTGGCTGCTCTAAGCTAATCATGGTGGTCCCTTTCTTCTTGCTAGTGAATGGTTAAACTGTAGGCATATAGTATCACTCCAGCTTAAGAAACATCACTGGCATTCTGCTTCAAAGAGAAGTATACAAATTAAACCTATTTCTCTAATTTTTCGTTCTCATTTCTGGAAGTGACACATAGATTTGCCAGAGTTGCCTAGTCTGAGGAAACACCTACAATTCTAAAATGAATACAAACTGGATTGAACACTGAGTTAAAGGAAGTCTAGATTCTTCCTATGCCTGATCGTCTTGTCCGAAATTTCCTTATTGTTAAAAGTTTGAACTCTTAATCATGTTTCTTACATCCGAATGTATCCTAACTAGTAAGCACCTACTAAATATTTTGTTAATTATAATAATAATAGTTACTCCAAGCTATTCTTAGAATTATTCTGCTGAAAAAAATCACTCTGATAGGTAAAGAAAAATATGAATCTACGTTCCAAATATTTCTGTAAACATATCTGTATTATTTGAATGGATTTTTGCTAAAAATTTATGGAACATCCATTTATTGGTAATAAAGTGATTACAAAACAGACACAGGTTCAATATTATTGGCAACTAATGGGTATATAAAAAGGCAGACACAGAAAAAAGGAAAACAGTAAAAGCAAATGTATCATAGTTGTGACAGTTGCTATGAAGGAGCAGTTTAGTGTGTTTTGGGAAAGCACATAACCATGCAGTGAAAAGGAGACTGAGGTAGGGCTAGACATAATTGAGTAGATGTCTTCCAGGTAGTAGAATTGGAGAGGTATGATTGGATAATTTCAGATGGAGGGAATAGGATTCATGAAGGCCTTGCGATCAGAAGGAACATGGCATACTCAAGAAATTTAAAACAAGTTTGCCAGGTTTTAGTTTGGTGGCAATCTGGCCACATGAAGTGATGGGGGAATCATGTCATGTGCCTTCAAAAGCAGCAGTCTCTCACCGGATTCAGCATGCTCTTTCATGAACTCAGGTGATTCCAATCATACCCCACTGAGAAATGAAACAATTTAATATATTTTTATCAAAACTCTCCTATAAAAGCCTATCGGGTCTAAAAAATATAAGGCAGAAGTGGTTTGATTATACCTTACCAAAAGTCAGTGTATGCTTGTCTGCAGAACTGCTGCTGAGGGGGAGAGAAACTGAAACAAAGATGAATCAGGGTGAATCTGGAAATTGATTGAACAGCTGCTCACATAAATGCACTCTTTTTCTTTTTCGTATTGATAAAACACTGCTTAATTTCTTAGGGATTGGATATATCGTGTGAGTAAGCCAAGTACTTCAATTACATAATTTCCAAAATTAAATCATTTCTTAATATATTGAATATTAAACATACCAAATTTATCTTCCAATTGCTAGAACAATTTTGTTATTTCACTAGAAATGAACTTTGAATAAAATATTTAATGCTTTAATGAAAATTAGTTTAAAAAGTAATTCCGTTGAAATAAATACTGTCTTTTGACTGGACTGTTTATTCACTTCAACTAAAATGTGGTAGACACAGGTATTCTATATGTGGGCGGTTATAAACTTGTCTTAAACACATACAAAAATATTTTTAAATGCCTTTGTGTATTTAGAAGGTAAAACCTATGTGAAATCAGCTGGTTTAAAAAGAAAATAGTTGCAGTGGCAGTGGCTTCAGTGGATAATTTGATGTTTCAGAGGTGATTCATTTCTGCTTGATTTCCAAGAAACCTACCCATGATCAAGATAAAACAATAGAATGTGTGAAGTCCGTTGATTGGACAGGTATTTCAAAAGGAATTCTTTGGTTTTCACATCATGAAGCTTGGAAAAGACATTTGTATATTGCCTCTCACACAGCATATTTAGGGGCATCATTTATTAGATGTACCAAGGGGGTTCAAACACAAGATACATAGTTGGGTGGGATCTTTTATGAGTCCTATTAACCAAAAGAATCAGGTTTGAGAATAGGAATGTGGTGGTAATGAATATCCCTGGAGAATTGAACTGCGAGCATTTTTAACGCCATTAGAAGTTATCTATTCAAAATTGTTAATTTGAAGATACAGTGTTTCTTTCAATAAGGAGAACAGTTGGAAGGGTGACCGTGACATTTTCTAAGAGGTATTTACTACGAAACATGGTATCTCAAGAATTAGTGAGAAGGATAAAATGTGGTCTCTGTACTCTTGGCAGTGAGAATCAAGTCTTGAAAGCTCTAAACTAAATTTTTCTGAGGTCACATCTGAGTGCTCTCCAAAAAACACTTTTTCTGTTTGATTTAAAAAACAAAACATTTGTTTCCCTGTTTCACTAATGCCTGAAATATCAAGATAATATCTGGGGAATTTTCCATTTTGTAAAGTCAGCTAAGAATTATAAGACCCCAATATATCTCTTAGAAGCACATTATTAAAGGGCGGCTAAAATGGGGTTTTCCATTTGGGTTCCTATTACCTTATCTTTGAAAATCAGTTTAAGCAATATGAAAAACTTGCTAGATGCTTTTTTTAAGAGGAGTTGAGGGTAATGGGAAAACATGAACTGATAAGAAAAGGTAATATAACTTGAAATTACTAAATTTTTAACTGAAAGTAGGAATTTATTCTGAAATATCCAATAGATAAAAGAGATCAAATTTATTCTTCAGCTATGAGTAGTAAATCGAACTCTGATGGAAAAATATAATGTATTCTTCTGTAAAACGATCATTTGAAATGGAGAAAGTAGCATGTCTGAAGGCATTAGTTTATTCTTAATTACGTCTGGAATGCAATCGCTTGGAAAGCTTGCAGTGATATCAGAGCAAGGATATTTTATATATTGTGACAGACTGAACAACCAGCAGGAAGCTGAGCAAAACAGTGTAGAGCCAATTTTGCCACTGAACCAATGCAAAATCTATGGGAATAATTCTTTCTTTAAAATAGTAATTCCCAGCCCAAAGTTCTGTTTCCTCTTTAAAGTGAAGAGATGTTTTAATCCTGCTCTTACCTTGTCTGATGTAATGAGAGTACAGAAGATGCTCAGGGAAATGCATCATTGCTTAGAGAGTTTATAATTCATAGAAGAGAATGTAACAGTTGTGATTCCTCTATGAAATGCATTTGTGCAACCATTCAACTGGAGAACTAGATGTTTTCTATATACTTCTTAGAGCCATTGAAGTTAGGGTTTTAATTTGTAAATTTTAGTGATTTCATCAGAGACGAGTAGAATCACCCCAGACCTCGGGCTCCGTGAATGTGTATATGTGTATGTGTATGTATATATTTAAATTGTTTCTTAAAAATTCTGAAATCCTTTAAGTCATATGTATCTGTGTACTAAGCAGTTTAAAGATCTCAGATATTAACCAATAATAGCAAAGCTAGTAAACTTTTGAAATGGATTCAGCAAGGAAAGAACATTTAAAATAACCTAATTTAAATGAGGCAAGTCATTTCAAGTGAAAAATATCATAATGTTAACTCTCTAAAAAATGAGAATAAGAATTTACAACATGAATGGGTTTAATATTGCTTTTTAAAAATGATGTCTGAGTATTTTTAATTATTATGCTTAAAGAAGCATCGATATTTAGAAGATTAATATCAATGCATCATTAACAAAAAGGCATGACAGAGAAAATCAAATGCTAATAAAATTTTTAAAAGCATTAGCAATGAAATCCAAGTTCTCTAAAATTACCTAATGATATAGGTTTATTTCATGAATACCCATTAAAATAATTATGATAGGATTGTACTTCTTAAATTTTTATAACATTTATGTTTTAATTTAAGCCTGCAAGAGCCCTTTTCTTTAAGAATATTGTTTTATTTGATTAACATATATATATATGAAAAAGCCCATAAAGCTAAACTTTAAGTGGGTTTTATGTGTCCTATTCACTGCATATACACCACAGAAATGAGTACAACAAGAATGTGTATTAGAGTTGTTTTTAAAGTGTAGAACTCTCCAAGTGTGTACAGTATTTTCACAAAGCTAACTCCTTCAGATGAAGGAAAAAAAAGTTGTAAGCTAATAGTTTTTCATTAAATTTATCTTACCTTCTTTTATCAGGCACTGGCCTTTGTTGTAGTGTTCTTGGCATCTTTTCTGTCATGAATAACCTTACACCATTTTCTATCCTATTTAATTATTCTCTCTGTCTTAAAGCATAATCAGCATTAAACCAGCTGTGCAACCTTGAAGGAATACCATTTCAATAATACACTGACTTTTTTTTAAAGCACAGGTGGCTATTAATTTTACTTGAAACTCTCCCTCATGACTATTGTCTGTATAAAGTTTTGGAAGCTGTGTGTATGTGCTATTAAGTAGTACTACCCCTAGAATACTCATTATACCAATGGATTCTCTCAGTGTCTGAAACCGTGGCTGGCCAACTATGAATAGCCAGGAAAGACAACTTTTGAGGAGAAAGCATCCTTATTATTATGATGAACTGAATCATGGAAAATCTTTCTAGTAGCACAAGAAACAGACCAATTTCTAGAAAGAAAGAGGGAAATTGTTTTCTGCAAATCCTTTCTACTAGGATATAAGTAGTCTATCCATTAAGATGACCTGCGTGTGAAGCGCCCAGTCCTGAGAGGGAGGCGTGATAATTCATTCTATCAATAGTAAAGTTAGATTGCTGGCAGAAAAGGCATTAAACACTCCCCAAAGCAGCACATTAATCATGAACATGTAGCATCTAAGTCTGAATCTTGGCCAATGATGAAGCATAGGACTTACAGTAAATGAAGTACATGGGTTTTGGCATGAATTCTAAATATCAGATTTCACCCTGCATGACCCATGCAGCTTTATAGAATTATGAAGTTTTAAAAAATGATTCTATCATTTTTAGAATCATTCTATCCCAAAGAAGATATCATAAAATCACTGATTATTAATTGCTGGAAAGAACCTGGGTGATTCAATCCAGTTCTTTTTTTTTTTTTTTTGAATTTTTGAATTTTATTTATTTTTTAATACAGCAGGTTCTTATTCTTTAATTAACCAATGAACAAACAAACTAGGGGAGCTCAAGTGAATTACTATTATGCAGACCCTATTTCTTTTTGTATTTTTTTTCTTATTATCATCATTACTACTGTTATTTTGAACTTTGGATAAAGTTATATAATGTCACATATATATGATTTATTGTCACAGTATGGATCTTTATTAGTTAGCATAAATAATATTGCCTTCTGTTTATAACAAAAAACTCTCAAATCTCTATCCCTTAACACAAAATGGGTTCATTTTTTTCCTTATAAAAAAATCCAAACTTAGATATTGCTTGTCAGGTGACAATATTCATCCTGGTCATTTAGGATCCAAGGTTACAATATTCATCCTGGTCATTTAGGATCCAAGGTTTGTTTAACCTCCTGGATTCACTGTGGAGCCTTGTCTTTTGCTGGATCATCTGTAACAGGCAGTATGTGTAGGGAGAAGAGTGTGGAGGATCATGCAGGGAAATTTTATTAACCAGGCCTATAAATTGGGCATATCCATTGGTCATGTAGCTATACCTGACTGCAAGAGTGGCAGAATAGAAAATGTAATTTTGCTTTCTGCCTTGGAGTATAGTAGATGTTTTCCTTCTGATTCCCCCTTCAGGACCGAGGTGCTTATTTCTCAAGCTGCTTGAAGTAGTGGTAGGGGTTAACTTTCAACTAATTCTTTCTCTAAAAATTGCCCTCAAGTGAAGAGATCTGACACAGCTAGTTCTTGCCTCATCCTCAGAGGCTGCCACTTCTGAGTGGTCAATGTGGGCTGTAAAGACCTGGCCAGCTTTGCCACAGGCAGGACAACTGTGAAGGGCCCTCTCAGTTCCAGTGTTTCCTGTGGGATGACCAAGGCCTTTGTGGTGAATTAACAACAGTTCAACTCCTTCCTTTATAGAATCCGACTTCCTCTACTCCTATGCACCACAAACCCACCTGTAAATCTGCATTTCAGAGTCTGTTTTGGGGAAACTCAATCTCAGACAGGAAAGTAGCAGGAAAAGCAGTCTCTGCATAGCCCCTGACCTTTAATCAGCAAATACCTGTTTTACTCTCCCCCCGACATATAGGACACACTAACCTTAAGAGACAATCTAACATCCTATCTAGTTGTTCCATCCACCTTAAAGCTTTTCTGGTGATACTGTGTTCTCTCCATCAGGTCTGGCCATAATTCTTTCTGGCCCAGACATCAATGAACTAGAAAAAACAAGTTATCTGCCCCTAAAACATCAAATACAAGGGATGGAGAAGGCCCAGAATGACAAAAGAAAATATGGAAATTGAAAGACACAACATCGTAGATAAATTTCAGTGTTTGATATCCTGCTAGACATGTTTTAAGAAGACTCACATTTGTGGTGGAGGTTGATGAGGAAAATTTCGTCATTAGACTCTGATTTCGATTTTGGGGAGAAACGTCCTCAATCTCTCTAATCATAGTTCTCCTAGGGCCTTAGCTTCACCATATATGTAGGGCCTTTCTTGTTATCCTCTGTGATAATATCTTATGTGAGTAAAGTATGTCCTGATTGGGGTCTACACGTGCTTGCAGTTTACTTACTGACAGGGTTTTTTAAAGCTGGAAAAGCCACAGGCATTTTTAGACAACACTCTCAGTTTCTTTTGGCTATATAATTCCTGTGAAAACTTGCTAACCTTCTGATCTATTTGAATCCAGTCAGTTCCATGGGTCAATAAGAGCACCCATAGTTCTTTCCCAGACAGAGTTCTTAAATACACTTTACTTATGTATTCTTGTTCAGATTCTTTTCCATTATAGGTTATTACAAGACATTAAATATAGTTCCCTGTGCTATACAGTAGGTCCTTGTTGTTTACCTAATTTATATATAGTATTGTGTATTTGTTAATCCCAAACTCTTAATTTATCTCTCCCCCACTCCTGCTATCCCCTTTGGTAGCCATAAGTTTGGTTTCTATGTCTGTGAGTCTATTTCTGTTTTGTAAATAAGTTCATTTGTATCATTTTTTAGATTCCACACATAAGTGATATCATATGGTATTTGTCTTTCTCCGTCTGATTTACTTCACTTAATATGATAATCTCTGCGTCCATCCACGTTGCCACAAAATGGCATTATTTCATTCCTCCTCGTGGCTGAGTAACATTCCATTGTATATATGTACCACATCTTCTTTATCCATTCATTTGTTGGTGGGCATTTAGGTTGCTTCCTGGCTTGGCTATTGTAAATAGTGCTGCTATGAACAGTGGGGTGCGTGTATCTTTTCGAATTAGAGTTTTCTCTGGATATATGCCCAGAGTGGGATTGCTGGATCATATGGCAACTCTATTTTTAGTTTTTAAAGGAACCTCCATACTACACTTTAGTTTTGAGTTTCCTAGCTCTCTCATTCTCTGTTTGTCTCTCTCTCTCAGCTATTTAATTTTTTTTACCTATCTAATTTTCACTGAACTTTGTTCAACTTTTTTTCCCCCATACTTAGCACTTTCTAGAGGAGAGTCTAAAACAGTTGCCTTTCCAATCCTTAGTGACTTTTGACCTCTGGACATTCTCCAATTCCTTTTATACTTTGTAACATATCTTTCTACAAACATTTTGGTAAAGGCAGCCAATAGTAACCAACACACCTTTTTATTCTGCCTTTTTCCAATCACTTTCTCTAGAGCAGCTGTCTCATTATGTATATGACTTACCTTCCAAGTTATGGCAGATAGAACTTTTGTTACAGCTCAACAGAAATCTCTAGGTTTCTGTTTTCTTTTTGTTATTCCTCAACTATTAAACAAATGCCACACAGTTCAGTTTTTTAATGTCAGCATATCAATTACAGCTAATTTTTTGTATTATTTAAGGTAAATAATTGTTTATGGTAAGTGGGTATTATAACAAACACCTCTGAATTTCAGTGTTTTAACATGATCCGTTTATTTCTCACTCACACGAAGTACAATGTGGATATTTCCAGTCTTTACACAGTGCTGGACTTGGTCATCTAGGCATTTAGACTCCGTTCATGTTTTGTCTTTGCTATCCTCAGTGCCTCAGAGGCTTCTGATAGCTTGTCTGCCTCTGGCTGGCAGTTAGGGAAAGGGAAGACATGGACATTACTTGGAGGAGTCCTTAATAGGCTACATCTGGAAGTGATTGATGTACTTCAACTCCAAGGACAATCCTTTGGCCACAACTAGGTCAGATAGTCACATCTAAGTGTAAGGGAGGCTAGGAAATGTAGTCTGGTTTCCCCAGCAGGCAGTAGAAACACCTTTCATAAACACAGAATATCTGCTACAGAGTCTTACTGTCTATGTATTGTCACCTATGTATTATAAAAAGCATTGTCATAAAAACTCTGTAACACATATCATCATGTGTCATCACTGTCATTGACAAATTTCTTGAACACCCAGAGATAATCATTTTATTCCTCAGCAACAATATTCTTATACTGTAAAATAAGATATGCAACATATTAGGAAAGTTATATCATGTTAAAAAATTCTTCTGGGACAACTCTGTAACTTTATCAATTGGTTAAGGACAGGGACAAGCAATGTACTAGTATCCAAACAAAATGACTTTTGCAAAAAACTATTAACTCCTACAGTATATAGATATGCAAAACCAAATTTCACTTTGTTTCCATTCTCCTGAAATGCACCCTATAATTACACTTAATAGTCCCTAAGTAAATACCATGTAAACTAGAGTCATTTTTAAAGGAGAGAAGCAATCACATATTCACACTGTAATGATGGGGTATTTACATGGCAATTACCAAGCCATTATATTGTCTTTCCTTTAATTTAGTCAACTCCATCTCCTAATCTTGTTCAGGCAAAATGGTTGAGCTAGATAACTTTTAACTACCAAAGTGTATATTTCTTAAAGCAGTTGTCCTTGGCATTTTTGTAATTATTCTGATGGTTGTTTTCCTTATTTTAATAATTTGGGAAAAGAACATTTTAAACATCCTTATTTTAATAATTTGGGAAAAGAACATTTTAGACATCCATTAAGCAATTATGCAAATCTATCAAACTGGTCGTTTAAAAAATATCCTGATCATAATCATTATTCACCTTCACTATTGAAAATTAAATATTAAATTATATATAAAGAGTATAAGAGAAAATTCCAAAATATAAACTTGAATAAAAATAAAAATTAAATTATAAAAAATCCTTTCAGTTATGTGTATGAGTGACATATTGCTTTTAAACTAAATTTTTAATTGAAATATGATGTGTATAAAAAATGTACAGTTTATAATTTTATAACTTGAGTAATTTCCATAAATTGAACTTACCCCTGTACTATTTCCTCACATCATGAATAGAGCATTACAAACATCACAGAAACCCTTTTCATGTCCTATTCCAATCATCATCCTAAAGTTAACTTCTATCCTGATTCGATTGCTATAGATTAGTTTTACCTATTTTAAAATTGTAGAAAGTTAGAATTATACAAACTGTAATATAGTGGATTCTGGGTTGTGCTATCCAAATCTCCCTTCTAGACTAAAGCATTTACTATCATGGCTCTCAAGAATATCTGCTGCTGACAGTTCACATATGTGTTCCTCTCAGAGAATTGTCCTTGGAGGAAAGAAGCTGCATCACCCAAGACTATACTTTCTCCAGGAAGGCAACATACTTCTAATACCACATGCAGTACAATAACCAAGCCCCCTTACCTCAATTTGGGACCAATATAAAAGGCCATCTCAGCTCCAGAGTTCTCAATGGAATCATCACAGATTTCTGTTGCAACATATTGCAGTAGAACATCTTTCTATACTCAGATTAATTTCTCTCAATCCCTTCAAATATTGTTTCTGAGATCATCCTCCAAGAAATTTCTGTCTCTACCTCAGAGACCATTCCAGAGAACACATCTAAGAGAGTTGGTAAAGGGAGTGTTTCCAAGAAGAAGGCTCTAAACTGAGTTTTTGAAACTGAATTATTTGCTGTCAGGCTGACAGTGAGAGCCATTATTGAAAGTAGGTGGAATACTGATAACTCCTGGTGTACACTGATAGTGTAATTAATTGTCAAAACTCCCATCAGTGGTGAATGGAATAGGAGAGAATGCACTAGTCATTCAGTGCCTGGTGTGTTAGACAAGTATGGGAGAAGGACTAATTTAGAGTACTGTGGAATCGAACTGCTTTTGCTGGGTAATCTCATGGCATTGAAGACAGACAATGAAAGTCTGAGTTTGATTAATCACCAATTAAGGCTAAAATTGAAAGCCAGAGGGCCTCTTTGGCAGCTTGGAGACTCATCTCTTGCAGTTGGATGCAGAAAGAGCTGAGGTTGAGGCAAAAGGCTAATAGAAAGGGAAGCAGAACTCCAGATACAGTGAATTCTCAACTCATGTAGATCTCATAATCCAAGGTTAGGGCCCTTTATTGGGAAGAATAGGGACCATGATATTTTGGCATGAAAACATCTGGATCAGTTTACTTGAGAACTTTGAAATGCTGAATCTCCATTATTCTTTGGGTCTTATCACATTTAATACCATATCAGCTTGTCCAGATGTGGGGCACATAAGGGAAGAAGGAGGAGTGAGGCTTAAAAGTTGTAAGCAAATGGCAAAAAAAAGAGTCAGGATCCTCATTAAAAATATTGAACTTATTTATTATTGATTATTTGTTATTTTTAATGTCCATGTTAGATAGGAATAATTGGAGCATCTGTAGGTCATTAGTTGATTTTATAGTCCAAGACTTGCTTGAAACCTTTGTATAATTTGATCAATGTCAGTTTTGCCCAGTCTTCAAGAGTTTTCCACTGACCCTGTGGTATTTTCAAGGGTTGCTTTCCGAACTCATATTTTTGTCACTTCAGAATGGTGAAACTGCTAAAAATCCACTGGTTTTCATTTTATTTATATTTAAGTTTTGATATTTAGAATATTAAATTCTAAATATAGAAAGATCCTCTGGTTGGTCTTTGTATATTTAGAATTTGGAATATGCCTTACGGAAAAAGCACCAAAATAAAAGACTCATGCTTCTGTGCCTCTCTTCTCTTTGGGATCTTGACCCATATGTATCAGATGCTTCTGTAGCCAAGAACTCCATTTTCTGCTTTCCAAGTCTTATAAGGCTACAAAAGACTCTGCAGGTTTGTTTTTTCCTCAGCAGTAGCCTTCTGCTTAGATTTGCCAAAAACAGGCCACTGGCCTTGAGGCAAGATTGACTTATTTCTGTTTGATTTCCTTTTTTTTCGAGATCTTAGCACCTTAAATCTTTGCTTTCTCAGCAGGGCTCCAAGAGTTTTTTTCTATCTTTATATCTATGTATGTCAAATATCAATCTGATTGTTTCAGTGGGAGTATTGTACTTCTAAAAGTTGTTCATTTTAACTAGAGAAGAAAGTCTCTCATTGACGTTTTGAAATTAAAATTCCACATTTTCTGCTTAAGCCTAGATACAGAGAGAAATATGAAGACAAATATTGTGTCTAAAAAATAAATGAGTGAAGTCAAATGCAGTTTATATAAAAAGCTATATTAAGTTTCAGCAGTTGTGAATTTTGTTAAGTCAGTGCATCCTTTCTCTATTTCTCTATTTGATATTGTACTTCTACCCATTTTGTAAATAAATTTCTTTTTCCTAACCAACTAAATGATTTTTAGGTAATGTCATGATGATTCTATTGGTTGAGTTCAACTCCAAACTTTTTCAATCCAAGTCTTTATGTTTTAGCATTATCTCCAGTCACATGTATGTTTAGAGTGTTTTTACACTGTATTTTATTATCCTGAAAGTTAGTGAATACATCACCTAATGTAAAAAATGAGTTGTTTGTGAACACTATAACTTATTTTTTTAAACCGCTTAGTAAAACATTTTGCAAGTAGAATCGCCTTATATCTAAACTTGAAATATATTGTACGTTTATAACTAACAGACTGCATTTTCTACCTAAAGAATCATATCACCTACTTTTTAAAAAAACTTTCAATTCATATATAATTTTTTGTGTGTTCCCTTAGAGAATGTTTGATCTTGTTAAGTAGAATCAATTATCAATTACAGCAGAAAACCAAATGTTTTATTGTGATATTTTTTATATTGAAAATCAATGTCACAACATAGCACTAACTCATGGAATGTAGGTACATTTTGTGTGCTTCATGGGTCTTTTGAGGTAAAAAATCCCTAAAATTATTGGATATGTTTTAGACCTCACAGCTTTTTTGTTCAAGACGCATCAATATATGTATTATCTTAAGGTCTTAAATATGTACGATATTTAAATTTGGTGAACTTACAGCACATATATGTTAAAGATTAGAAAACCTTAGTAAGAGCAGTGAATGAGATTCTAAGGACTTGATAGAAGGTATTTTGTTTTTATTTTTGTTTTTTCTCTTCAATTATTTTTATTTATTTATTTCTCATTTTATTTTATTTTTGCTATTGAAATTGAAGCACAGGTGTTTTGTTCCTGTTGTTACACCTAGAAAATTAAGCTTTGCTTTTAGGCCTTGAAAATAAAGCAGGGATAAAGTAAATTTAAAAGCTGCAGGATACCATTAGAAATAAACAGAGGAATGTTAAATGTTGATTAAAGATCAAAGAATAGTAGCAGAATTAATTATGTGGAAGCTGTGAAATCACTTATAAAGGACATAAAGCCAAGCCAAGGGAATTGGAAACTTATTACTAATTAATTCTTATAATGCATTAATAAAACAGACAAGGCACATCTTAATATTTTTGGTGGAAATTTGGCTGTAGTATCCAAGTTCATTTCTGAAAGGTATATGATTCAATTGATTAAACCCTAAAAAACTGGCTTTAGAACATGCACATCCAAATGGAAGATGTTGCAATACAAGTGTAAGTGCTACTGAGTTACTAAATCTGGGATTGTGAGGGGGTTTAAATGATATGAATGTAACAGGATAGTTATAATGAAGTGTGCCAATTCCAACAACTCTATGGGGAAAGTAGAGTAAATCAAACCTAACCACCAATTTTTGCAGAGCGAATCATATAGAACAAAATGAGAGGCACTTAAAAATAATTTAGAGACAACGTGATACCATGCATTTAGAGGCTTTAAACAGCTCCTTTCATTCTATATGTTTAAAAATCTTAAGTATTTATAAATTATGTTTTCTGTTGTGTGATTTAATTTATACAATGACGAAAATTATGTATATAATTAGCTAGTTTCTGATTCTTGGATTTTACTCTGATGAAGATATTGTAAATGGTTATACTTCATATTTATTATTCATTAATTTTTTATCTTAGAAATATTCTGCACATTTCATAGAATCTTAAGCTTGCTTCTTCTGGAATGGTTTTATACCTTGTTTAATGGCAGCACTTTTGTCCTATAGCTGGACATCAGCAAATTTTGTAGAAACAGATTTTTAAGACTTGCTTTTACTTAGTAAATATATTTGAACGCATATGTAAACGTTTCTTCCGAAGTTCTAAGGGCTCAAAAACAATAATGATAAAAATTTTATTGAAAAGTGTAAATATGCAATTAGTATTTTGAAAAATACTCAACAATAATAATAATGACCATCATTTAACAATAATCTAAAAGATTCACAAAAGTATAATGTGTATTAGTAGTCCCAAGTTTTGTTGACTGCTAGAAACATCAACAGATCAGAAGTTTTCACTTACAGAACACCTTATGGATTGGATCTACTTCAAGCCTCATGGAATCAAACCATATCTAGATGACCTGTATTAAAACTCTGATTTAGGGGAGGAAATTGAGATGGTGACATGGGAAGCAGTTTCCTCTTCCCTTCAGTTGTGAGAACTATAAAGTGAATACTGTGGGGTTGTCTACCAGCACATACATTAGAGTAAAATGGAGGTGGTTATTTGGGAAAATAATAAAGTAAGAGTTTGTACATCCTGAAATGGAAAAATCAGTGTCAAGTGACATTTATACTGACTACACGGAAGTAGCCAATAATCAGGGAAGCTGCCGGGCACCATATTAGAAAGATGACATATGGAAATTATGTTTCTTGGTTTGATGGAATATGTACACATAGCACTTAAATTCATCATACTTTTCTTATGGTACATGCAGGGATGGGTAATAAAACTCTCTCTCTGTCTCTCTTCCTTTTTTTTCTGTGAGGATGAGGCATTTAAATTCTTTTATTCAATAAACAGTCATTGATCCAGTCCATGAAGATCTTGTTTTAGGTTCTGAGTTTCAGTGGTGAAAAAATAGTAAAAGTCCCTGCTGTTATGAACATTGTGATCTAGTATGGAGAAAAGTAATAAACACATAAAAATAAATGCATGAAATACATTTAGATAGTGATAAGTGCTACCAGGAAATAAAACAGGGGGATGTCAGAATATCCTCAATAAGTAGGCATCTCTATTAGGAATGGTTACAACATAGCAGCAAACTTTCCCCAGGAAGTGAAGAGAGACAGAGACAGAAGTAGAGAGGCCTCAGTGTCTTTCATAACAATCTCAATAGTACTGTTTCATCATCTCTGCCGTATCCTATTGGTCACATAGACCAACTCTTTTACAGTCAAATGTATGAATGCCAGCAGGCAGGGATTGCTAGGGGACATTTGGGAACTGGCTGCCACATACAGTAGAGGTCAAGGAAAATGGAAAGTGCAAAAAGGATGTGGGAATCTTTTTTTGTTTGTTTGTTTTTTGGCTGCGCATGGGATTTCTCTAGTTGCAGCGAGCGGGGGCTACTCTTTGTTGTGGTGTGTGGGCTTCTCATTGAGGCGGGTTCTCTTGTTGCAGAGCATGGGCTCTAGGCACGTGAGCTTCAGTAGTTGTGGTGCATGGGCTCAGTAGTTGTGGCTCACGGGCTCTAGAACACAGGCTCAATAGTTGTGAAACACGGGCTTAGTTGTTCCACGGCATGTGGGATCTTCCTGACCAGGGATCGAAACTGTGTCCCCTGAATTGGCAGGCAGAGTCTTAACCACTGTGCCACCAGGAAAGTCCAGGATATGGGAATCTTTTGATAATTTATTTTTATTTCTGAAATGTGGTTATGTTAGAAGCAAGACTAAATTAAGAGAGAATATATGTGTGATCAAGAAATGGAAACAACATCTATAAACTGAAAACTTGACTGAAAAGGAACAGTGAAGCATATGGTAATTGTAAGGGAAAGAGAAAGAAAATATGAAAATCTGAAACTGCAGACAAAAAATCATTGGAGAGCAAGAGATTAAAAAGGTTTCTGAGAATGAAAAATGAGGGAGCTAGGTGTGGAGAGAACACAGAGGTAAAGCATTTAGGCATGGATGGAAAGGTGGGTACTACTCCCTGTGTGAATGCAGAGATTATTAAAGGATAGACACAAAGACTAAGATGTTTCAGTATGGAAAAACAGATTGACGCAAGAATTTATACACTGTGATCTTCAAGTGAAATAAGGGCTCTCAGAGTAAGAACCTTCTAAACCTGGGTTCCAGACTTAATAACAACAACACTTTTTCCCCCAAGACTACCAACAATCTCAACTTCATGTTTATCCTTAAACTCTGACTAGCCTAAGCATTGAATAAAAACAAGTCATCCATTTTCACCTTTAATACTAAATATTTTAACGTTACTTGACATTGCTGACATTGCTAGAGAAAAGTGCACAACCTTGAAACTGAAGCCATAAATCCACACTTTCCAGACATACCTGGGTTCTAAGCACAGTCATAATGATCTTTGTAGTGCCATAGGTTCTTTGTAAAACCCGTTGACACCATTTTTAAGTCTACAGAAATAATGCCTCCCTCCTGTAAAGGCAATATTCATACCTCATATTTTAGAGATTAAAAATAATGTCAGAAAAAAGAAAAACACACTTCCATCCCCTTTACTTCCTAATCATACCTATTCTACTTTTTCATTCTGTCATAGAGACTGTACTATCTCTCATTTTTCAAAGCTCATATCTCTTCTTTCCTTCTGCCTCCTACAAATCTTTTTCAGGAAATTTACACCCCTAACTACTTACATTATTCCATTATTCATTCATATTCATTCATTCATTCTCATCCCCCCTCTCTCTCTCCCTCTCCTCCCTCCATCCCTCTCTCTCTCCTTTCCCCCTGTTGCTCTCCTTCCTTCCTTTTCTCTTTGATCCTTGTTCTCTGTCTTCCCTCTGTCTTTGTCCCAGTTCTTGTGTATAAGCATTCTTTCATAATGAAAACAACCAATCAACCAAGAAAAAGCCTATCAAAATCCATTTCCTTACAGAATGCATCCTTCCTTTACCACAATATCATCTTGAAATAATGTTTTGTACTTATTTTCTCAACCTTCTCATATTACTCAGTGGCACACATTTCTTAAGACACTAGTGTCTGGCCATTAACACAAATAATTTTACCCAGTCCCTTTTAAATTATATTCAAGATCAACTTATGGTTTTTAGCTTTTTATAAAATTATACTTATTGATTTATATAAAATGTTTAGCATATCTTACCTCTCTACAGTTTTTGACAGTATTGTCCATATGCTGAGTTTTACAACATGTTCTCCCTTGGCTTCTGCAATTCATTTCTTCTGGTAGCGGCTGATTCTCCTACTACATTTCTGATGTCCCTGCCTTTGCAGGTCATCCTTGTCTACCCACACATTAAATGATGGACTTCCTAGCCATTTTTGATTTGATTACTTTTTATTTTTACTTTAACTGTTACTCAACAAATCTTTAATGGCATATTAACTCTAATAATTTTATTTTTTATTTCAAAGCTGGGCACTCTTGAATCAGTATCTCTTTCTCTAAACTATACTGAATTTAAGAATGACATTATTGAAAGTTCACACAAACATTTCCACATGGAATTCCCATTTAGGATTACTTTAATTCAAACTTTTATTGAATTCATGATTTACCCTTCCAAGATATAATGTAATAAAAGTAAATTCTCTTGTCAACAAGCTCCACTTATTCTCTTCTCCTTTTTTCTTATCATAGTCCAACTTCATTGACATTTTTTAGTTGTTTTCTCAAATCTATTAATGAACTTGCTCTTGAATATAGATTCCCCCTGTACTACATTGCCACTGTTTAAATAATCACTGATTAGCCTTTACTTGAACTAATCCAAGAGAATTATCAGATCTCTTTACCAATAATCTCTCTCCAAACTGGCTTACCATGTACTGTATGGCCAAATTTCTTCTTAAAAGAAAACAACAACAAAAAACTAGAGGTGTGTATACCAACCAGGTTTAACTTATATGATTATCTGTGCCATAAAAGATAGCATAAATTCTTTAGCTTAATCAAGAGACCCTACATAATCTCTCTCCTAACTTACTCCCATGCGTTGCACACCCTGCCCTCTTTTATATCTTGTGATCGTCAAAAATGTTTCTGAGATATAAAAAGCTCTTTAATGACTCAGTGTTTCTGGTCTCTCTTACTGAATGCTCTTCTTGATTTAACTTTCAACTTGGAAAACTTTTGCATGTCCAAAATTCTTATTGAAATGTTTTTCCTTCTGTTATTTCCCAAAACATATTAAGTTTTTATATTCGTTTTTTTTTTTTTTTTTTTGAGGTACACAGGCCTCTCACTGTTGTTGTGGCCTCTCCCGTTGTGGAGCACAGGCTCCGGATGCGCAGGCTCAGTGGCCATGGCTCACGGGCCCAGCCACTCTGCGGCATGTGGGGTCTTCCCGGACCGGGACACGAACCCGTGTCCCCTGCATCAGCAGACGGACTCTCAACCACAGCGCCACCAGGGGAGCCCTAGTTTTTATATTCTTTACAACAATTGCATTTTAATCTTCTTGTCTCCTGAGAAACCTGATTGAAAATCAAGATATGCTTCCTGAATGATTTAGACTGGGCATGTCAACAGAACTGGTGGGATAAATTTTGAAGGAAGTTTATATGACGACTGGTATGAGGGCCTTGGACCTTGTGAAATGTAAATTTATTTGAAAAGAAAGAGTTTCGCACATTTAGAGTACTACACTGTATCTTTTTCAAATCCCACATTAACTTCAAACAATTGCTATGAGTTAAGGATCTGTGCTGCAGAAAACAAAGATGACCTGTCTGTTTGGAACATTCTTTAGTTACATTTGTCCTCCAGTTCCATATTTTGGAAGTGTGTTCCTTATTGCCTCCAGTTTATTTCCCAATTTCCTTTATCACTTATCCTTAGGCAAATTGTTTCTCTTGACAGACTTTGCTTATCTAAATATTATTAATAATAAAGACAGCACAGCATGAAGTGCATCCATTGATAGGTTGGTAGACAAGAGAAATAAAATGAATAAAAGTTAGGTAAATGGTAAAAATAAGACACATGGAACTTTTATATAATAAAACAATCAGATAAATACTACTCCCTATCATAAAACAGAGAATATGACTCTTAAGAAAACAAAGGCAATGAAAAATATTTGATAACCAAGAAGAAAGAATATATTAGGGAGTAATAAATGTTTTCACTTTTGTAAAGGATACCTAAATTTTAAATAAAGATATAAAATAAGTGAAACAAATTAAAAACAATAAGGATTAGAAAGGATACATCTTAAAAGTGAGTCAAGGAAAGAAATGTCACTTTTGAAAAATCATGTTAATTTGCAGTAGATAATGAATGAATGAATGAAACCCAAGAGATGGTAATATATAAAGATGTTAGGCAAAGGTGATACAACTTAAGACATAAGTGAAGCTCCTGAAAATTACTAACACTACAAAAGAGTAGTTATAGTCATTAGATTAAAATTTGAATCTCCAGATCAAATGGCATACTGATGAAAGAGGAATTGATAGAGGGCTGTAAATATTTACTATAGCCTTATATAGTAATGAAGTAGTAGAGTAAAATAATGTATTCTATGGAAATTTGGGGTGGGCAGGGAGGCCTCTGCTTTCAGTTATCACCAAGATAAAGTTTTACGGGTATTCAGGTGAAGACACATTACAAAAAATATAGGAAAAAATCTAGTTTGTCTCAGTACTTTGCACTAAAACATTCAGCATAAGATGACTGAGGAGCAATGTCTTACAAATCTTAAGAGAAAATAATCGTAAACCAAGATTTTTTTTTGGCCTCACCAAGTTCTCATTCAAATGTAAAGACAAAAAAATCTCAAATACATAATGTGCTTGGACATGACAGCATCCAAGCACTCCTGACAAAAATTGAAATTTTTAAAATTCAGCCAACTGATGTAATATAAATTAAAATAAATCAGGGCTGATAAAACTGTGGTATAAAAGGACTTTCAGTAAGCATTGAATACATTTAAATATATAACAGAATGGAGTATGATATGTCCTATCAATGGGAAACTAGTTAAATAAAATATGGCAAAATGAAATATTATGCAGCCTTTACAACAGTAAAATAAATTTTTTCTCACCAGTATGGAAAGATATGTAGGATGAATTGCTAAGCAAAATTTCCTCTTTCTATAACGTATGAGTGTGGGTGTTTGAAATTCCACCATATGAAAATGATCTTTATAAGCATTTGTATGAAGACATAATCTACTCACTGAAACAGAAAGTGGATAAGGAACAAAACAGAACAGAACTTTATGATTTTCTGTGTAACTGACCAAAGATAGGTATTTGAGATCAACAGAAGGGTGATTCTCTACATGGTCATTCAGAGAGTCAGGCTATTGCAGTCTTTACCTTCCTCAATGTATATTCTCCACGGTCAACGTAAGCATTTCTACCCTAACCTGGAAGAAGAAAAATAGCAAAGAGGACACCAAATGGTTTTATGGTCTATGGCCTGAAAGTGGCACACAACACTTCCAGTACCATTTCTTGATAGTAATCAGTCATGTGGCTACACATACCTGTAACAGAGGCTGGAATGTATGTGCGAGAAGTGGAGAAAACAGCAGAACGTGTCAGTTTCTTCCATAGCATTCAGGATAAGTAAATGAGGAAATAGCTTGAGGACTAAAATATTGAGATATTGAAATCTGATCAAAATATGTTTATCAGCTTTCCTTTTTAAGGTTAGAGGGGAAGAGAATATTAAGGCCTAAAGATGAATGAGGAGTGCTGTTCTGGGAGATGTGACAGAACACATGAGAAGGAAAAGTTGAATAGAGAGTTCAATTAAAATTTTACCTATTCTGGGTTTTGCTGATGCTGTTGCTGCCACCGGGAGACATACCAGCCTTAGTCAACCTCACCGTATTTTTTCTACATCACCGTCAACAATGAGTCCCTGGACAGTGTCTCCTTTGAGCTTTTTGAAGATAAAGTTCCAAAGACAGCAGAAAGCTTTTGTCCTCTTAGCATTGGGAAGAAAGGTTATCAGGATGCCTGCTTTCACAGAATTATTCTGGGGTCTGTGTGCCCGGGTGGAGACTTCCTATGCCTTAATGGCACTGGCGGCAAGTCCATCTATGGGGAAAAGTTTGATGATGAGAGCTTCATCTTGAAGCACACGGGTCCTGGTATCTTGCCCATGGCAAATTCTGGGCCCAACACAAACAGTTCCTACTTTTTATTTGCATTGCCAAGACTGAGGGGTTGGTCTTTGTCAAGGTAAAAGAGTTTATAAATGATTTAGAAGCCATGGAGCACTTTGGGTCCAGGAATGACAAGACCAGCAAGATCACCACTGCCCACTGTGAAAAACTGTAATAAATTTGACATAGCTTTTATCTCAATCACCAGACCATTTCTTTTGTAGTTCAGGAGAGTCCCCCTCCACCTTCATCTGCTCTCATTACCCTATAACTTTTGTGCTCTTGCTACTGTTCCTTGGGTTCCATATTTTCTTTATCCTTCTCCAAGTCTAGCTAGGTTGAAGAGTTAAGTTTATGATTATAAAATAAAAACTAAACAGCAATTTAAAAAATCTTACCTATTCTGCAGTTTTATCTAAATCTGATCAAAGAATAAATGTATCTTTCAAATACCTTATACCATTTAATATACACAGCTTTGTGAATGAGCTCAATCATTTGACTATATGAGGAAGGGAGTTGCTTGATCCTTTGCATAGTACAAAAAAAAATTCTGAAATAAAGACATTGAAATTTATCCAAATCTGTGTTGATATTCAAATGCTAAAACTCTTTTTATTTACACTTGATTTTCCTTTTGTGAATGGGTTTTCAAGTACTGTGTTTAAATATCAGGTCTGATCCCTCACTAAATTGGAACTTATCCTGTAGGGAAATAATTCTTTCTCTTCAGCTCTCCTTATGGTAGGGTATTGTCATTGCAGTCAGTATACTTGATGCTTAAAATCCTCATTTCCTTACTCCTTTCTTTGTCAATTGTTTTACATATCCATGAAACTAAAATTGTTGAATTAGATAGTTTTGGGCCCTATATGTTTAAATATAAGAAACCTTTTCTGAAAAATGTGGTTTAAAGTACACCACCAACTTGAGATTTAACAAAAACATTAATGCATTTTACATTTTATCATGTTTATTACTGTCTAGCACCTTATTTACAATAAAAAATAATGAGTTGTAGAGATATCTATTAAGGGATTTCATGAGAAATGACTTCATTTTCACTATGAGACTAAATGTAGGCAGCAGTACAGTATTGTTCAGGATAAATGACTGTTTGATAGGCTGATTATACCAGGAGGAATAACCTTCTCTGTAGTGCACAAAGATTCTCAGGCTCAGAAATCCAGCCAAGTACAAGTAGAAACATCCCTGAGAGACCTTTTCTGGCAATGGATGAGAGCTTTTTCCTTTAGGACGTTCAGAAGTCAGTGCTTACAATTTCACCAGTAACCAATGTCTATTTAAAGTGTCCCTTGTTAGTGAAATGATGGTGATATAGATTCTCCTCAAATTTAATTCCAAAAGATAGGAAGCGCTGTCAAGAACAAGTAAAAAAGAATAAGGCAAATGTACATGACAGTGTAAAACTGAGCACAAGTTCTTCTACTATATACTTATAAAGACTTCACAAATAAAAATGTGTATGGTAGTCAAGTAGAAATCAGGCCACGGAGCTTAAAACTAAAAATATCCTGTGTGCTGAGAATCATCTCCACCCTTTAATTTCTAGAAGTGGTCATCCATGTGGCATAACTTTGAAGGATTATTTTTTAAGTCTCTCTCTTTGTTCTCTTAGTTTCAGACTTTGGGTTACTGATGGGTAGAACTGGTGTTGAGTAAAAGAATGCATATAGTGCAAACTTAGGGACAATAAACTTTTATATAATAATAATTATATTGAAAAATTTTATTCTTCCTAAGATTCACATGTACATATAATCCCACATCATTTTTAGAGTCACTTAGCTTACTTTTACACCTTGGGGAACTCTGGGATAAACAGGAATTTTTTTCTGAAACTTATTAGAAGATATTTATGTGCATTTTGGGAGCTAAAGATCAGGGAGAGGGCTAGGTAAGGAGTTAAGTGAATTCGGAGCTGTTTTTAAATCACTCTAGATATAGTAGTGAATTCAAAGGTTATACTGCAGAAAATTTAGACAGTCTCTTCAGGAAATGTTAAAAGGCTGTTTTAGTTGAGGACTCCATTTTTCTTACTGCTACACAGGTGACATAAGCATTATTTACACATAAAATACAGAGTTACCTTTTAATTTTTAAGTGAATCATAACTGGAAAAATTTTAATGAGCAAAAATATGTGTGCATGTGGCAGAGTCTCTAAAATCGTTAATAAAAATTTTGAATTGAATGTAGTTATCTGCTGTACTTGATAGAATAGCAATTTCTTAAGCGTCAGTCCTCAAGTCCATATTTCCTTCAACTCTGGAATCATTACAAATGAGACATTTTACTTTGTCTTCATTCTGCTTCCACACTGAGAACTGAATGAACATTTGCCAAGTAGCAGCAGAATATTATTTTTTAACACACATATCCTTATATTTCTCTATGATAGTTCATAATCTTTTACCCAGTTTACTGGTCACAGTTATAAAACCCGTCTTCAGTTGTACATTCTCTATCTCTCTCTTGTTCTCATGTTTACTCTTTACTGGCATTACTCTATGCTTTCCAAATCCAAGTGAATCTATTTAAAATACTTGGGCCAGGCACATTTTCAAGCTGTTGATTCTTTCTGTACTCTTCATATAGAACAAGCAACATAGACATATTGTCCATCTATACAAAACAGGGTTAAGTCAGAATGGTTCCTTTGTAAAAGACATTTATTCAATGAGAAGTGATCTAGGTTGGTCAGAAGAACCCAGAAATCACACCAAATGAATAATTCTTCAGAGAATTCCAAACTCTTTTGTACCTCAGCATGTGTCTGAGGTCAGGGGCACTATGATCTCCAGCTCAGGAAAGAAGTCCATCTCAGATTTCTCAGAATTATTGAGTGATGATGATCCTTTAAAATAATAAGCATGGGGAAGTTTTTTAATTTCTACCAATTTAATTAAGATATCTTTCCTTATTCTTAAAATATAAATCATATTTGCAAGAGGCACACTTTTTATTGGGAATTTAGACAGGAAATTTCATAAATCTTTTCAAGATTTTTTCAAAGTTGGGTCTTCTAAATGCATGCCATTTTCCCAAGACTTATATAATTTTTGTAAAGTATTATCATAGGTTTTCTATTTTGTTCTTCACAAGTTTGGAATTTGGGAAGGCAAATGTCATTCTTTCTATTTTACAGATTAAAAAATGAGACACAACTTAAATAGTTTATCATTGGTCATATCTAGAAAGTACTTATCCTGATTCTTATTCAGTGCTATTAACTATGTAGTTATTTTCATTTCATATTCTGGGATCTTATTTATTTGGGTTCACCCATGCATATTTTTCTTTTAGAAAACTTGTACAAAGATAAAATCATTTAAAAGATTACTTAGTCATTTTAAAATACCTGTTTAAGTGCCTCCTGTGAGGAACCATGGAGACATACAGTAATAAAACAGAATATAGATTAATTCTGGTTAGGATATATTTCAGTTAAATACAAGACAGAGAGACCCTTTAGGAAAGTTTTGCCATACTCTTACTCCACCTAGCAGAATATTCCCATCATTTGCAGTATGAAATATGCCTTGGTCAAGGCCCTACCAGTAATAAGCAGCAGAAGAGTGTGTTGTGCATATTGGTTCAGTCTCAAACTAAACTCCTTTGCTTAGAGAGGCTAATTTTATTTGTTCTTTTGTTTGTTTTGTGGACTCTTTGTAGTATCTTTTTATCATTTAAAATCTTGAAGGTATAAAAATACGTGAACCCATTTTGTGCATTTCAGCATTACTCAAGTTCTGAAGCTTTTAGTCATGTCATGTTGTCCATGAAATATGTGATAGATGTGCTCTTTCCTTGAGCATCATATTTGCTTCTACAAACATATCTCAAAGTATAAGGAATTTGTAATTTTCAACATAACTGACAGGACTGGCAGACACTTTTCTCAATTGACTTGGTACATGTTTTGTTATACATAAGTTATGAAAGCAGCATTTATTTCTTTACAATTTTAAATTCTCAGAGCAGCAAAACAGATTATAACATAGACTAGTTTCAAAATTAAATGAAAATAATATTTAAAGTATTTTAGAATGTAACACTTTGCATTTTATTGTTGAAAGTACTTGAAGCAACAGAAATGATGAAGTTTGGTAGAAATGCAAAGCCGATAAACACTGTAAGTTAAAAACAACAATTTGTGCTAATAGTACACATACTGCTTTCAATACACAGTGCTAAGCTGCCTTAACATCAAAGAGTATTCTGCTTTGTAGATTCAAGGTAGTAAACTGTTTTATGTTTCAAGTTTCAGCTTGGTGCAAATTGAATCAACTGAGTTGCAAATTCAAACTTATCATAAAAGTGGTAACTGACCATTAACTACAATGTAATGCTGTAAACATGACCCTATTGTGAAACTACAAGACAGCCTGTTCTAGAACATGACAAACAGTTAGGAGGAACAGGAAAAGTCATTGTATTTGTCACTAGGAACAAGAAAGATAAAAGGAACATGATCCTGTGCTGTTTCGTTGTTTGCTTCACAGTTTTAAGACACGCACTATGCTCTTAATGGCAAATGCCTAGAGGAATGGTGCCTTCATTTTAAATTACAGTTATGTATGTTTAAGAGATTGTATCGGCATTTTCAAGGAGTTGCTTCTCTATATTAGATATTTTGTTTTAAGTGCAGCAAAAGGCCAAGCTCAAATTCATTCCTAATGAGCCATGTGTTAATGTCAAAGTCTCTGCTGTCCAGTCAAATGCCAAAGAACACATCTGACTTTATAATGAGCCAAACAGTTGTCTCTTCATAATCTCAGTTAGCCTTCTGTTAGATAGCTGCATCCAAAATTTATCACAGTGGTGGAGGTTGTGGCTGGGATGGCTGAAATCCAATCAAAGATGTAAAACTTCTCATATTGTGTCAGTATTATCTCCAAGGCTTTACCATTCAATCTCCACGTTGAATACACAGACCCAACGGATTCCAGATGGAATGTTGCCTGAATCTGATCTACTCTGTACACTAGTTGAGAAGAGATCAAAACCAGCTGACAGGCATCAAGTAAACCAGCCAGTGGCGGGGTGGTTGGAATGTAGGTAAAAGTTTGAAATGACACTGCCAAACTTTTCTTTTCCCTGGAGGACACTCTTTCCAATTGACCAACTAATTCCGCATACTTCTAGGCTCTAAATTTTGTTTGGTTTCTGATTTGACACTTGCTGACATCCAAAAAGTTTAATGTTTATCTTGGCTATTCTCTAGGTAATATGTTATACCTACTTAACATGAAAATGAATGCCTTTACATAGTCATGGGTAATGAAAAGGATATCAAGAAATAAGAGGGTTTTAGGATGTTTTGGATAAAGTGTCATAAATACACATTACAACTGTGCATTGATATCAGATAATTCAGGAAAGTCTATAAAACTGAGGAACATTTGTATTATATTTTTGTTTCATTTCCTAGTGAGTCAGTTATATAAGTTCCTAGATTGATTTTTTTCAAGTATTTACTCTTAAGTGTGAGTGAAATTAGAATATTCATACATTAAGACCAAAAATATTTTACTTTAGTAGTGATAGAAATACATCAGAAGGAAAATGAGATAAGTAGAAAAAATAACATTAGAAAGAAATAGAGTTAAATGTTCCTGTCTTTGATGAGATTATAAGAATTATTATCTAACTTTCTTGGATTTTCCAAATTGTCTGTAATGAGACTACATTTTTTAAAAGTTTCAGTTGAAGTAGATGAATATCCACCTTCTGGCACCACACAAATTAAGCCCCAAGTGTGTTCTGCTCAGTGAAAGAAGGGAGAAGCATATTAAAATAATGTCACTGTCTGAATATCCTTGCTACATGCTTTAGGGTGTTAGTTTTCGGGTTTTTTGCTTGTTTTTTAACAAGCTTTATTTAAACATCTTTTAGTAATAGACTTAGCAACTAAAGTGGTGGTTTAAATAAATACAATTTCTTTTAATGTATTTATTGATAAACTATATCATTTAAAACAATATCAAATATGTCAGGTACCTAGGAATTAATATAACAAAACATGTGAAAAACCTGTACAGTGAATTTATAGAAATTGACAAGCTAATTCTAAAATTGGTATGAAATTGCAAAGGAGCAAAACAGCAAAGGTGGATTTGAAAAGGGCAAACGCTGGAGGACTTACACTGTCAGATACCAAAACTAATTCCAAACTATTGTGATTAAGACGGTGTTGGCAAAGAAGAGAATATGATCATTGAAAAGATCGATTTGCTTCAAAGCTAAAAGTGGAAATTGGCATAGTGATGCATCTACAGGTGGGGAATAACGAAGAGCGAGAGAAAGCAAGAGCAAGAGAGAGCTTCACAAATCTATGTCTTTGGCTCTAATTTCTTTCTGGAATTACAGATGCATGTATCCAACTATAACTAGGTCACATTATTTACCTCAAATTTAATATGTTCTAAAGAGAACTCTTTGTTTCCGTCTACTCTTCTCCCAAATGTATGTCTCTATCCGTTAGTAAATGGTTTTACAGTGCAATTCAACCAAAAATATGGGCATTATCCTTATTTCCTTTACTATCCTAACTCCATCCTATATCTAGTTCTATCCTACCACTGCCAACATAGTCAAAACTATGTTTATCTCTTGCATAAAACAAAGCAATAGTTTCCCAGTTGATGTCCTGATTCCACTCTTGTCCACCTCCTTACAATCTATTCTTAGCATAACAGACACACATTTTAAAAACATAAATCAGGGCTTCCCTGGTGGCGCAGTGGTTGAGAGTCCTCCTGCCGATGCAGGGGAAGCGGGTTCGTGCCCCAGTCCAGGAAGACCCCGCATGCCGCGGAGCAGCTGGGCCCGTGAGCCATGGCCGCTGAGCCTGCATGTCCGGAGCCTGTGCTCCCCAACGGAAGAGGCCACAACAGTGAGAGGCCCGCGTACAGCAAAAAAATAAAACAACAACAAAAAAAACACATAAATCACACTTCTGTACAAAAATATTAATAATGGTAAACATAAGAAATAATTGGCTCCTTTCCAACCTCTGTGCATTCTTTCTTTTACCTATTATATTGCTGCACACAAAGTCACTGAGATTTTTTTATTCTTTTTCTAATTCTGTGAAGGTTTCTACCTTGAATCCTTTGAACCATCTATATCTTTAACCCGTAATGTCCTTTACCTTGATCTTTGCTTGGCTGTGTCCTTACTGTTATGACCACAGTGCATGCTAATTTCTCTACCTGTCAATCCATTTAAAGTAAAATCCTGTATACCTAAGCTATTTAATTTTCAATATAATACTTATCATAATCTGATATTTATCTACTTCTTTATTTATACAACACCCAATAGAATGTAAACTCCTCATAAACAGGACCCTTGTTCTTAACTTTGTCCCTGGCACCTACAGTAGTGCCTACCATGTGTTGTTTTTTACATTTATTGTTAAAAGTAGAACAAGTGATGGGTTGCAAAGAAAAGGCATACTTTGCCAAGACCAAAGATTGGATTAGGGCTAGAATTTTAGTCCTGGAGTAAATAGGAAAAAGAGTCAAAGCAAGATAAAATATTAGAATAGCCACATTGAGAAGAACTAGTAAAATAATAACAGGTGGAAGAGGCATGTAATAAGAATATACAACAACAATATTCTCCTTGCATCTATAAGAGGATGATTACTTTTCTTTTCACTAATACAGAAAAGCTAGAGGTTGTGGACGTTTTTTCCCTAGTATTTGCACATTGCAGACTTAATGTTGGTGGCTATATTTCTATCTTCTAAACCTCAACGTTTGCTAGAACATTAATGATATTGGTCTCATTGGGGTTATTAGATGATATCATGAGTGAAGTCTGTAACTTAGCTAAATATATTTTCTCTAAGGGAAGTAATACAAAGCCAAGAATATTAAAATTTTAAACATTTAAATTGAAGAATTCAGTATTAATGAGGCCCTCATTGTTCCATATACTGGGTAGGAAACTAAAGCATCCCAAACGTTAAGTATGAGCTTCAGTTTTATACAATACACTGCTTTCAATACACAGTGCTGAGCTGCCTTAACATCAAAGAGTATTCTGCTTGCTTTGTAGATTCAAGGTACTAAACTGCTTTATGTTTCAAGTTTCAGCTTGGAGCACATTGAATCAGCTGAGCTGCATTTTTTTCTTTTTTTTAACAAAACCAATATTTAGATTGACTGTAAATTTTCAAGGTGTTTTCTTCTGTGTGTTCCCAGAACCTTAAAATAGTGCCAGGTACTTAGGAGGCAGTCGATAATTGCTCATGAGGAGATTTATTTGCTTTTTGAATGGAGCCAAACTGGTATGTATTCAACTGCAAAGTTATGTTTAACAATGGACAAACTTCTCAGTTGTTTATCATGTTACTTGACTCATGCCCTCTCTAAGCTTCCTTCCATGGGAGGAAAGGCACAGGAGGTGGAGATTATGCCAATGATGTCAAGATTCTCTTAGGTAGGTGAGTAGTTTCAGGATCTGTGAAGAGTCTGGGGCCTGTCACTGTTTCATGGATGCCAGCAGAAAACATGAGATACTTTAAAAGGCCTAGATCCTTTAAAAGGCTTTATGTTTTTAACAGTGTGGATAGAGGACAACACTAAGCCAAATTAAGAAATGCCTAGTGGGAAATTGGATTACCAGTATTTCATAAAATCACATATGGAGCAGTATTTTGATGTTTTGCTCAGGTCAGTTTTTACATTTCAGCATGAAATTCTGGTACATACATAACTGATGAAATGAAGTAGAATTCACCCATGATTTTTTTTTCTTTCTCATTGATATTTTCTCTGCAAAGGCAGATGCCAAAGGGGAAACTTACAGTGTTTGTCCTCTTAGAAATTTGTCTCAGATTGGAACAAAATAATTACAATTTTTCACATATTTTGAGTAGCTGCATTGGTATAGGACCTTGATACCTGTAGTTTTTACCACCATACTAACCTGGGTCACTTGTATTAAGATCCTGATTTGTCCTTTTGTTCAGACCTAAACAAATGTAATAGAATAGAATAGAATAGAATAAACCTACTGTTTATTCTAAATGGAATTTAGACAGTCAGGATGCCCTGCTTTAATTGAATCTCCTTTGCAACCATAATAATGAAAAATAGTATACAGTAAACATTACTTATTTTCTTTTTAATATAAAAACCATAGCCTGTTCAATGTATTTTTATTTACTGCTTATATTGTCACTATCTAATTTATTTTAAGAATTGCTGATAAACCCATTAAATATAAATATTAAAGCAATAGAAGAATAAGTGTTTTAAGATAAGCAGCATTCTAACTATGATTCAAAATTATGATTGAGTGTTCATAAATTAAACTTTTGCCTTTAGGAAAAAAGGGTTGTATTGTGTTATGACAATGCAATGTAAATGACATTAAATATATGGTTTAGATTTACGATCTAATGAATAACTTGTAATAGAAGACAATTAGACCTTAGCTTCAGTTGTAAAAAGTATAGAAAAGATAAATAATGATCAAGTACATCTAAATATGTGTAATATTTTATCTAGGACTATATTTGAGGATGTGGTAGTACTGTTAATCATAATAAGAATTATAAATTACTGTCTTTGATTTTCTTTTTTTCTTTTTCTTTTTCTTTTTTTGAACACTTGCTCAATAAGTGTTTATTAATATATTTAGGCACTTTATTTTTTTGACATTTTTATTGGAGTATAATTGCTTTACAGTGGTGTGTTAGTTTCTGCTTTATAACAAAGTGAATCAGTTATACATATACATATACATATATCCCCATATCTCTTCCCTCTTGCATCTCCCTCCCTCCCAGCCTCCCTATCCCACCCTTCTAGCTGGTTGCAAAGCACAGAGCTGATCTCCCTGTGCTATGCAACTGCTTCCCACTAGCTATCTATTTTACATTTAGTAGTGTATATATGTCCATATATACACTACTACTCTCTCACTTTGTCCCAGCTTCCCCTTCCCCTTCCCCATGTCCTCAAGTCCATTTGGTAGTAGGTCTGCGTCTTTATTCCTGTCTTGCCCCTAGGTTCTTCATGACCCTTTTTTTTTTTTTAGATTTTATATATATATGTTTTAGCATACGGTATTTGTTTTTCTCTTTCTGACTTACTTCACTCTTTATGACACACTCTAGGTCCATCCAGCTAACTACAAGTAACTCAATTTCGTTTCTTTTTATGGCTGAGTAATATTCCATTGTATATATGTGCCACAACTTCCTTATCCATTCATCTGTCGATGGACACTTAGGTTGCTTCCATGTCCTGGCTATTGTAAATAGATCTGCAATGAACATTGTAGTACATGACTCTTTTTGATTTATGGTTTTCTCAGGGTATATGCCCAGTAGTGAGATTGCTGGGTCATATGGTAGTTCTATTTTTAGTTTTTTAGGAACCTCCATACTGTTCTCCATAGTGGCTATATATATATATATATATATATATATATATATATTTCCCACCAACCATCCCTTTTCTCCACACCCTCTCCAGCATTTATTGTTTGTAGATTTTTGGTGATGGACATTCTGACTGGTGTGAGGTGATAACTCATTGTAGTTTTGATTTGCATTTCTCTAATAACTAGTGATGTTGAGCATTCTTTCATGTGTTTGTTGGCAATCTGTATATCTTCCTTGGAGAAATGTCTATTTAGGTCTTCTGCCCTTTTTTGGATTGGGTTGTTTGTTTTTCTGATATTGAGCTGCATGAGCTGCTTGTAAATTTTGGAGATTAATGCTTTGTCAGTTGCTTCATTTGCAAATATTTTCTCCCATTCTGAGGGTTGTCTTTTCGTCTTGTTTATGGTTTCATTTGCTGTGCAAAAGCTTTTAAGTTTCATTAGGTTCCATTTGTTTATTTTTGTTTTTATTTCCATTTCTCTAGGAGGTGGGTCAAAAAGGATCTTGCTGTGATTTATGTCATAGAGTGTTCTGCCTATGTTTTCCTCTAAGAGTTTGATAGTGTCTGGCCTTATATTTAGGTCTTTAATCCATTTTGAGTTTATTTTTCTGAATGGTGTTAGGGAGTGTTCTAATTTCATTCTTTTACATGTAGCTGTCCAGTTTTCCAAGCACCACTTATTGAAGAGACTCTCTTTTCTCCATTATATATTCTTGCCTCCTTTATCAAAGGTAAGGTGACCATATGTGCATGGGTTTATCTCTGGGCTTTCTATCCTGTTCCATTGATCTATATTTCTGTTTTTGTGCCAGTACCAAACTGTCTTGACTACTGTAGCTTTGTAGTATAGTCTGAAGTCAGGGAGCCTGATTCCTCCAGCTCCGTTTTTCTTTCTCAAGATTGCTTTGGCTATTCTGGGTCTTTTGTGTTTCCATACAAATTGTGAAAAATTTTTTTCTACTTCTGTGAAAAATGCCAGTGGTAGTTTGATAGGGATTGCATTGAATCTGTAGATTGCTTTGGGTAGTAGGGTCATTTTCACAATGTTGATTCTTCCAATCCTCTTTTTTACTTTTTGCTTAGCAGTTGTTTTCGTATTCCCAGCCTGTTTTATTTTCCATATGGAGATAATCCAATATGAATTTCCCTTCTCATATGAAAGATACAAATATTTTCTAAGAAATAAGGAGTGAGATCTTACTAGCTCTTATAATACTCATGTAAGTTTGCGGATATGTATTTATTTAATCACCATAAATACTTATGTGTTTACCATATACTTTTAAACCAGGATTCAGGTACATTTTCAGAGTATCAATGTGATTTTATAATTATTTCCTCTTTAAACTGAGAGCACTTAGTATAAATATTACTCTCAAATATACACTAATGCAAAAATTCATTTAGTAAGATTAACTGAGCAAGGTAAATGATATTTAGTAAGTTTTTTGCATTTAATGCTGTTAACAATTGTTAATATACTGTAGTTTCAATAAATACACTAAAGCTCATATTTTAAGGTGAGATTTAATATAATGTGAGCTATACTTCATGAAGTATATATTCAGCCATACAATGAAGTACAGCTCATATTTTACAAAGCATTAAAATTCAATCTAACTACTTTATGGGATGAATTAATCACTTAAGAACCATGATGTGGAATGTCATCCAAATATTCGTCTTTTTTAGAATCAAAGGATCAGCCTTGGCAAAAAGGTTTCAGATTATGTGCAGCACTTAAATATGTGATACATAAGTTTGTGACTGCCATGTATAGTTAACAATTCTTAACATATTTAATAAGGATCTCAACCTAGATCCCAATTAATGTCATATACAATAACAACTATAGAAAATTAAAGGAATCCACTTACCTTATGATTGGCCCCAGACTTAAAAGACCCTGTAATTTCCTGATAAAGTTACATAATAACTGAAGAAAAGAAAAATAACCTTCTACATATTACTTCCTTCTTTCCCGAGAGAGGCATCAGTTCCTTGTAGACTGAGTCTTAAAAGTTGGTATTGAGCTGTCAATATCTATTTGCTATGGGATTGTCATGGATATTTCTTCTAAACCCATCCCAATCACTGACTACCTCATCTGTGCTGTGTTTTTGAACTCTATCTCAATGATACCCAATCTATTCCCTGAACTACCATGGTTGAAACCCTGGATTAGACTTCGCTTATTCAAATCTCTGGTCTGCCCCAATAGCTATTTGACTTTTGGTGTTGTACTTTATTTCTCTGCATCTCAGCTTTCCTATTTATAAGAAGGAGATAAAAATAGTATCTAGTTGCTATATTTGAATGTTTGTGTCTTCCTCAAAATTCATGTGTTAAAATCCTAACCCCCAAAAATCATGGTATTAGGAGGTAGGGCCTTTGAGACGTGCTTAGGTCATGGTGGTAGAACTCTCATGGATGGGATTCATGCCTTAAAAAAGAGGTTCCAGTGGGATCCCTTGTCACTTCCACCATATGAGGACACAGTGAGAAGGCAGGAAACCAGGAAGAGGACTCTCACCAGAAGGCAACCATGCTGGTGATTGATCTTGGAGTTTTCAGACTCCAGAACTGTGAGCAATAAGTTTCTGCTGTTTGTAAGATACCCAGTCAGTGATATTTTGTTATAGCAGTCCTAATGGAGTCATACACTAACTATTAGGTTGATTATGAACATAAATGAAATCATACATATAAAGAACTTAGCAAAGTACCCAGCATATACTAAGTACTCATTAAATGTTTTTATTATCCTCTGCTCCATTTCCAGCTGTTTGCTAAATAAAGATTCTTTCTCTGCGTAATTACTATCATGTAATGACACATGATCATGTATTATTTACTCACCTCTATAGTTCTTCATGCCAAAAGATTGGACTTTTATAGTTCTATCAAACTCTGCCTATCTCTCATTAAATTGTACAAACGTTGAGGGCAGAGCTCATGACACATTTATTTTATCCTCTTTGTTGGAAACAGTAAGCTTTTTTGATTTCATTTTGCAAAAATAAATATAAATGAATAGATCCTAATTGTGATGGACATGGTTTTTAATAATCAAATTAACTTAATGGAGTGGATGTACATCTCTAGGTCAAAGTTTCCTGAAGTTGAGCTATCTGTTAGAACTAGTAGTTTTTAATTTTATAATGTGGAAAAGATAGAAAAATAGAAATATACAAAAATACATGCATGCATTGTTATACATTCACATATTTAATAGCTCTGTTCATTAAGAGGCACTAGAAACAATGACACCACATTAATAATGAGCATGCTTCTTCCCTATATCTTAATTTCTAAACAACATTCTTCAATAAAAGGAGCAAGTTCCTTTGGAAAAAGGGTTAATTCCAGTGGTTAATTTCTAGAGCAGAGAAAATTCTGGATGAGCTTGGAATTTCTCATAGGGTCAAAAAGTAAGGACATGTTAAAAAAAAAAAAAGATGGGCTGGAAAAAATTGAGCTCAAAATGTATAGTGGTAGAGAAGGCAGGGACCAGAAGCAAGAAGAACTACAATCCTGCGGCCTGTGGAACAAAAACCACATTCACAGAAAGATAGACAGGATGAAAAGGCAGAGGATTATGTACCAGATGAAGGAACAAGATAAAAGTCCAGAAAAACAACTAAATGAAGTGGAGATAGGCAGTCTTCAAGAAAAAGATTTCAAAATAATTATAGTGAAGATGATCCAGGACCTTGGAAATGAATGGAGGCAAAGATCGAGAAGATGCAAGAAATGTTTAACAAAGAACAGAAGAAATAAAGAACAAACAAACAGAGATGAACAATACAATAATTGAAATGAAAACTAAACTAGAAGGAATCAATAGCAGAATAACTGAGGCAGAAGAACAGATAAGTGACCTGGAAGACAGAATGGTGGAATTCACGGCTGCGAAATGGAATAAAGAAAAAAGAATGAAAATAAATGAAGACAGCCTAAGAGACCACTGGGACAACATTAAACGCAACAACATTCGCATTATAGGGGTCCCAGAAAGAGAAGAGAGAGAGAAAGGACCACAGAAAATATTTGAAGAGATTATAGTCAAAAACTTCCCTAACATGGGAAAGGAAATAGCCACCCAAGTCCAGGAAGCACAGCAAGTCTCATACAGGATAAACCAAAGGAGAAACACGCTGAGACACATAGTAATCAAATTGACAAAAATTAAAGACAAAGAAAAGTGATTGAAAGCAGCAAGGGAAAAATGAAAAATAACATACAAGGGAACTCTCATAAAGTTAACAACTGATTTCAGCAGAAACTCTACAAGCCAGAAGGGACTGGCATGATATACTTAAAGTGATGAAAGGGAAGAAGCTACAACCAAGATTACTCTACCCAGCAAGGATCTCATTTAGATTCGATGGAGAAATCAAAAGCTTTACAGACAAGCAAAGGCTAAGAGAATTCAGCACCACCGAACCAGCTCTACAACAAATGCTAAAGGAACTTCTCTAAGTGGGAAACACAAGAGAAGAGAAGGAACTACAAAAACAAACCCAAAACAATTAAGAAAATGGTCATAGGAACATACATATTGATAATTACCTTAAATGTGAATGGATTAAATGCTCCAACCAAAAGACACAAGCTTCCTGAATGGATACAAAAACAAGATCCATATATATGCTGTCTACAATAGACCCACTTCAGACCTAGGGACACATAAAGACTGAAAGTGAGGGGATGGAAAAAGATATTCCATGCAAATGGAAATCAAAAGAAAGCTGGAGGAGCAATACTCATATCAGATAAAATAGACTTTAAAATAAAGAATGTTACAAGAGACAAGGAAGGACACTACATAATGATCAAGAAATCAATCCAAGAAGAAGATACAACAATTATAAATATGTATACACCCAACATAGGAGCACCTCAATACATAAGGCAACTGCTAACAGCTCTAAAAGAGGACATTGACAGTAACACAATAATAGTGGGGGACTTTAACACCTCACTTACACCAATGGACAGATCATCCAACATGAAAATAAATAAGGAAACAGAAGCTTTAAATGACACAATGGACCAGATAGATTTAATTGATATTTATAGGACATTCCATCCAAAAACAGCAGATTACTCTTTCTTCTCAAGTGCACACGGAACATTCTCCAGGATAGATCACATCTTGGGTCACAAATCAAGCCTCAGTAAATTTAAGAAAATTGAAATCATATCAAGCAACTTTTCTGACCACAATGCTATGAGATTAGAAATGAATTACAAGGAAAAAATGTAAAAAACACAAACACATGGAGGCTAAACAATACGTTACAAAATAACCAAGAGATCACTGAAGAAATCAAAGAGGAAATCAAAAAATACTGAGACACAAATGACAATGAAAACAAGATGATCCAAAATCTATGGGATGCAGCAAAAGCAGTTCTAAGAGGGAAGTTTATAGCTATACAAGCCTACCTCAAAAAACAAGAAAAAACTCAAGTAAACAATCAAACCTTACACCTAAAGGAACTAGAGAAAGAAGAACAAACAAAACCCAAGTTAGCAGAAGGAAAGAAATCATAAAGATCAGAGCAGAAATAAATGAAATAGAAACAAAGAAAACAATAGCCAAGATCAATAAAACTAAAAGCTGGTTCTTTGAGAAGATAAACAAGATTGATAAACCATTAGCCAGACTCATCAAGAAAAAGAGGGAGAGGACTCAAATCAATAAAATTAGAGATGAAAAAGGAGAAGTTACAACAGACACCACAGAAATACAAAGCATCCTAAGAGACTACTACAAGCAACTCTATGCCAATAAAAGAGACAACCTGGAAGAAATGGACAAATACTTAGAAAGGTATAACCTTCCAAGACTGAACCAGGAAGAAACAGAAAATATGAACAGACCAATCACAAGTAATGAAATTGAAACTGTGATTAAAAATCTTCCAACAAACAAAAGTCCAGGATCAGATGGCTTCACAGTTGAATTCTACCAAACATTTAGAGAAGAGCTAACACCCATCCTTCTGAAACTCTTCCAAAAATTTGCAGAGGGAGGAGCACTCCAAAACTCATTCTATGAGGCCACCATCACCCTGATACCAAAACCAGACAAAGTTACTACAAAAAAAGAAAATTACAAACCAATATCACTGATGAATATAGATGCAAAAATCCTCCACAAAATACTAGCAAACAGAATCCAACAACACATGAAAAGGATCATACACCATGACCAAGTGGGGTTTATCCCAGGGATGTAAGGATTCTTCAATATATGCAAATCAATCAATGTGACACACCATATTAACAAATTGAAGATAAAAACCATATGATCATCTCAATAGATGCAGAAAAAGCTTTTCAAAAAATTCAGCACCCATTTATGATAAAAATTCTCCAGAAAGTGGGCATAGAGGGAATCTACCTCAACATAATAAAGGCCATATATGGCCAAACCCACAGCAAACATCATTCTCAATGGTGAAAAACTGAATGTATTTCCTCTAAGATCAGGAGCGAAACAAGGATGTCCACTGTCACCACTATTATTCAACATAGTTTTGGAAGTCCTAGCCATGGCAATCAGAGAAGAAAAAGAAATAAAAGGAATACAAATTGGAAAAGAAGTAAAACTGTCACTGTTTGCAGATGACATGATACTATACATAGAGAATCCTAAAAATGCCACCAGAAGACTACTACAGCTAATCAATGAATTTGGTAAAGTTGCAGGATACTCAATTACTGCACAGAAATCCCTTGCATTCCTATACACTAATGAAGAAAAATCTGAAAGAGAACTTACGGAAACACTCCCATTTTCCATTGCAACAAAAAGAATAAAATACCTAGGAATAAACCTACCTAGGGAAACAAAAGACCTGTATGCTGAAAACTATAAGACACTGAATAAAAACATTAAAGATGATACAAACAGAGAGAGAGATATACCAAGTTCTTGGATTGGAAGAATCAGTATTGTGAAAATGACTATACTACCCAAAGCAATCTACAGATTCAATGCAATTCCTATCAAATTACTAATGCCATTTTTTTCAGAACTAGAACAAATCGTCTCAAAATTTCTATGGAGACACAAAAGACCCCGAATAGCCAAAGCAGTCTTGAGGGAAAAAAACGGAGCTGGAGGAATCAGACTCCCTGACTTCAGACTATACTACAAAGCTACAGTAATCAAGACAATATGGTACTGGCACAAAAACAGAAATATAGATCAGTGGAACAAGATAGCCCAGAGATAAACCCACACACCTATGGTCAACTAATCTATGACAAAGGAGGCAAAGATATACAATGGAGAAAAGACAGTCTCTTCAATACGTGTTGCTTGGATAACTGGACAGCTACATGTAAAAGAATGAAATTAGAACACTCCCTAACACCATACAGAGAAATAAACTCAAAATGGATTCGAGACCTAAATGTAAGACCAGACACTATAAAACTCTTAGAGAAAAACATAGGAAGAACGCTCTTTGACATAAATCACAGCAAGATCTTTTTATATCAACCTCCTAGAGTAATGGAAATAAAAACAAAACTAAACAAATGGGACCTAATGAAACTTAAAAGCTTTTGCACAGCAAAAGAAACCATAAACAAGACGAAAAGAGAACCCTCAGAATGGGAGAAAGTATTCGCAAATGAATCAACAGACAAAGGATTAATCTCCAAAATATATAAGCAGCTCATGCAGCTCAATGTTAAAGAAACAAACAACCCAATCCAAAAATGGGCAGAAGACCTAAATAGACATTTCTCCAAAGAAGACATACAGATGGCCAAGAAGCACATGAAAAGCTGCTCAACATCACTAATTCTTAGAGAAATGCAAATCAAAACTACAATGAGGTATCACCTCACACCAGTCAGAATGGCCATCATCAGAAAATCTACAAACAACAAATGCTGGAGAGGGTGTGGAGAAAAGGGAACCTCTTGCCCTGTTGGCGGGAATGTAAATTGATACAACCACTATGGAGAACAGTATGCAGGTTCCTTAGAAAACTAAAAATAGAATTACCGTATGATCCAGCAATCCCACTACTGGGCATATACCCAGAGAAAACCATAATTCAAAAAGACACATGCACCCCAATGTTCATTGCAACACTATTTACAATAGCCAGGTCATGGAACCAACCTATATGCCCATGGACAGATGAATGGATAAAGAAGATGTGGTACATATATACAATGGAATATTACTCAGCCATGAAAAGGAACGAAATTGTGTCATTTGTTGAGACGTGGATGGATCTAGAGACTGTCATACAGAGTGAAGTAAGTCAGAAAGAGAAAAACAAATATCGTATATTAACGCATGTATGTGGAACCTAGAAATATGGTACAGATGAACCAGTTTGCAGGGCAGAAGTTGAGACACAGATGTAGAGAACAAACGTATGGACACCAAGGGGGGAAAACCGCGGTGGGGTGGGGATGGTGGTGTGCTGAATTGGGCGATTGGGATTGACATGTATACACTGATGTGTATAAAATTGATGACTAATAAGAACATTCAGTACAATAAAACAACTAATACTAAACTTTCTTTGGGTTATTTGTATGGAAATTTGTTAATATAAATGTTTCAGACATTACATGAAATTTCTAAAGATCTTATATGTTCTGGTATAATGTTATAAGTCGTAATTCTAGTTATTTCTTTAAAATGTATATCTCAGAAAAAAAATCTTAATAAAAAATGTATAGTGATTTTGTTGAATTATAATCCCTAATATAAACTAAATATCCATGACTGCATGCTTATTTAAAGTACATCATATACCCTGTAATTTGGTGGATTTAAAAAGACACAATAGCATTTCTGTGTTATTCTTGCCAAAAACTCATACTTAGTCCAATCATGAAAAAACACCAGAAAAATCCGTATTAAGGTATTTCTACACAGTAAGTGAAAAATATTCTTCAAAAGCATCAGTCATGAAAAAGAAGAAAGACTGGAGGAAACTAAGGAGAAATAACAACTTAATGCAATGTGGGGACTTGAATCGAATCCTGAAACAATAAAAGGACCTTAGTGGAAAAATTTGGTAAAATCTGAATAAATTCTAAAGTTTAGTTAATAGTATTACACCAAGGTTAAATCTCTATTTGTGATACTTATACCATAATTTTATAAGACGATAACATGAAGGAAATCTGGGAAGGTTACATAGAAAATATTTGTATTACTTTTGCAGCTTTTTGTGTGTCTAAAAATTAGTTCAAAATAAAAACATATATGTAAACCATGTATTTGATAATTGGTTAATATCCAATATATAATGAAATCATACAACTCAGTAGCCAAGAAAACAAAAAAAAACATAAAAACACATAACCCAATTAAAAAGTAGACAAAGGACCTTAATAGACATTTTCGCAAAGAAGACATACAGATAGTCAACAGGTACATGGAAAGGTGCTCAACATCACTAATCAGGGAAATGCAAATCAAAATCACAAGGAGATTTCTCCTCACACCTGTTAAGATAGTTATTTTCAAAAAGACAAGAGATAACAAATGATAGGGAGGAAGTAGAGGAAGTGGAACCCTTGTACACTGTTGGTGGGAATGGAAGCTAGTACAACCACTATGGAAAATGGCATGGTGTTTCCTCAAGAAATTAAAAATAGAACTACTATATGAAACAGTAATTCTACTTCTGGGTATATATTCAAAGGACATAAAACCATTTCCTTGAGGAGACATCATGCCCCCATATTCACTGCAGCATTATTCATAATAGCCAAAGTACTGAAATGGCCAAGGTATACATCGACTGATCAAGAAAATATGAGGAAATATATATAATGGAATAATATTCAGCCTTAAAAATGAAGAAACTCCTGTTATTTGTGGCAATATGGATGAACCTGTATGGCATTATGCTAAGTGAAATAAGCCAGATGGAGAAAGACGAATACTGTATGGTATCACTTATATGTGGAATCTAAAAGAAAGGAAGAAGGGAAAGAAGGGGGGAAGTTGAATTCATAGAAACAGAGTAGAAAAATGGTAGCAGGGGCTGGGGTGAAGTGGGGTAGGAAGAAGCTGGTTAAAGAGCACAAACTTTTAATTATAAGATGAATAAAGTCTGAAGATCTAATGTATAATGTAGTGACTATGATTGATGACTGTATTGTATAATTGAAATTTCCTAAGAGAGAACTTAAATCTTCTCACTAAACAACAACAACAAAAAGGCAGGCAGATATATGACGTGAGGAATGTGTTAACTCTGTGGGGAGAATCCTTTCACAATGTATAAGTATTTCAAATTATCACATTGTACACGTTAAGTGTCTTACAATTGCATTTGTCACTTATACCTTAATAAAGCTGAAAGTTTTACTCCTGTTTAAGGAATGAATAATCATTAATTATAGTGCTGTTAGGGAGTTTCAAGTTCTGTGTCATATTCAACTTTGATTAGTCAGGATAGGCTAGGATAGATGCTTCACAAATGACTACAAGTTCTTAATGGCTTAATATAACCAAGGTTTATTGCTCACTCACTGTCTTCTACAGGCCTTACCAGTTCTCTAGGAAAGTCTCCATGGGATAATACAGATACCTAGGCTGGTGGAAGCTTTGCCATTCTGGATGGGTACACTATTTGGAATATGTGACATCTTTTGTCAGTATGGCATGGGATGAGGGAACATGATGGCTAAAAATTGAAAGCTAAATTCTTTATTTCTAAAGTGATATTTGCAACATTTCATTGGTCACATAGCCACATCTAACATCAAAAAAAGACAGTGATGTTTAACCCATCATGAATTAGAAAGTAAGAGAAATAATGTACTAGTAAACTTTTATCTCAGGCTCAAATTACTCATGAATTATCACTGATCATTTTTCAGCAAAGAACACCTTCTGCTGTGGGTAGAGCATCACCTTGGAATGAGATCCTAACTTCTCCACATAATAGCTGTGACATTGAGCAAGGTATGTAATCTTTCCCACTCCTGTTTATTGCTTTGTTGAATGATCATGGTGCTCTTCCTCTTGCAGTGCTCTTATGGACATTAATTGAATTAGTGTATACAAATCTTCTGGTACAGTTCCTCACATATTTAGTAAAAATATCTTTAATACATTGAGGAAGTATTGTGAGTCTGGACACATAGTTGCACCAGGGTTAGGATCTGATTTGTGTTAAGCTCTTAAATCAATAGTCCCTGATCTGTGAAAAGAGCCATTTGGTGGTTACATCCTGATATTTCCCTTTTCCTGTATGTGTGGGCACGTGTATATGTGTATCAGACGGTGATGATAGGATATATATTTATATATATTCATATATGTATATAGCTCACTGAACATAGGGAAAGAGCATGAGTGCCTGCTGAAACCCCAGGTTCTTCTATGATATTGTTGGAAATTGAAAATCATAAAACCCCACAAGGAGAAGGTAAGTTATCTCAGAAAGGATGAAGTAATATATCTTGTTTATCCTGTAATTTTTCCTCTGTATAGAGCTGTTCCCTATTTTTGAAACTGTCAGATATCATAGGAGTCTTTAAAAACCTTATCCAACTGAGTGGGATACGTTTTATATTCTTATAAAACGTATCCCACTATATTCTCATTTCCATCATATTTTTTATGATGGAAATCATAAAAAATGATTTCCATTTTTTGATGGAAATGATTTCATTTCCAACATTTTTTTCACAAATATCTTCATTTATTTCAGCCAAGATCTCAAAAACAATAAAACCAAATTGTACCAGAAAGAGTCAGCAAAAATTATCCCTCTCTTAGGAAGTCTGTAAGATTCCAAAGTGACGGGGTGTGAGCACAGCTTTGTGTGCAGGAGCACATCATGCTGCCAGGTGTCCTCTGGAGGTGGATATCTAGATGAGGAACAAGGGAAGATTCCAACTCTAGGATCTTGAGCTGTGTTAAGACATGGTCACCTATTGGGCTGGAAAATTCAGACGCCAGTTCCAGAGATGAAGCTGTTCAAAAATGGTCTGAGTTGAAGCTTAGCTATAGGTTTGGAATTCTAGGAAGATTTGGTAGTTGTATTCTTGGTCCTGATCTCTGAATTATAAGCAGTGTTATTTGGTTAGGCAACCGAACTGTGAAAAGAAGGACTATGGCAGAAAAGCCAGTAGTTGGTCGGGAACGTCAAGCATCCACTTTCCATGTCCTTGTGCATCACAGGTGTGGCCAGCTGTGAGCAAACCAGGTTCATTTCTTCTTTTCAGCCATCTTCATCAGCCTATGCTCTAAGTCTTGATTTATATCTCATTTCCATCATATTTTTTAAACCATAGGTCATTCAACTTTTCTAACACTCTGTCAGCTAAAAAAATTCTGTCTTAATTTATATTACTCTGAGACCTTAGGATCTATCATTTGGGTGTGGTAAGACATTAAATTTTATGTCCAAGGTATCAGCTCATTGATTTCCTGGGTATGCATTGCAATTAGGAAGTTGCAAACTACATAAAAAATTCCATAGAATACAAATTTACAAAGTTGAAATGAATAGTGTATTTTGTGAGGATACATGGATATAAAGAAGCAAATATGACTATTTATTCACTACTATTATTCACTTATTCAACAATTAGTTTTTTAACCATCTATTATGTGCCAGGCACTGTTAAGTATATTGCAGATACATGTGGAAACAACACTAACCAAAATAAGCTCCCTGTCTTCTTGGAAGAGAGAGATAATAAGTACATAAGACCATAAATAAGATTGTTTGAGAGAGTGACGAGTGCTATGAAAGATGTCAGAGAGGGTGATTGGATAGGAAGAGAGGGAAAGGAGAGTTATCTTTAATAGAGTTTAGGTCAGGCTGCTTTGAGGAGATGACATTTCAGCTGAAAACTGATTAATGAGATAGGTTCAGTCATGTGAAGATCTGCGGAAGAGTGTTCCAGGCAAAGGGAACACCTAGTCATGCTAGTGAAATAAAAATGACCTTATTTGGATAAGGAGTAGAAAGAAGCTCTTTGTTCAGTGTAGCTGGAACAAAATGAGGGAAGAAAATCTTAGCAGGAGATGAAATTAGAGGGGTAGGAGACATATTTTGAGAAGTCTTCTTAGTTGTGATAAAGTGTTTGGGTTTATTTCTAATCATAAGAATATCTTAATTCTCCTGAACCTCATAGATAGATTGATAGATTAGTAGATAGATAGATGGATAGATAGATAACTGATACATAGATAATAAATAGATAAATACAACTTTAATTAAAAAAAGTAACATGGAACAAAACTGCTTTTAAAAAAAAGAAACTTTCAGTCACTAACTTTGACATTATCAATGGTCAATGAACTGTGGCCCCTTCATATCTTTAAAATTCGCCACGTATTCTGGCAATTATTTTCCTACCTTGCCAAATTCGGCACTACATGCTTCACTGTTTCCCTTACATATTAATAGAATAAAACACCTGGATAATTTTGCTCTTGGAGTCTTGGCACCACTGTTATTCACTGTTGGATAGTGTTGACTGAAAAGGATATGACCTGAAAATCTACACTAGAAGCCAAAAGTATCCATGCATCATGCTCATAAGCTTGTTAATGTATGCCAATACTTATCCTAAAAATGCTGGCTCCCTCTCTGCCCAAATGAGGGCATATGGTTTTCATAAAAGTTATAGTACTGGATGCTGAACTACTAGGTCATTGTTTTAGTTATTCAATAAGCACTTATTATAGCTAAATATATCTGAAACAATACACCCTTTAGAATATTATAATGCAGAAGAAAAAAATCATATGGTAAGTTGCATAGTAAAGGTATTACAAATTTAAGTGTGGAGAAAAGAATGTGGCAAATTACATTATAAAGATATGTACAAATTCTATGAGGGTATAAAATAAATATCTCCAGTATTGAAAGAAGAATTAGAGAATCAACCTCAGGAATTCAGAAAAGTTAAATTTATTTGTATCTCTAACCCCTTTCCCAGTGAGGATGTTGGACCCTGTTAAGAAACACACACACATAAAGTATCTTTCATAGAGTACTTGCTCAATAAATATTTGAATATATATGTAAATATATTTCAGTTGTTGTGCTAAGGCCTCCCCTGACTGGTGCCTTGCCTGCCTTTTGTAATACCCAGTTATACCCTTGTTTGTATTGATCAAGACCTTGTTCATTTGATCTCTTGCTCAACGGTGAAGTCTTATCTACATTTTTTGGCTGTCTGCTTGGCATTGCCTTCTATTTAGGATTATTCATATTCACTGTTAATGTGCTGGTCTAACTGACCATTCAGATCTCTTGAGACATGCTCATATTTCACACTCTGATTTTGCTGTGGCCAATATGGTGAGGTCTAGTGAACACATTTTGTGATGTGTTTCCTGTTTGGTTACTGGATGGTTTTGGCTTAGAAATTCTGTTTTATTTCTGGCTTCTTGTTATACTAGTGTTAATTATGGGTACTAGGCAGATACCTTGAAATGAAACATGTACATAGGTCCTTTTACCCAAAATAAACACTTGAAAAACATGATTTTGATTCATTTATTAATTACAATATTTCTTTACAAGCCATTGTTAATTAGACTACTTGTTTAAGATTTTATTCTTTTCTGTTAAAAATTTAGTTGGACTTATGTAATGGATATAATTCTAGTATAAAGAGTTTAATTCTGTAATTTTTTTCCTTTGCCACTATAAGAAAAAATAATTGTTTTTACCTCAGCATTCATGTCTATGGCAATCCTTATTATAGCACTTAAAATATTGTAAGTAATCTGCAATATACCAATATTAACTCATAGATTGTAAGGATCGTAGTGGTCATCATTCATCCATTCTAGCTGTACAATACAGAGTGTTATGTTTTTCTGGAACATAAAATGTGCTCAGTAAATGTTGGTTAAAGTGATGGATAAATTAAAAAAAATATTAAAACTTCTGTCAACATAGGTAACAAAGTAACATGGCATTCTGTCTTTAAAAATAGCAAGTTATGTTTTTCAGAACTTCAAGGACAATAATTCTTTCTAAAGACTAGGCAATGTATTACTTTCTAATCTTTCATAAATACTGATGTTTTCAACTATTTATTACAACTCACATTGTAATTCTCTTAGGATTTTCTGATAAATACCATCCTGTCCTAATCATTTGCTATAATTTCTCATCTGGATTCATAATTTACTTCTTTGAGAATTTTGACTTTGGAAATTGCATATTCAGTTTTCCTTAATATACACCTTTGACATAATGATTTCTGTATTTCATATTACTTTAAAATAGAAGGCATATATGCAATAATTTTTCCTATAGTCTTAGTTCTTAATTCTCACCATTTTCTTGATGTATTAGGGGATATATAAAACATCACTTCTTATGATATTACTTCACATATATGGTTGTTCTTTATGCAATATAATGTTAAAATTCTTTCTGAGCATTTAATTTTCTTCATTAATTTTAATCTTTATGTTTTGTGTTTTTACCCATTCTGTTTTCTTTATTTCTAAATGTCCTAAACATGCATTTGTATGTGTCTTTCTTTGTTTTGTCAACAGTCTTTTTCTTCAACTTGTTATCTATCACATTGTATATGGGAACAAAATTTACACCTTTCTGAATTATATCATTTTGAGCACTTAAAAGTACCATGCATGAGCTATCCCTTTCTTACTCTGACAGTTTTCTGATTTCCAAAAACAAACAAACAAACAAAAAAAAACAAAAGAAACCCCCAAAACCCCCGAAAAAAAACAACAACAACAAAAAGAAAAAACAGAGAAAGAGAAATCAGAGAACAGGTAGAATATTATTTATCATCACTTGAGACTCACAGGAATACCTTAATCCACAATAACTAATCTTGACCTTGAACACCTTTTTCTTTTTCTTTAACGTCTTTATTGGAGTATAATTGTTTACAATGGTGCATTACTTTCTGCTTTATAACAAAGTGAATTGGCTATACATATAAATATATCCCCATATCTCCTCCCTCTTGTGTCTCCCTCCCACCTTCCTTATCCCACCCATCCAGGTGGTCACAAAGCACCAAGCTGATCTCCCTCTGCTATGCGGCTGCTTCCCACTAGCTATCTCTTTTACATTTGGTACTATATATAAGTCCAAGCCACTCTCTCACTTCGTCCCAGCTTACACTTCCCCCTCCCTGTGTCAAGTCCATTCCCTATGTCTGCGTCTTTATTATTGTCCTGCCCCTAGGTTCTTCAGAACGTTTTTTTTTTTTTTTTAGATTCCATATAGATGTGTTAGCATACAGTATCTGTTTTGTTCTCTCTGACTTCACTCCGTATGACAGACTCTAGGTCCATGCACCTCACTACAAATAACTCAATTTCATTTCTTTTTATGTCTGAGTAATATTCCATTGTATATATGTGCCACATCTTCTTTATCCATTCATCTGTCGATGGTTGTTTCCATGTCCTGGCTATTGTAAATACTGCTGCAATGAACATTGTGGTACAAGTCTCTTTTTGAATTATGGCTTTCTCAAGATATATGCCCAGTAGCGGGATGGCTGGGTCATATGGTAATTCTATTTTAAGTTTTTTAAGGAACCTCCATACTGTTCTCCATAGTGGCTGTATCAATTTACATTCCCACCAAGAAGGTTCCATTTTCTCCATACCCTCTACAGCATTTGTTGTTTGTAGATTTTTTGAGGATGGCCATTCTGACTGGTGTGAGGTGATAACTCATTGTAGTTTTGATTTGCATTTCTCTAATAACTAGTGATGTTGAGCATTCTTTCATGTGTTTGTCGGCAATCTGTATATCTTCTTTGGAGAAATGTCTATTTAGGTCTTCTGCTCATTGTTGGATTGGCTTGTTTGCTTTTTGGATATTGAGCTGCATGAGCTGCTTGTAAATTTTGGAGATTAATCCTTTGTCAGTTGCTTCATTTGCAAATATTTTCTCCCATTCTGAGGGTTGTCTTTTCGTCTTGTTTATGGTTTCCTTTGCAGTTCAAAAGCTTTTAAGTTTCTTTAGGTCCCATTTGTTTATTTTTGTTTGTATTTCCATTTCTATAGGAGGTGGGTCAAAAAGGACCTTGCTGTGATGTATGTCATAGAGTGTTCTGCCTATGTTTTCCTCTAAGAGTTTTATGGTGTCTGACCTTACATTTAGGTCTTTAATCCATTTTGAGTTTATTTTTGTGTATGGTGTTAGGACTTGTTCTAATTTCATTCTTTTACATGTAGCTATCTAGTTTTCCCAGCACCACTTAAAGAGGCTATCTTTTCTCCATTGTATAGTCTTGCCTCCTTTATCAAAAATAAGGTGACCATATATGCGTGGGTTTATCTCTAGGTTTCTATCCTCTTCCATTTATCTATATTTCTGTTTTTGTGCCAGTACCATACTGTCTTGATTACTGTAGCTTTGTTTTATTGTCTAAAGTCAGGGATCCTGATTCCACCAGCTCCATTTTTCTTTCTCAAGATTGCTTTGGCTATTCGGGGTCATTTGTGCTTCCATGCAAATTGTAAAATTTTTTGTTCTAGTTCTGTGAAAAATGCCATTGGTAGTTTGATAGGGATTGCACTGAATCTGTAGATTGCTTTGAGTAGTGTAGTCACTTTAGTAGTGTAGTGTTGATTCTTCCAATCCAAGAACATGGTATATCTCTCCATCTGTTTCTCACATCTTTAATTTCTTCCATCAGTGTCTTATAGTTTTCTGCATACAGGTCTTTTGTCTCTTTAGGTAGGTTTATTCCTGGGTAGTTCATTCTTTTTGGTGCAGTGGTAAATGGGAGTGTTTCCTTAATTTCTCTTTCAGATTTTTCATCATTAGTATATAGGAATACAAGAGATTTCTGTGCATTGATTTTGTGTATCCTAATACTTTACCAAATTCATTGATTACCTCTAGTAGTTTTTGGGTAGCATTTTAGGATTCTCTATGTATAGTATCATGTAATCTGCAAACTGTGACAGATTTACTTCTTTTTTTCCGATCTGGATTCCTTTTATTTTTTCTTCTTCTCTGATTGCTGTGGCTAAAGCTTCCAAAACTATGTTGAGTAATAGTGGTGAGCGTGGACAACCTTGTATTGTTCCTGATCTTAGAAGAAATGGTTTCAGTTTTTCACCATTGAGAATGATGTTGGCTGTGGGTTTGTCATATATGGCCTTTATTATGTTGAGGTAAGTTCTCTCTATGCCTACATTCTGGAGGGTTTTTATCATAAATGGGTTTTGAATTTTGTCAAAAGCTTTTTCTGAATCTATTGAGATGATCATATGGTTTTTCTCCTTCAATTTGTTAATATGGTTTATCACATTGTTTGATTTGCATACATTGAAGAGTCCTTGCATTCCTAGGATAAACCCCACTTGGTCATGGTGTATGATTCTTTTAATGTGTAGTTGGATTCTGTTTCCTAGTATTTTGTTGAGTATTGTTGCATCTATGTTCATCAGTGATACTGGCCTGTAGTTTTCTTTCTTTGTCACATCTTTGTCTGGTTTTTTGGTATCAGGGTTATGGTGACCTCGTAGAATGAGTTTGGGAGTGTTCCTCCCTCTGCTATAGTTTGGAAGAGTTTGAGAAGAATAGGTGTTAGCTCTTCTTTAAGTGTTTGATAGAATTCGCCTGTGAAGCGATCTGGTCCTGGACTTTTGTTTGTTGGAAGATTTTTAATCACAGTCTCAATTTCAGTGCTTGTGATTGGTCTGTTTATATTTTCTATTTCTTCCTGGTTCAGTGTCAGAAGGTTGTGCTTTTCTAAGAATTTGTCCATTTCTCCCAGGTTGTCCATTTTATTGACATATAATTGTTTGTAATAATCTCTCATGATCCTTTGCCTTTGTGCAGTGACAGTTGTTACTTCTTTTTCATTTCGAATTCTAATGATTTGAGTCGTCTTCCTTTTTTTCTTGATGAGTCTGTCTAATCGTTTATCCTTGTTGTTTATCTTCTCAAAGAACCAGCTTTTAGCTTTATTGATCTTTGCTATTGTTTCCTTCATTTCTTTTTCATTTATTTCTGATCTGATCTTTATGATTTCTTTCCTTCTGCTAATATATGTTGTTTTTGTTCTCCTTTCTCTGATTGCTTCAGGTGTAATGTTAGGTTGTTTATTTGAGTTTTGCTTGTTTCTTGAGACAGGATTGTATTGCTGTAAACTTCCCTCTTAGAACTGCTTTTGCTGCATCCCATATGTTTTGGGTCATCGTGTATTCCTTGTCATTTGTTTCTAGATTTTTTTTTATTTCTTCTTTGATTTCTTCAGTGATCTCTTTGTTATTAAGTAGTGTATTGTTTAGCCTCCATATGTTTGTATTTTTTACAGATTTTTCCTGTAATTGGTATCTAGTCTCATAGATTGTGATTGGAAAAGATACTTGATATGATTTCAATTTTCTTAAATTTACCAAGGCTTGATTTGTGACCCAAGATATGATCTATCCTGGAGAATGTTCCATGAGCACTTGAGAAGAAAGTGTATCCTGTTGTTTTGGGGTGGAATGTCCTATAAATATCAGTTAAGTCCATCTTGTTTAATGTATCATTTAAAGCTTGTGTTTCCTTATTTATTTTCATTTTGGATGACCTGTCCATTGGTGAAAATGGCATGTTAAAGTCCCCTAAAATGATTGTGTTACTGTCAATTTCCTGTTCTATGGCTGTTAGCCATTGCTTTATGTATTGTGTGCTCCTATGTTTGGTGCATAAATATTTACAATTTTTATATCTTCTTCTTAGATTGATCTCTTGATCATTTTGTAGTGTCCCTTTTTGTGTCTTGTAATAGTCTTTATTTTAAAGTCTATTTTGTCTGATATGAGAATTGCTACTCCAGCTTTCTTTTAATTTACATTTGCATGGAATATCTTTTTCCATCCTCTCACTTTCAGTCTGTATGTGTCCCTCGGTCTAAAATGGGTCTCTTGTAGACAGCATATGTATGGGTCTTGTTTTTGTATCCATTCAGCCAGTTTATGTCTTTTGGTTGGGCATTTAATCCATTTATATTTAAGGTATTTTTTGATATGTATGTTCCTATTACAGTTTTCTTAATTATTTGGGGTTTGTTTTTGTATGTCTTTTCCTTCTCTTGTGTTTCCTGCCTAGAAAAGTTCCTTTAGCTTTTGTTGTAAAGCTGGTTTGGTGGTGCTGAATTCTCTTAGCTTTTGCTTATCTGTAAAGGTTTTAATTTCTCCATTGAATGTGAATGAGATCCTTGCTGGGTAAGAGTAATCTTGGTTGTAGGTTTTTCCCTTTCATCACTTTAAATATGTCCTGCCAGTCCCTTCTGGCTTGCAGATCTTTCTGCTGAAAGATCAGCTGTTAACCTTATGGGGATTCCCTTGTATGTTTTGATATTACGTGGAGCTGGGAGGTTTTTGGTGGACCAGTGTCTTGAATTCAACTTTCCCCCCTCAGAGTCACAGGCCTGACACCCGGCTGGAACACCAAGACCCGGTCAGCCACATGGCTCAGAAGAAAAGGGAGCAAAAAAGAAAGAAAGAAAAAAATAATAAAATAAAATAAAGTTATTAAAATAAAAAATAATTATTATAAATTTTAAAAATTAAAGAAGAAAGAAAGAAGAGAGCAACCAAACCAAAAAACTAATTCACCAATGATAACAAGCAGTAAAACCTATACTAAAAAAAGAAACAAAAAGAAAAACGGACAGACAGAACCCTAGGACAAATGGTAAAAGCAAAGCTATACAAACAAAATCACACGAAGAAGCATACACATACACACTCACAAAAAGAGAAAAAGGAAAAAAAATATATATATATATGTCTATATATTTAAAAAAAGGATGAAGAGAGCAACCAAATCAATAAACAAATCTAACAATGATAATAAACTCTAAATACTAAACTAAGATAAACATAAAACCAGAAACAAATTAGATGCAGAAAGCAATCCCCAAGTATACAGTTGCTCCCAAAGTCCACTGCCTCAATTTTGGGGTGATTCGTTTCAGTTATTCCAGAGATACAGGGTACATCAAGTTGATTGTGGAGATTTAGTCCACTGGAGATGTAACCCGCACAGCTCCTGGGGTTCATCTTTAGCTTTGGCCCTGCCTCTGCGTGTAGGTCGTCTGAGGGCGTCTGTTCCTGCCCAGACAGGACGGGGTTAAGGTAGAAGCTGATTAGGGGGGTCTGGCTCACTCAGGCTGGTGGGAGGGAGGGGTACGGAATTCAGGGCGGCAGAGGCCAATGTGACATTGAAACAGCCTGGGGTGTGCCGTGTGTTCTCCCGGGGAAGTTGTCCCTGGATCACAGGACCCTGGCACTGGCGTCTGCACAGGCTCCCAGGAGGGGAGATGTAGATAGTGATCTGTGCTTGCACACAGGCTTCTTGGTGGTTGCAGCAGCAGCCTTAGTGTCTCATGCCCGTCTCCGGTGTCCGTGCTGATAGCGGCAGCTCGCGCCCATATCTGGAGCACGTTTTGGCGGTGCTCTGAATCCCCTCTTCTCACACACCCCGAAACAATGGTCTCTTGCCTCTTAGGCAGTTCCAGACTTTTTCCCGCACTCCCTCCTGGCTAGCTGTGGTGCACTAGCCCCTTTCAGGCTGTGTTCATGCAGCCAACCCCAGTCCTCTCCCTGGGATCTGACCTCCGAAGCCTGAGCTTCATCTCCCAGCCCCCACCCATCCTGGTGGGTGAGCAGACAAACCTCTCCGGCTGGTGAGTGCTAGTCAGCACCGATCCTCTGTGCTGGAATCTCTGCTCTTTTCCCTCTGCACCCCTATTGCTGCACTCTTCTCCATGGCTCCAAAGCTTCCCCCCCCACCACCCGCCCCCATCTCCGCCATGAAGGGACTTCCTAGTGTGTGGAAACTTTTCCTCCTTCACAGCTCCCTCCCTGATGGGCAGGTCCTGTCCCTCTTTTTTTGTCTCTGTTTTTTCTTTTTTCTTTTGCCCTACCCAAGTATGTGGGGAGTATCTTGCCTTTTGGGAAGTCTGAGGTCTTCTGCCAGCATTCAGTAGGTGTTCTGTAGGAGTTGTTCCACATGTAGATGTATTTCTGATGTGTTTGTGGGGAGGAAGGTGATCTCCATGTCTTACTCCTCCACCATCTTGAAAGTCTCCCCTGAACCACCTTTAAGGATAAGAAAGAAGAAAGAAATTTTTGATATTACTTTCTAACTGTTGACTTTGTTGTCATGACAACTATGTGCTTATTTTTGTTTACCCTCTCCCCTTTCCAGTTAGTACAATTAAAACAACTATAATGCATGGAATATAGTTGTGATTAAAAATGGATAGGTTTCAATATAAATATAATGTAATATAAAATCATATATTAACTAATATTGGACAGTCTCCAAGTGAGGCCATAAGTTTATTAGCATTACCCTTTCATTTAATTTTCCTTAAATGTTTTCTAGGATGATTTGGAGTCAACACTCATAGCTATCAAACCAACAAATAAAATTCTAATAATGAGAGTTCCAACTTCTGGAATGTTTTAGACTTTACCCACCAAGATATTTGAGTTTGTCTTTTATTATTTTATGAGGGCCAGAGCAGTTTCTTACTCCTATACAACCATGACCTCAGTGTCTAGGTCAGATCTTGTTATGTATTAGGTTCTAAATAAAAGTTATACAATAATGAATACATCTGGGTATTAATAAATGGTGTAACAATCAGAATTCTTGTTTTAATTTCAAACATTTAATCAGACTTGTAATTGGAAGATATACAATCTGTAACTAGTATATTGCTGTATCTTCTATGATTTACCATCAACAAATATGAAAACAAATTAAAAGGATATGATTTTTAGTTACTCTTTTACATCCTAGAACAGGAATCCCCAATCTTTTTGACACCAGGGACCGGTTTCATGGAAGACAATTTTTCCACGGGGTGGTTGCGGTGGGGAGGGATGGTTCAGGCAGTAATGCCAGCAATGGAGAGTGATCTGGATTGGCAGATGAAGCTTCCCTTGCTCCGGTTCCTAACAGGCTGCAGACCACTACCACCAGTCTGTGGCCCAGGGGTTGGGGACCCTTGTCCTAGAATCTTCAAAAAATTTAAAATTCTGTGTTCCTTAACAAGTTTATTATGTGTTTGACTGAATACTTTATCAGGAAAAAAACAACAACAGAGCATTCCTTGACTTATTTCTCAAGGAGCCCAGGGAGAGAGGTTCTCTTTTTTTATTCTTCTTCCAGTTTGATTGGGATATAATTGACATACAGCACTGTATAAGTTTAAGGTGTGCAGCATCATGATTGGAGTTGCATACATCATGAAATGATAACCACAATAGGTCTAGTAAACATTCACCATCTCGTATAGGTGCAACAGTAAAGAAATAGAAAAAAATTATTTTTCTTTGTGATGAGATTCTTAGGATTTGCTCTCTTAACAACTTTCACATATAACACACAGCAGTGTTAGTTATATTTATCTCATTGTACATTAAATCCTTAGTCCTTGTTTATATTATAACTGGAAGCTTGTATCTTTTGACTACCTTCACCCAATTCCCCCTCCCCTCACCTCTCACTTCTAGTAACCACACATATGAATTCATTTTCTATGAGTTTGCTTGATAAGTCCAGTTTCCATCTGCCCCATCATACAAAAGATGTTTCATAACTATTGAATTTATTACCCACACTGTACATTTCATACCTGTGACTCATTTGTTTTGTAACTGAAAGTTTGTACTTCGTAGTCTCCCTCACCGATTTCTCTTCTTCCCCCACCTCCTCCCCTCTGGCAACTGCCTGTTTGTTCTTTTTATTTATGACACTGTTTCTGTTTAGTTTTGTTTGTTCATTTGTTTTGTTTTTTAGATTCCACATATAAGTGAATCGAAATTTTTCTTTCTCTATCTGACTTATTTCACTTAACATAATACTCTCTAGGTCCCAAATAAATAAATCAGAAATGAAAAAGGAGAAGTTACAACTGACAAAACAGGAATGCAAAGGATCATAAAAGGTTACTACGAACAACTATACACCAATAAAATGGAAAACCTAGAAGGAATGTACAGATTCCTAGAAATGTACAATCTTCCAAGACTGAACCAGAAAGAAATAGAAAATACGAGCAGGCCAATTACCAGTAATCAAGTTGAATGAGTAACAACAACAATAACAACAAAAAACTCCCTACAAACAAAGCTTCAGGACCGTACGGCATTATGTGTGAATTCTACCAAACATTTAGAGAAGAGTTAACCTCTATCCTTCTCAAACTATTCCAAAAATTACAGAGGATGGGACACTTCTGAACTCATTCTACAAGGCCATTATCTCCCTTATAACCAAACCAGACAAAGATATCACAAAAAATTAGAAGTCAGTATTGCTGATAAACATAGATGCAAAAATCACCAACAAAATATTAGCAAACTGAATTCAACAATGTTTAAAAAGGATCATATACACCATGATCAAGTGAAATTTATCCCAGGGATGCAAGGGTGGTTCAATATCCACAAATCAATTAATATGATATGCCACATTAACAAATTTAAGAATAAAAGTTATATGACCATCTCAATAAGAGAAAGTTTTTGACAAAATTCAGCGTCCGTTTATCATAAAAAATTCTCAGCAATATGAGTATAGAGGAAACATAACATAATAAAGGCCATATACAAGTCCACAGGTAACATCCTACTTAATGGTGAAAAGCTGAAAACATTTCCTCTAAGATCAGGAATAGGACAAGGATGCCCACTCTTGCTACTTTTATCCAACACAGTATTGGAAATCCTAGTCACCACAATCAGACAAGAAAAAGAAAGAAAAGTAATCCAGATTGGAAAGGAAAATTTGCAAAATGAATGTATAGAAATCTGTTGCATTTCTATACACTAACAATGAACTATCAAAAGGAGAGAGATTCTCTTTTAACTTTATTTACTTTTAACTTTCTCTTTTAACTTGGCTTATATCTTCAGTTTGCAGATATCAAATGTTCTGCCTTTTGTAGTCATTTTGTATTATACTGTAGAATGTTTCCTTAGACTATTTTATGTAGACTTGTATTTTAAAAGACAAGAGTGACTGATAAGATGTGGATCAAGTATTGTAAAGGGCCATAATTTAAACCTAATCTGACTAAAAATAAAAGAAAATCACATCAGTGAAATTTAATGTTCACACACTCCCTGAGCCTAATAAGACTTTAAAAGTGAGAACTGAAAAACTAAATATAGAAAATCAAAGTAAATTTTATGAATGTTTAGAAACAAAGATTATAAAAAATAAACTTTTAGTCAAGTGAAGATTGAAGATAAAATATCAATTATTTCCCTATATAGAAGCAGTTGAATTTTTAGGTACAATTAATTAAATGTGACATTTTATCATAAGTCCATTCTAAATTTTATATTCCAAAGGAAGGATAAAATTGAACTAAATGTGGAGAAAGGTGTAGTATCACATAGTAGTTATGTTATAGTAATTATAATATATAAAATTATAGAATGTTCAATATCTCATTTGAAGAAATATGTATGTACCATTAATAGTATAACGAAAAATTATACAATGTAGCCTAGTAACTCATTTAAGGCTAAGCACAAAGGCATACCACAGAGTTTTAAACCAAAGATCTTTGCTATTTAACTATAGAGTTTGAAACTCAAAATGAAACATTCTACAGATTTCAAATCTTCTGCATTTTCATGTTTACTGAAATACCACCTATATTCTAGGACAATGATATACAAACGTAGAAACACTTTTGTCTTCCAAAATTCTAAGTTCTAGAGGTGATTTGGTTGAATAAAGTATCTTTAACTTGGTTTTGTTGAAAACAAATAGATTTTTACAACAATAATAAAAATATGTGCATGGGAAGTATGTTTCAAGCACAAAATGCTAAGATATTTGACTGTCTCCTCGAATTCTCCTTTTTTTCCATGCTTTAAAATAGCAACATTGAATTTAAGTCCATAACTTGATATCATAAAATTAATACATGCTCTTTTAGCAATACAAAAGACTTAGAAAGTTCTGAAGAAAAATCTGTCAGTTGTTTTTCTCATCCTTCTTCCAACACACCCACACTCTGTCTCCAAATCTGCCTTCTTATGCAGTCACTGTTTTTCTGGTTTATATAATTCTATACATTTCTTTTAGTATACAAACATCTACAAATATTTATGCACACAATATTTAATTGATATCATATACTTATTTTCAAGCAATAATATGTTATACGCAATTAGAAATAAACACCTATTGCCATGGCAATAGTTATAATGAAAGTCTGTACTTTTAATTCAAAGAACACATTTTGCCAGTTGCACTCCCAATAATTCCTTGTAAACAGTCAGGAAGAATACTTACAATTTATGACTTCTGCATAAATGACTCCTTCTGTTAAAGAACAGAAGAAATAATTTACTGAAATAATAGGTATGCTGGTGCATTGAAGAAACTTTTAGGCCAAAACTTAAAATCACAAAGGCAGAAAATAGAAAAATTAAAGCTTAGCTACAATGGTTATCAACATTATATGTTTTTACTTGAAGGCGTTGAATTGCTGAGCAATTGCATATGCAGTTCTTCCAAATTCAAAGTAACTACATAAAGAAGAATCTACACGAAGAATAGGAATTTCTTTTAAAAAAATACATGATATGTGCTTTAGATTTTAAACAATAAAATGTTTATAAACTTTGTAGATATTAACACCCAGTTTTTCATGTAGCAAGTACATGCGAAAATAATGTAATTTCCAGTATTTCCTATTATTTCATTTAATGTTTTAAGATTTAAAAATAATAGCCATGAAGAATAGGGGGATCTATTTAACATTTAAATATTTGGAAATGAATAAACATTTTAAAATTGTTTAGGGTATGTATATACAGAGACTTAAATTTTTCAATGTAATTATTTTTTATCACCCTCTCTAAATGAATACCTTCTTTGGAGTAATACAAATGGCTAAGGATAAAAAATAGTGTTTTCCTGGTTCTATAACTCTAAATTGACTTAAGAAATAACTTTGAGAACTCTTATCCCAAAATAGTCTTTATGTTTTCATAAATCTTTAGGAAGCTTCCTTTTAGAAAGGGAGTATGCATGGAAATTATAAAAGTAAAACAAACAAATGTGCATACATTAATAACTAAATAACTTAACAAGTATCATTCAAGAAGTACTATGTGTCAAATATTGAGGAATATAAAGGGTAATGTGGGGGACAGGGAAAAGAGTCTAAGCTCAGGAAGCTTAAACAGACAATGTTAGGAGATGTAGATGGAAATGAACAAAGTATTCAAGGCTTTGAAAGTCCTACTTTTGATAAAATCCTCAATCTAATGCAGTGTTATCGTTAATATCACACATCACTTGGGGATGTTACACACATAATTCTTTGTAGACCTTTCAGAACTCTTTTTTTGGCAGTCATTTTAAGGAAGAGGTCACGACCCGAAAACATGATACATCAGTCTCTCACTGCTACAGAAACATTGGGCAGTGTATATACATCAACAAAAACAAATGTTTGACATAAATTTGCCTTTATTTTCCAATTCTCCATATTCAGCATCTTTCCTACTCAATCAGTTGGTGGTTTCTGTTTCTAATAAATTCACTTTTGATAAGATGTAAGAGATGACATATGTCACCCATCCCAGGGACATCTTTTTTAAAAAAATCAGAAAACATTAATAGTAATGATTGTTCCAAAAATTTAAATTTCTGAACAAAAGGAGTTATTCAGTTTCTCTCTGCTCAAATTTCTACAAGTTTCTATATTATAAACTTTCTTGACCAAATTTTGAAGTAAAGTAACTTAGTCATTCCTACCAAACTAGCTTAACTAATGCATAAATAAATCACTAAATGTAGATTTCAATCTTTTGTGTAGTTTAAAAAAATATGTAGAGAAAGGACTCTTTACCGAATCCCTCAAATAAAGTCTGTGAAAGGCTGGCTATTCTCAAACTGATAAGGTCAGTCCATCTTGTTTTCTTTTGAGAGATCGGTTATTAAAAAAGGACATTGTAGTCAAACCAATGAACTCAAACTGGTTTGATAGAGTAACCACAGTTCAAATCTATAAAAAAGTAGTTGAAGTAGAATGGGGAAAAAATAATGACAGGTCTTCATTACTGAATTTGTTCATGGAATGAAGTGGTTCACATTATTTTCCTGTTTATAAGATAATGATTACACTGGGACAGGGTGTAGGTGGGCTTAGAGAGGAACGGTATTAAGATGTCTCTATGTAACTCTATGTATGGTTTGATTAAGGAAAATAAAATATAAATCACTTTCCTTCATTATACAACATATTCCTAGAGAAAAAATGTTATGTTGGAGCAACAGAGAGCTTATTTCTTAGCAAAGAAGAATAATCAAATTAAATATTTACAATTCCACCTTCTAGTTTTCATAAATAAGAAAAAATATGTCATAGTTATGACTGATTTCATTTTCAGAGCAGCTTCACTTTTCTGAAGTTTTTAAGTTAGGCATATAATTAACATTTTATATCAGCCATATCACTGTACTTATATGGCTTACTAGGGTAGATACAGGGAAAGAAAAATAGATTAATGGGTACATAGAGCGATTCTAGTATTCACTGAGGTTTCAACACATGCTAGCCCTGTGGCGGGCACTTCAGAAGGTGTGTAGCATATAGGCAGGACAAAAAAATGATTAAAATGAAATTTCTGCTATCAGAGAACTTTTGGTTTAATTCCAGTAATAGATGCATCCAAATATGTAGGCAGTTGAAGTACAGAGGAGGCCGAGATGACATAGTGTAATTAACAGAGCTGAGCAACCACCTGGGTTCAGGTTGGAACAGTAGCTTTAGAGTATGTGCCACTTTATATTTACTCCCTGAGATGTAGTTTGTGTCAATAAGTTTTACGTAAACTTGAAATAGGGCTATACAAGTATTAAAGGTAATAAGAAGTAATGAATAGTATCAGTAGTAGTAATAATAAAAGCAATTCTGTATGACACTTGCAATGAGATAGGCTTTGTTCTAAGTAGTTGTCATATATTAACTCATTTAGTCCTACACTATGGGATGATCACTATTATATACCCTTCCTGCAGATGAAGGGACTGAGATAGAAAGGAACAACAACAAAAAATTGTTGTGCAGGATTACAATCCTGAGATTTGAGCACAAGCAGTAGGACTTCAGTGTCTATACCATCAACCACCATGCTAAACCTCCACTTAGTAAGATGACTGAAGCAGCTACATTTAATATTCAAGCACCTTGAGTAAGCACATCTAAATACCCTTAAATATATTATTTTATAATTATGATTTACACTAACTAGTTACTGGTAGATCAAATATCATCCTGTTTTAAAGCCCATCTATTTTGTGTCCATATGACTCCTGGGCTACATGAACTTTGTTACTTTTTTCTCAGTTTCTTGCATATGGTTCCATTCTTCAATTATTTATTGAGGATTCACAACATTAAAAGTGCCATGTTTTGGGCTTCCCTGGTGGAGTGGTTTAGAGTCTGCCTGCCGATGCAGGGGACACGGGTTCGTGCCCCGGTCTGGGAAGATCCCACATGCTGCGGAGCGGCTGGGCCCGTGAGCCATGGCTGCTGAGCCTGCGCGTCCGGAGCCTGTGCTCCGCAGCGGGAGAGGCCACAACAGTGAGAGGCCCGCGTACTGCAAAAAAAAAAAAAAAAAAAAAAAAAAGTGCCATGTTTTATACTGGTGAGCAAGGCAGGCAGTCCCTGCCCTCAAGGAGTTAACAGTCCAGGCAAAAGCAATAAGAAAAAAAAAGTACTTAGAAGCCTATTTGCCAAATGCAATGACAGGATTATACATAGTGGTTATCCCACCCAGCGTGATTTATTTAGTGCTTGGCTTAGTGTAAAGGAATATTAGTGCTTAAGTTTTTCCAAAAGAGGCAATGTATAAGCTAAGGTTTGAATGCTTATAGAATTTAAGTGGGTATAGAGTAGGTGGTATAAGGAAAAATAGGTAGCAAGAAAGACCAGCAGGAAGAGGGCCATGAGAATTTAAAATCGTAGAAGTCAGAGAGGGCACGATGTATTCAAGAAATTCTGAGACTGAGAAAGTACACAGTAAGCCTCAAAGATATTCTTGTGGTATAAAGTAAGGAAATCCCTGAAAAAATGATGGAGGCCCAATAAAAAGGACACAAGAGCCAACTTGAAAGGAATCCCACTGGCCAAATCTGAGACAATTTTGACAAGCAAATACATAATGTTAGTAAAGGATTGTAACTATAGAATAAAATAAGATTCCATGACTCAGTATTGATATATATTAATGAATAAATAAGCAGAGATGGGAAAACTCTTCCTCAAAGTATAATTTCAAATAATAAATGTAGAAAGCATGATGGAATTAGAAAAATCACTATTCAGAAAGTGCCATAACAATACTTGTTTCAGGCAAGATTCATCAATGGATGTTACATTTAATGAGCAAAAATATTATAACAAGATATTTACATATTCTCAGAGTATAACCCTGTAAGTTATTTATTAATTCAAAGAGAAAATAGAGAAGCCTGACAGCACCTGAGTGCAGTGAGCAGTGTGTACATCACCTGCAATGGGACAAATCAATGTTATATGCCTCTTGATATGGTGCACCTTGAGGGATACAGCATCACTTCTGTGCTCTATCTGCCAAAAATCCATAATCTGTATCAAATCAACATGAAACATCTGACAGATCCAAAATGAGGGACACTGTATGCTCTGTACTCTTTAAGTATCAACATCATGAAGGATACTTAAGGAACTGTTCCAGATTAAAGAAGAAGAAAGAGAGATGAAAACTATGTATCAAATGTGATTTTTTTCTAAAATTGTTTCAAAATAATAGTAGCTATTGTTTACAGTGAGCATCAGCTCTCTGCTTAAACTTAATGCCTTTAAGGTCATTTGCAATGCCAAAATTTTATGTTATTTCCCGTTAAAGGAAAATGAAGTATTTCTTACATGTTAAAGTTTTGTAATTTCTTATTTCACTTTTGCTGCCTGTTTTCCCCATCGTTGCTTTATGAATCAGAAAGTATAAAGTATTTAATGGTGTTTATAATAAAAGAGAATGTAATAAATTACATATTTCACATATATACATTCTAAATATTTTACACATATACTGCATGCATGATTATATGTATTATATATACATGTGTCCAAAATTATTATACACACACACACATTTGTCAGCCAAGGGAGAAGTGAGAAATCTAAAAGGATGCCTAATATAGGGAATATATAGTTAGTGACTACAGGAAAATTGTGGACATACAACAATTGTAGCTGATTGATTTTGAAAAGAGAGTGTAAAAAAAAACAAGGAAGTAAATAATGAAAGGGTTTTGTGACTTCCATCATTAATGAGCCATAGTTCCATTGTTAAAGAAAAACATCTTAGAGACCCACAGTTTGGTTTCCTGTGATTATTTGAGCAGAGAAATAACCTCCTTTGAAAATCAGTACTCATATTACTCTTCCCCTTTAATAAAACAGTATATTAGAATAGGAATGCAAGAATTTGTATGGTAAGTATTAAACTGCAACTTAATATGTATTAAAAGCAAGTCCAGGAAAATAAGAATGTACAGGCTTATAGATGGCTAACCTCTCTGTAGCAACAGAAGAGTCTATCAAAGGTGTTTCATCTTATGTATGCCACAGGTGCTACTTTTCCAAACCAGTTGTATGTTTTGAGGATTTAAGAATATAACCTCAATTAGAAAAAAAAAGGAAGAGATGTAGAATTTTTTTCTAAAACATATACATTGTTTTAAATGCCCACATTTCTCTGTGGTACTGCATCTAAGTTGCTAACTCCTATTTTCATCTCACCTTGGATTATGTATGAAAAGCAACATTTAAAAAAATGAACTGAATCATTGTAATTGAGTGTGTGTGTGTGCGTGCTTATGCATATATCATACATATGTGCTGAATATCTTTGATTCAGAATAAGATAAAATAATTTATAGCAGAGAATAACTTTTTGCAACTTAATGTCAATCTGCTCACATTTGGATATGATCTTGAAAGACACAATAACTCAGGCAATGCTCAAGACAAAGGTGGATAGATAGTAGATACAGACATTGATATATTCTTTCACATTCAAGTAATTTATCCAAACTTTATATGGTTTTGAAAATTGTAAATATATAATATGCTTTATTACACAAAGGATGTCATCTAAAATTTTAAGTAATAAGTTATATAATGATTATTGTATATGAAAATCTACTGAGGAAGACACTATGCCCTGACCTCAGGGAAAAAGAAAAATTATGTTCCCTAACTTCAATTGCTTCCATTCTAGTGGAATGAAGATGTATTAGACTAGTATAAGCACACAGCCCTCACCTTTAACTGAACTATGATATTGACTACTGATTTACCCACGTATTCTCTAATAGAAGTCAGAGTTTGCATCTTGTAGGTGAAGGTTATATATAAGATAAGGTGTGATAAGTGGGTGCAGGAGAAGAAAACCTATGGGGAATGTGAGAATTGCTGATGTAGAAGTTTCAACAGAAAATTTCACACCGTATCTTGGATACAACATTCAAATGGTTCATTTGCTTTGTCTTAGACCTCATCTGACAATGGCCTTATCCCTACTCTACTATTTACTAATGGGGTTTGGGGGGCAAATCACTTAACCTCTCAACCACAGTTTTCACATTAGTGGATTTGGTATAAGAATGGTTTCAATCTCATAAGGTTGTAGTGTGGAGTTAAGGAGATAATATTTAACACACAATACAGAAAATGTACTGAGAAGGATACTGCACATAATACATTTTGTCTTGTCTCACCTAACACATACACAATAAATGTATATGTGCATTACGTACAAACACACGCACACACACACAAACACACACCAAGTTGCTTTCAGGTCCCTAAACTTATAAAATAATGCTTAATAATTATTTTTATCTCTGTTAATGCATATCACTTAAAACATATCACCAGCCATATTCATATCTCTGTAAGTGGGTAGAAATGATCAAATGAAAGGAATAGTTTTGCCTGATAGGGAAAGTGGGGGAAGGAAACCTTTGATTTTCTTTTGGATTTCAGACTAAAAGAAAACACTAATTATTGGATTGCAAAAAATAAAAACATTGTGTGAGTAGGCATTATCTTTAATGAATTAATTGCTTTAACTGTGAGGACAGTATACAGCTTTGATGCATTGGCAAATGGTTTGAATGAGCACTGAGAAAACTAAATGGAAGGCAACCTGAGAAGAATACAGGAACTTGAAGCCACAAACACCTGTTAACAACTCTGAGCAACTTCAATGCTGTTTATGTCATTTGGTTTGGCACCCTTTGAATACATGGCATCGAAACTGTTTCCTGCCAAACGATCTAGTTAAATGGGTGTACTGTGTTTTCTATCCCAATTAAAAGGGAAGGGTTGGTGGCATTTTTATATCTTTATGGAGCACTTCCTTTTTTATCTAAATACGTAAAAGTGAATTCTGTTTTTCTCTCATCAAAAAAACTGTAATCACAGTGTCTTAAGCCAACACCTTTTCTTTCTTTTCTCCTCTGACCACCTGCCTGACCTATTTTCTTATTATTGACTATTTATTATTCAGTTAAGGAAGATTGTTAGCAGTGCAGCCCAGAAACACTTGGTTCTATTTAAAACAAAAGCCTACTGTTGAATTCAATGTCAGAGCTGAGGTTTATAGCGTTGAAGAATTGCCTTGATAAATGGCCCTGACATTACAGTTTCCACGACTCCACCTTCAATGTCATCACAACAGAGCGTGTTAAAGTATGGCCATTGCTACCTCCCCAAAACATATTAACTTGATGCTTACTCTATCTCTGGATCCCATAGGCACAATAAATGGAGAAAATAACACATTTACAAACTGATAAAATCTAGCAAAGCTAATAAAATCAGACACTTTATAGCTCAGCTAATCGTGTCCTCTGAAGGACATCAAATAACACGTCATGTACTGCTCAGGGGAAAATCAAATTAGGTGCAGCAATGTCCCTTCAGAACTAATGCATTTGAATAGACAGGAGCTATTGTAGCTAATCAAGTTGTATTGTAGATGCTTTATCATTAATACAATGTTTATGTTAAGTGGGCATTATGCAGTTTTTGTATGAAAAGGAGGAAGAGTTTTCCTTAAACTGTTTGCATTCTGAATCTTTTTAGTTTTTTCTGTCTTGATTTTATCTTTAATAAATGTGTGTGTCACAATGTGGTATGCATCCCTGCAAATAGTGCTCAAAAATCACTTAGCTCTTTGAGAACTGACCAAGTTACTCAGCTTCCAGAGACATGGTGCTTTCCATTTACCCCTCTTCCTATCCCCAACTCTAAATGATCACCATATCATTGGCTTAGGAAAACATAAAGGAATGTTTGTAACACATAGAACCAAGTACCTTGCCCCAGAATGTTTAGCTCTGTCTTAAACCAAAGTCTATAAAGGCGAAGAGTCTATATTCTTTATTCTCTAAATTCTTGAGTTCAGAATTAATATTCTTTTAGTTGTGTGCCACCTCTCTTCCATCAAAGCTTTAAATTACATATGAAAAATCGAAATGCCTATTTACAAGGAAGACAGTTAAGAACTCCCAATACTAGAAGTTACTCCTGGAAAGAGGTTGTTAGAGTTTAGGAAGAAGATCTGGGAGTAAAGGTCTTAGAGACAACAAACCGAAATTCTAAGGGAGGAGTCAGCAATCCAAGGCTTCTGAACCAAATCTCTCCTGCTTGCTATTGTGAATAAACTTTTTTAGGACACAGCCACAGTTAATTTGTTTTTTTAACATGTTGTCTGTGGCTGCTCTCACATAGTTGTAATTGAGACCATGTGGCCTGCAAAGCCAAAAATATTTATTATCTGACCTCTTAGAGAAAAAAATTTACTGACCTCAACTTTAAAGGCATAGCTTTATAGATCTTGTTGAAGAAAAAGGGTGAAAGAAAATTAAGAGTGAGTTCCCTAGTGATAATAAGGCCCATATATTTAAGTGAAATTAAATAAAATCTTTGTCACAAAAAGTCCAGGAACCAGTGAGTCCATACTTATATAAATAATTTGACAAATGAGTGAAGAGAATAGACAAGTCTCCTGTGCAGAAGAATTCCAAATGGTTTGTATAGATACTTGGCCCTTGAGGAGGCAGGACATTTACTTCCCATTCCTTTGATGTGAGTTGTTTATAGCGACTTCCTTCCAAAGAATACAGTAGAGAAAGAAGGGGGGAACAAAAGAACAACTTTACAGTAGGAAACCTGACAACACTACTTCATTCATGTGATGAAGGTCAGTATCAATGGTGCTAAGTCATGTTGCTAGTATGTACCCTTGATATAATGTAATGAAAGTGACATTTTATCTCTGTGATTTTCTGTCAAAAACACATAACCCCAGGATAATCATGAGAAAAACACCAGACAAATCCCAGTTGTGGGATATTCTACAAAATACCTGACTAATACACCTCAGAACTGTCAAGGGTCTTAAAAACAAGGAAAGTCTGAGAAATTCTCACAGTCATGAAGAATCTAAGGAGACATGACAGCTAAATACAATGTAGTGTCCTGGTTGGGATCCTGCACCAGAGAAAGGATGAACGTAGAAATCAGAAAATCTGAATAAAGTATGGACTTTATTAACTGTATCAATATTGGTTCATTAATTGTAACACTCCATGTAAGATGCTAATAAGAGGGGAAACTGGGTGTGGCATATAAGGGAGCTCCATTTACTATCTTCATAATTTTTTCTGTAAATCTAAATGTTGCTAAAATTTAAAAAGTCTATTTTTTAAATAGGGACTATGATAATATTTGATCATTTTCCATCTCTAGATCTTTTCTATGGTTTTAAACCCAGTAAATATATAAGGAAGATTTTGAAAAAAGCACAAATCAAGGGATTACACAAAACCTCAATCAGTGTATATGAAACTCCTTCATAAAAATACTTAACTATTGTAAGCACTGTAAACAAAAATTAATTTTATGTAGAGTACTGCAGACCTGGATCCCAAAATAAATTTTAGTTTCTGTAGTATTGATACTATTCTGATATGTTCACCATACTAAAAAAGCTGCTGACAAGTTTCAGTGACTTGGCCAACTCCTCATAATTATTTTCTAAGCACCAATCACTCCTGAGGACCTATATCTTACCAAAGGATAGAGAGGGAAGTAACTGAATCTTTCCATTCGCTTTGTTTCCCTTCCCCTCTCTTTCCTGAACTTCTGTTTAGCATCATCCTCTTCTCTTATTTGGCACTAGGGAATTGTGACCCCAGTAGTACTGGAACCAACAGTAGCCCCAGAGGGATAAAGTTATACTTGTATTCCATGGTATAATGTTCTCTTTAGGAAGTCAGAAGAACATTGGAATCATTGGAAATACATATGCCAAGATTACAAAATTTATTTATTAAAGTACATTATCTGCTATGCTCATTCTGAGTCATCAAAAAGAATATGGGAAGAAGTTGATTTGTTTTTCTATACTTGTATGTTGCTTTTAAGTTTGCAAAACTTATTCATGTGCGTATTTCTGGCAACCTGTTAATTAAATGTGCACAGCCAATGTAGATCAGGCCTCAAATTGTTCATCTGTCATTTTTTCTCTAGTCATATGATCTTTTGAAAGTTACTTGAACAATTATTTCTGTTTTCTCACCTTCAAAATAGGTCTAAAGATCTTAATGATATCACCAACAATCTTCAATCATCATGATATAATGAATGTATACTTCCTGATACCTATCAATAGATGATAGTTGTAATCAATGATAGTAACAATATTATAACTGTTATTTTTTATTCCTTGCATAGCCAATTGTAATTCAAAAATATTAAATGACTATCTTACAACTAGCAAACGGCACTATAGAGGTTAAGCTATTGCCTTTGGCATATAATTCATGGAATTACCTATACAAGAAATATTTATTTATGACCTATTTATTATCAGCAGGTCCTGAAGCCTAGATTCAAGTAAGAAGAGAGGAAACTGTAATAAGAATGATAAAATATGTAGAAAATAGGTGCTAGTTTAGAAAGTGGTATGTATAAGAAGAGGGACAAGGATGATGGGAGGCAGAGAAAAAAATATTTTGGCATCAGAGTTATGAATAAACTGAGGTGTCTCAACAAAAATAAAGACACACGTGACCAGTATAAAGAATATAGAACTATTTTTATTAAAGTCCTTGTATCTTTCATATTGATTTCTTAGTGTTTAAAACATTTTCTTACTGTAACTACCCTCCTAATATAATATAGACAGAAAGCACTGTCTATATACTTTACAACTTCAGAGATGAAATACAGGAAATGGATTGGTCATTAGAATGCATCTCTGTGCTGGTAGAGACATGGTTGTATTCTTTATTTTTTTTCCTAGAAATTACACCTTTTATTTCAAGTAATAGACAATCTTCTTTGAATAATTTTGGTTTTATGCTCTCAAACGTTTTCCTGGACTAACCTTGTCTAGTTGATATATGGTAACATCTAAGTTATTCAAAAACAATAGTTTAATATTATTATTTCAAAGGTAGTTGACCACTGGAGGAAAAAGAAGAGGAGAAAAATAGCAAGCAGCCCTTAGATAGATTTTAAAAACATGCTGTACGTGAAAAGAAGCATACAAATTAATTTGTAGAAGCTGGTTTCAGTAGCTCTGGAAAGCTGTCAGATCTAGACCTATTAGCAAAAAAACAAAATTTAAAAACAAATAAAAAATTCAAATATTGCATCATTCAATCAATCAGCCATCATGAGTTATGTTACTAAAGATTTTGTATCTACCAGTAACCACCAATTTGGAATGTCACTATTTTTAGCATGTGCATAAGTAGTCTAAGCAAGAATGTTGTCTAGAAAGGGAATTATTGATGCACTAACATCACAGATTTGTATTAATCTCCTGTCCCTGGAAATATTATCCCCAATTCCTTACCATAGATTACAGGAAAAAAATAGAAATTTGAATCCAGGGTATAGGAAAATTTAGATCCCTCAAGAGGAGGTTCTTGGAATTATTATATTTCCCTCAAATAAATGGAATTTTCACCACTCCACTATAAGGTCCATTATTTTCATTTAAGTCTACTGTAAATCAGAGGGAAAAGAATCCATATGATCTAAAGAATTATTAATACTAATGTCTTCTTACATATCCTGCTGAGATGAATTAGGTTTATTTTTCACACAAACATGTTAAGACTGTTACTTCTTGCCTTGTAACTAAGGTTCGTTGTCAGCTCATTTCTCCTTAGCAACTCAGTGGACATTGCTTGAGATTAAAATCAAGTCAATTAATCAGGATCTTCAGCTGGTTACAGAGAATGGGGATTTTCTGCTTGCCAGAACACCTGCGCTTGTGAAAGGGCCTTGGAGCTTAATTGTTTCCAGGTGCAGCACGTGCTCATTCTGGGCTAACCCAGAATCCTGGATTTCTGCTGCCAGAGGACACACTCTGGAAGCTGGAGTTAACTAGTAAGAGAATTAACCCTCAATTAGAAGAGGTATACATGCTGCTAATCATTAAAATGGAAATTGCCGAATATTCTTTGATGTTCAATTAAGGAACAATCTTTTCTTTTTTAACTAAGAGACCCTATTCTTCCAAACTTGAGATACATTTACATATGGTGGTGATAATTTTGTGAAGTTCACTCTATAAATATTCCCTCTGTGTTTCAGGTACTTGAAATACAGCAGTGAGCAAAACAAAGATCCTTCATAGAGGTTATATTCTACTGTTAGACATTTCTTTTTTTCTTTATTTCTCTCCCTTCCTTTCTCTCTATCACTCTCACTCTCTCTCTTTTTCCCCCTATTTTGGAACAACCTTAAGTTGGACAAATATCTCTTTCAGAGTCTAGTCTACATGAAATAATCACACTAGCTTTATGTCAGTTTTGGAGCTTGGAAATGAGTGGATAGTAAGTTTGGTCTTCCTCTGCAGTTTAACTTATTTTCAGTTCAGGGTATCAGAGAATAAGACACTCTACTTTGGCACCTGGTTTCCCTCATATTTTTTAATCTAATTTTGTCAGAAATAATGCTCAGACTGTGTTTTACTAGCCATCTTATATTTACTTCCCAATTGGTTTGGACATTAGAGAATGTGTCATCATTAACTACTCTAGTCCTCTCTGGTCACACTCCACTTCTTTTCCTGGAAAATGGTGGCCAAATTATATTTACATTTTAAAGGGTTAGTATTTATACCTTCTCCAGTGAAAACTGTGTGGCTCCTACCTCAAAGCAATCGATTTATCAACAGAATCTTTGGAGAAATTTTGAGTTCAGACTCCTTTATTTCATTTTTTTCCTGAGGGTTTCATTTTTACCTACTTGAGGGTAGGTGAAACAAGGAAACGGAAATATAGTTCTAGACCATCATGGAGTCCATGTGATCAACATTCATGAGGAGGACTGCTGATAAAAGGTTCTGGTTCTCTGCTCATCTATTTTTTTCTATTTCTTGCTAGGTGAGTATGTGCCTCCTAGCTTGTTTATAGCTAACAAAAGATCAGAAAACTGGAAGTAAATCTTATCTCTTATTAAGCCAGAAACAGAAACATCCTAGGATTACTTCCCTGTTGGTTAAAGATCTTCCTTTATGCTATAAGAGTTCCTCCATTCTAGCAAGTTCTGTGTGAATTACGATATGAGAAAGGACGGCTGTGATGGCAAATTATATCTCATTGTGAAGCTAAAAACAAATTAGTCAATAACTATATTGACATGAATCTATGATTATCTCAACAACTCTCTTTTAAATTCCTCAAAAAAAATAGGTGTTGTTTTTATTATTTTTATTTTAAGTGCCATGCCAATGCTTACTGGTATGAGTTACCTTCAAAAGGCCATGGAACTGTTCCTTTCTCAGGTAGAGAAGTTTCTGTTATTTTTTAATGTATTTTTCTTCCTAGTGTATCTTATTTGTTTTGAGTGTTCACTGTATTTTCAATTCTGAAATATGTTTATGTTTAACTTAAACTGATTATTCCTTAGAGATTTACTCAAGTCATTTATATCTTTCTCTGACTCTTTTTTTTTTTTTTAATACTATGTTATTTCTCTATACTGGCTCTCTCCAAATTGTGTTTCACAGGACACCAGTGTCTTGTGGGATATTAACTGCTATTACTCAAAAAAGGAACTAATGCTTTACCAGAAATGATGTCCATTCTGGGTTTTAATAGATATCTGATATTTACTTCCCAACTGACTAGGTCTTTGGGATGACAACCGGTTACACAAACACTGTTGTTGGTTGTTTATTCAGTTTCCATCATTCCTTCTATATTAAAAGAACTCTGAATTTCCACCAAATGTCTGCTCTCATGTCCCAAATGTGTCAAATATATTTGAAGGAGAGGCTTACCCCAGATTGGCCTAATGCAATTACGGTGGTCCCATTCTCATTGTTTAGTCATCCTTGTGTGATAAAATTCCGGCAGGGATGAATGAAAGACACAGAGGAAAAGATCTCTTTCCTTTGAACTTTGTCATATCTGAATATCATTTTTATAATTATTGCAAGTCTTTCAAATGTTTTCAAAATTTATATATTAATGTCAGTGGCTCTTTTAATAACTGCTACTACAAAGGGGTACAAAGGAGTAGAGTGGAAGAGTAAAGAAAATGGAAGAAAAATTTGGATACTGATGAGAAAGATCCAGTAGAGAGGAAAATTAATGGCACAGGAGAGAGTTGGGGAGGATTGCTGAAGTGATATTTTTGAACAAGTAAGAAGGGCTAAGAGATAGGGAACAAATAGAGAGAGAGATTTAGATAGGAGCACAGATAATCCATATATGTTGTCAGGCAGTAGGGAAGGAATTGTGGGTATGGATGAAGGTAGGTGAGAGTATATATAGTGGTGGGAGTCTTGAAAGCTTTCTTCTAATTGTTTCATTTTCTGAAATATTATATTTCTCATAACTTTTTCAAGGTCACATCACTCATAAAGGGAAGAAACAGAGATTTAAACTCTCAGGAGTCTGTTCATATGTTTTTCCTATAAACATTCTAGCACCCGAGAGTAGGCCGGTGTTAAAGACAATGTTGCCAAGGAAAGATTCAAAAATACCTCCTTTATTAACAGAATCTCAGTTATTTTGTGGTGCCCTGTGAACAAATCTAGGCATTCTACCTTAACTGATCTAAAACAAATGTAACAATTCTCTTCCTCACTTTCCCAGCATCACGTGCAGATATGGGTGGTCCAGTTCTGGACAATGAACAAGTTTGTTATGAATGTCTCTGGAAAAGTGTTTCTTTCCCAAGTAAAAGAGACCAATGTGGTTAGCACTATCCCTGTCTCACATTTTCGCCTTATATCTTCATTGAATACTCATGATGGCTGGAGCTACAGTAGCCATCTTGCCATTATTAGAAAAGAAAAGAAAAGAAAAAAAGTCCTCTACTTCAAGGTTGGTGGATTAGAAAGACAAAAGCCTAGATTCCTAATGGCATCATAGGACAGATGAACTATTACTAGAAGAAAAATAAATGGCAATTTCAGTTACTGTTATTTAGGAACTACTAATGTAATTCTAAATGGTATGGCCAGAATTCCATCATTATTTAACTTTTGGGAAAAAATAAAAAGAATGTAAAACTGTCAGTTATGATAGAATTCTCAGAATATAGATATTAGTTATGAAACACTGATCTCATGATTCTGCTGTGTTCTAAGAAATGCAAAATTAGTTGTAATTTTTTTTTTTTTTTTTTGCGGTATGCGGGCCTCTCACTGCTGTGGCCTCTCCCGTTGCTGAGCACAGGCTCCGGACGCGCAGGCTCAGCGGCCATGGCTCACGGGCCCAGCTGCTCTGCAGCACGTGGGATCCTCCCGCACCGGGGCACGAACCCGCATCCCCCCTGTATCGGCAGGCGGACTCCCAACCACTGCGCCACCAGGGAAGCCCTAGTTGTCAATTTTTAATCAAGAGAGAAATAAATCCTATCACTAAATGTTTAAGTAATGCTTGCCCCCTGGTCATTTAGAAATGTTACTCATTTCATGTACAGCTGACACAGTATATTTTTAAATTCTTAAACAAAATTAACTTTATATTTGGTTAATTAGAAGAAATTAGACATCAAATTAGAAGTTTGAAAATTAAACCGTGTCTAAATGAAATTCATTTTTTAAATGGAAGATTTCCCTTAATACCACTTTACAGAATTACATAGGTCAATTGTCATGTCAAGAAAAATTATTTCCAAGCATATTTTGATATAAGATTTTATGGTATAAAATTGAAAAATAATTAAAAAGTTGCTGCTGGCAAAGTGAAAAGGTTCTGAGTACTTCCTAATTGAGTCGATCTGTTGAATTACCCAATTCAGAAGCTAAATTACTTATGATTTCTTATTATGCAAGATGATAAGTGGCCACATTGGTTAAATGACTTTGAGTTGAATTTGCTGTTACTTTTAGCCAAAGTGTCCTAACTGATAGAATATTCTAACAACTCTAGGAAACACTAGATTTAACAATATTAAAGAATCTTGTTCGTTTGGAGGGTTAGTTTTAGTTTGTTTTCTGTTTTTTGTTTACTGCAGAACTTCACTAAGCCTTTAATATGCTAAGGTACATATTGAATTCCCTAAGCAAAGAGAGTAGGCAGTGTTTTGTAAATTTATTTGATCAGAGAATTTGTTATCTTAGAAGCTCTTCTCCCCACAGACACTCCCTAAAACACATATTAAATGGATCTGGCATTCACAGAATCAACATTTTAGCCCTGAAACACAAGAAAGGGAAAAAACCAAAGCATCTAAAAACACAAGCATGAATTTAAAACTGGTCTTCCACTGATAGCTGTGCATCTTTAGACAAGCAACTTGACTTCTCTGAGGCTCTGTTTCTTTGTAAGTTGGGGGGAAATAATAGTACCTGTGTAAGAGTACTGCTGGGAGAATTCACATGTTGAAATTTATTGAGTATCTAGAACATAGTGAGTACTCAATGATGACATTCACAGTGATAGCTTTATTAGCACTACCAGCAATGTTAATGGATATTATTAAAGTGATGTTTTTACATTATTATATATTTCATTTATCTGTGCTGTCCCTGACCCTGAGGGGGCCAGTAAATTACTCCTGCCATCTTTGATGATTATTTTGCTTATGTATTATATTATAAGTCTGAGATTTATTGAACTGATAGGCAGGATAGGAACAATTAACAAAGTTCAAATGTTACTTTTTTCTGAATTATCCAAGTGCTAACAATGAGAAATTCCTTGGATCTTTAGATTGATAGAGAATGCCACTTGAGTTGTGGGATGATAGTTATTTGTCTAGCATTCAGTGCAGAACATGGTATTTTTTTCTCACCTAAATAAATGGAGATGTAGAGTCAATTTATTATTTTATTGGTAGGAATATAGGGCAGTTTCAGAGGATTCTACTGGCTTTTCCTCACCATACTAACTCTTACTTCACAGGCCAAGGATTCCATTTGGGAGTTACTCCAACTTCCATGTATGTCTATCAAAAATTCCCTCACAGACTGGGAAAATGTCCACTGGGAAAGTTTGTAGACCCAGTGGATTCATTTTAAACCAGACCTTAGCCAAGCATGGCTTAGGACCTTCTCCCTGTATTTACCACTAGATCCCTTATGTCCCCATATGTGCTCCATTCCAACTGGGGAGGCAGGAGGATACTTCAAATCTTTGGGCATCAGTATGAACTCAGCTGCTGTGCTCAGTAGTCCTCAGAATACATGAGCATTCACCTTTTTCTGTTGCACAGTTACCTGAGTAAATGACCAGAGATAACTTTGGGAATTGACAAGGGAATTTTCATAGCATATACTTGCCATGGTGTTGCAGGGTCCACTTTCAATTTGTTCCAGATCTATATATTGACTCAGATCTGGGAACTGAGCAATGTGTTGTTATATTTTATCCATACAGTCACATTCAGCTTCCTATATTTCTATTTGTGCCTTTTTATTGTGGATATTGGGGAGCACCATCATTGGCTATCCAACTATTTTTCCCCCAGCATTACCACGTTTATGTCTCCCTCAGAGTTCAGTGCTATTGACTACCCTTCCATCCTTGCCCTCCTGTCTTTACAGTAATTGCAGTCTCCTAGATTCTTAGGCTGAAGCACCACCACCTGCCCTTTATTATTTCTGTGTCCCATTGTTCCCATTCCCCCATTGAGACCAGCTCTGTTGTGGCTTAGTCCTGGACTGCAGAGAAGAGTGACCTCCAAATTTCTTGTTGGTGCAAGTGCTCTTAGCAGCACAGTACTGATTGCTTCAGGTGAATGATATGTCCTCTGGGCTCTCCTGTGAAATATAATCCTGGGTCTTCTGGCCTCACCATCATATATCCTTTCCAGTATGCCCACCCCCCCAAACCTTATTTCTTTTTCTATCTTCTCGAGGGAAAATTAAGTATTTCTATTTCACTTACTATGGGCCATTCTTACTCCAGCTTCTAGAGTCATCCTAGCAGCAAGCTTGCCCCATCCCCTTTGGTCCTTGTTAAGTACTACATTTCATATCTTCAGAAAGTACCTCCAAATTAATTACATTTTAAATATTCTATCTTATTTTCTGACCTCTTTGATGAAACACCCTCAAAATTCAATCTTAGAAGATACTCCCCAGGCTCCTACCTGTACTTGCTAGCTAACACTTGCACCATCTTCAGAATGTAATCTCTTTCCTTCCTATTAGACCCATCATATCCCCAGCTGAGAAATGTTGAGCCAGAATCAACAGGATTAGATAACTAATAAGTTATGAATATCTAGGAACAAATGAATGCTTCTTATTCATTGTTTTCTGCTTTCCTACTATATGTAATGATGTTGACAAAGTTACTCATTGTTCTTTTTAATTGGTTTCATTTTTATACTCCAATTTTTTCTATCATTCTAAAAATATAATTCACTTTTTTGTTAATGTTTGCTATAAACTGTCATGATATGGAAAAAAAATTCTAATTTGAATCAATCCAGAAACATCAGTGTAAATGTTTTAAAAACTTTAACTATAGTATCTTTTAAGTGATGATGTATTACATGCTTTCCTAATTGTTCAAACATGATTGATTAAGAGGGAGCCTGATTCTATTGACTACAGTCTGGAAGCTCTGTAGTCAAGTTGAACTTAAATTCTGGTTATGTTGATTATTAGTTCTGTGACTTAGGTATATTATAAAATCCCTAACATAATTTCCACATCTACATGAAGGGAATATTTATGCTATCTATCTCATAGAGCTGATGTGATAATTTATAAACTAAAACATTAAAAGCACTTAGCATAAGACTTGGCATAGAGTAAGTGCTCAACAAATAGTAGCTACTGGAGGATTATGAGATGCCACATCTTTTCTTACTTATTCCCATTCCAGCATATATTTTATCATCAAATCTTAGCTCAAATTCTACCTTATTCATAAAATATTCACATATAATTATAGCTAAAATAATCTTATTTGGCTGAACTCTAGAGAGATTTTTCTGTACCTTCTCATGTCTCTTGTATACTTATTTCTTATATTTTGATATTCATAGAGTCTCTTGTATCCTAGAATATCATAGCCATCTTTGGAACAGGCATTCTGTTTTGAACATTATCCTCCCACCCCATCCTTATAGTATCTTGCATGTATCAGGTGTTCAAAATATATGCTCTAAAAGAGTTAAAATAAAGAGCACTGAATCCTAAGTAATGTAGATTTTATCAACAATAAAACAGTTATAACTACTATCCACTCACCACAGTCTTGCAATGACAAAGCAAGATATAAATTACAAATGTGATAAGTGAATTGGGGAAAAAATTAAAGCAAGTGTAGATTAAGGTAGAATTATTATCATGTGCATTTGACTCAAGGTTTCAGATGCCTACTTTATTAGTAATTATGTAATGAGTTTCATAACTTTCAAGGACAAAGATGCAGTAAGACCATACTGTTGAATAATGCTAGTCAGCCCTCAAACACAAGTGTATAATCCATAGCAAACTCTTAAGCTTTTGAATGAATCAGGAAAAAGACAATTTTTACAGCTTCTTCCTTCTATCTCTCATCATCTCTTCTTCTTGCCTTTGTCTTATTTTAAAGTCTGTGTGAATCAAAAGAAAAAAAAAAGTGTGTTTTGTTCTCACCGTGATGGGCCCTTCATAAAGCTTTTAATTAGCCTCTCCTTCTATGTAGGACATTTATGTATATAAATTATATGATCCCTTGTCTAACTTTAAGTGGATGATGTGAATGAGAGTGGCTTCATTACTCTTCCTCTTCTTCACATAGCTTAACATACACATATTCATATTTAAGTACATATGCCTATACATTTTAATTTTACAGTAAGTCCCCTACATAAGAACGAGTTCCATTCCGAGAGCACATTCGTAAATCCAATTTGTTCATAAGTCCAACAAAGTTAGCCTAGGTACCCAACTAACACAATCGGCTATATAGTTCTGTACTGTAATAAGTTTATAGTATTTTTCACACAAATAATACATAAAAAACAAACACAAAAAATAAAGAAAAATCTTATAGTACCTTGAAAAGTACAGTAGTACAGTACAACAGCTGGTGTACAAGGGCTGGCATCAAGTGAACAGACTAAAAGAGTTACTGACTGGAGGAGGGAGAGGAGGTGGGAGATGGTAGAGCCGAAGGACCGTCAGCAATAGGAGACGAAGGGCGAGCTGCAGTTTCACTCACACCTGACGTTGACGGCACAGGTTCTGGTTCCTTGCTGGATTCAATTCTATCTACCCTCTTGAAAAAATGATCCAGGGATGTCTGGGTAGTAGCTCTTTTTTTCTTGTCATAGATGACATGGTAGCACTGGATTGCATTCTGAACGGCTGCTGCAACCTTCGTGTACCATTCTGCGTTTGGGTTCCGTGCCTCAAAAACTCACAGTGCCTCCTCAAATAAAGAAAATCCCCTTGCCATTTCCTGCATCGTGAATCTCTTCGGTTCTTCAGTTACTTCTTCTTCCTCTTGTCTCTCTTCTTCCTCCCTCTGGGCCTCCAATTCTATCAGGTCTTCATTAGTAAGCTGCTTGTGTTGCACAGCAAGGAGTTCAGTGAAGTCGTCCTCTTGCAGATATAGTGCCAGCTTCTTGCTGAGGGTCACTAAGTTGCTGAAGACCTCTTTGGACTCTTCATCCACCTTCTCAAATCCATGAAAATCGTGAACAATCTGTGGGCAAAGTTTCTTCCAAACCCCATTCATGGTGACGGCTGTAACCTCATGCCAAGCAAAGTCAATGTTTTTTATGGCCTTGAAAATGGTCACAAGGTTGTTCCTGATTCATCACTCACCTTTGCTGTTGATGAAAAGTCTGATGTAAATAATATTTCGTGAAAGTCGCTATAACTCCCTGGTCCATAGGTTGGATGAGCGACATAGTATTCCATGGCAGATGCACTACTTTGACCTTGGGATGAAAGTCGTCCATGAATGAGGGTGGCTTGGAGCATTGTTGAGCAGCAAAAGAATGTTGAATGGAACATCCTTCTCCAAGCAATATTTCTCTACCTCCGGGATAAAGTGGTGGAAAAACCAGTCCAGGAAACTTGCCTGTGTAACGCAGGGTTTGGGGTTACTCTTCCACACAACAGGAAGAGAGTCATTAGCTATGCTTTTAAGGGCTCTTGGGCCCTCTCAATGATAAACTAAGAGAGGCTTCAGCTTCATATCACTGGAAACATTGCCACCAAACAACAGAGTTAGCCTATCCTTTGCTGCTTTAGAGCCTGGCATCAGCTTTTCCTCCTTACTGATGTAACTTCGGTCTGGCATCCTCTTCCAGTACAGTCCTGTCTCATCGGCATTAAAAACCTGCTTGGGTAAATACACACCTCCATCAATAATTTCTCAGAGTGGTTCAGGAAATTCCTGGGCAGCTACCACATCTGCACTCACTGCCTCGCCACTTACTTTTACATTGTGAAGTTTGGCTCTATCCTTGAACCAATGAAGCCACCATGGCTGGCATTAAAAGATGCACCCTCTGATTCTTCACCATGTTTCTTCTTCAAGTCTTCATAAAGCCTTTTAGCTTTTGCTTGAATGCAGCATTAAGCTGAGCGGGGTCTCAGTGCTGAAGCTGATCCTGCATCCACACACTGAGAAGTTTCTCCATCTCCTCCATCACTTTTCCACACTTCTTCGATATTACTGTCCACAACATTGGCACAGCAGACTTCACATGTTCCGTGATCTTGTCCTTCTACTTTTGAATCATGCTGATGGTTGAATGATTCATGTTATAAGAATGAGCAAAGTCTACCATATTTTCGCCTCACTCCACTCTCAATTATTTTCACTTTTGTTTCCATCATTATCGCTTGGCACTTCTTAGCAGTACCAGCTACATCACCACTGGTTTTGTGCTTGCTTCCTGACATCCTGGGCTTGAAATAAAGATACTGTACTACTGTACTCTATGCAGTACTGTACAGTAAAGTACACAAAAGCACAACCACTTGTAGAGGATGCATGCACGTGACAATGCACACCAGACACGTGAACTAACTTACGTGACTGGACATGTGAACGCACGTTCGCATCTTTGAAATTTCGCAACTTGAAGGTTCATATGTAGAGGACTTACTGTATACAAAAAAAGCTTAATAATTATCGTTTTAGACATTCCATGGATATTTGTTCTTTTCTAAAAACAACCATTTCTCTTTTTTTATTTGCAAACTACTACAAAGTGGGAATGAGAAAATATTATTGACCCCACCTCGTTTTTGAAGAAAACTCGTTTTTGAAGAATCAGAGAAAAACTAACTTAATTGGTGTCATGGAGCAAAATATAGTGTACTCACATTAAAAACGAAATCAGTTAAGTACTACTATATCTACTCACACATACACACGAAGTATTGACAAAGATTCACTTTTTGAGGTATAGTATTTGGATCTATGACTAATAATAACTCATAAATCAACTGAAGTATAGTTTAGAATTGGGCGTTCTTTTGGTTAACAGTTAGTGTTTCCAAAATATATTTTCTTGGGTGTTTTCGACATTTCTGTTCTGACATTTCCAAGAACATTTTACCAAGTTTACCAATGATTTATTTCTAATTAGTTTGAAGGCGGTTTTGTCCTATTCCTTTATGGGAAAATACCTAGTTTCAAATAATTCAAAAAGCTACTTAATCAGTGTGTGCAGGTTTTAAAAATATAAATCAGTATCTCCCTAATTTAAAAGTTTACTTAATATATTGCTTCTATTTTATAAGAACAAGAATATATCATTTTTACATCCTCTAGAAAATAAAGCATAATTGCTAAAATAATTAATACAAAGTTCAACTAAAAAGGTATTTTTAGATTATCGTTTAATGTCATTGGTATACCTGTGATCAGTAATAGGAAGAATGGCTAGCAGTAAAAGAAAAGAATAGAAGAACAGGCATTAAATGGCATGGATTCATAATACTGAGTTAGATGCTATGCATAGTTGAATTAAAATAATTTGTCCTCTGGTTATTTTTCTGCTATGTCAATCCTTTTCTAACAAGAAGTTAAAAATCCAGTTGACTATCCTAAGCAAATTCAGTACTTCCAGGTTACAGAATTAAGTTACCATTATTACATTTAATGAATCCTCGGCATCATACCACTTTATTTCAAGACTTAATATAAAGCTATAGTAATTTTGGCAGACTGGTATTGATGTAAGTGTATACATTGAGATCAAGCGAAAAGAATAGAAAGTTCACAAGTAAGCACATACATATGTGGTCAATTGATTTTTGACAGAAGTGCCCATGTAATTCAATAAAGGAAGAATAGGTGTGTAGATTTTGAGAAACCCAGGCCTGGTGGGCACTGCATGCTTACACGACTGACTCAGTAAAATCTTGAGTGAGCTTCCCTGTTCAGCAAAACCACAAAGTGTTGTCATATGGCATTGTTGGGAGAATTAACAGATCCCCATGTGACTCCATTGGAAGTAGATACCTAGAAGCTTGTGCCATTTCTCCTGAACTTTACCCCATGTGCCTTTTCCCTTTGCTGATTTTAATCTGTACCCTTTCACTATCATAAACCATAACCATGAGTATAACAGCTTTTCTGAGTCTTGTGAGGTTTTTTTAGCAAATCATCCAGCCTGCTTGTGGCCTCGGGCATCTCTAACCCAATAGTTTTTTCATCAAATGGTACTAGAATTTCTGGATATGTATCTGGAATCAAAACCAAAAACTTAACCCTTATCTCACACCATAATCAAAACTCAATTTGGAATGGATCACAGACCTAAATATTTAAGCTAGATGTAAATATATAAAACTGCAAACCTTCTAAGCAGAAGTATTAATAGAAAATGTTTATTAACTTGTGATAGGCAGACACTCCTTTTAGAGGATGCAGAAAGCAAAAATCACAAAAGAAAAATTGATAAATTTTACATTATTAAAATATAGACAATCTTGAAAGGCATAGTTAAAAAAATGAAAATATGGGCTTCCCTGGTGGCGCAGTGGTTGAGAGTCCGCCTGCCGATGCAGGGGACACGGGTTCGTGCCCCAGTCTGGGAAGATCCCACATGCCGCGGAGTGGCTGGGCCCGTGAGCCATGGCTGCTGGGCCTGCGCGTCCGGAGCCTGTGCTCCGCAATGGGAGAGGCCACAACAGTGAGAGGCCCGCATATCACAAAAAAAAAAAAAAGAAAGAAAGAAAGAAAATATAACCTACTAAGAGAAAATATTTGCAATACATACATAGACTGCTATGGAGTGAGCTGTATCCCCCCCCCCAAATTCATATCTTGAAGCCTTAACTCTCAATATGACTATATTTGGAGACAGGATCTATAAGGAGGTAGTTATGGTTAATGAAGTCATAGGCTTTAGGCCTTGATCCAATAGGATTAGTATCTTTATAAGAAGAGACACAGAAAACTCACTCTTCCTCTCTCCACCTATGAAGACACAGCAAGAAGGCAGTCATCTGCAAGCCAGAAAGTGAGCTGTCACTAGGCATCCAATCAGCCAGTACCTTGATCTTAGACTTCCCAGACTCCACAACTGTGAGGAAATAAAATTCTGTAGTGTAAACCACTCAGTCTGTGGTATTTTGTTGTAACAGCCTGAGGTGACTAATACAGATGACAGAGGATTTATATCCAGAATAAAGAACTGTAACAACTCAATAAGAAAAGGAACCCTGAAAAGGGGCAAAAAATTTGGACAGATACTTCATTAAAGACAAAACAAAACAAAATAAACAAATGGCCGGCTAGAACATGAAAAGATACTGAACATCATTAGTTAAGGAAATGCAAATTAATACTACAATGAGAGTGCTTCCCTGGTGGCACAGTGGTTAAGAATCCACCTGCCAGTGCAGGGGGCACGGGTTCCAGCCCTGGTCTGGGAAGACCCCACATGCCGTGGAGCAACTAAGACCGTGCACCACAACTGCTGAGCCTGTGCTCTAGAGCCTGTGAGCCACAACTACTGAGCCTGCACGCCTAGAGCCTGTGAGCCACAACTACTGAGCCTGCACGCCTAGAGCCTGTGCCCCATAACAAGAGAAGCCACCGCAATGGGAAGCCTGCTCGCTGCAACTAGAGATAGACCTCATGCAACAATGAAGACTCAGTGCAGCCAAAAATAAAATGAAAATAAAATAAATTAAAAAAAGAAAAGAAAAGAAAATCCTGGTTTCCCTAAAAAAAGGAATATTACAATGAGATACCAATAAATAACCACTAGAAAGGCTTTAAAAATCTGAACAATACCAGGTGATGGGGAGACTGTATAACTTTAGCTTCAGTCATTGTGTGAATTTAAATAATATGGCCACTGGAAAATGTTTGGTAATTTCTTATAGAGTTTATTATATACTTACTCTATTACTTAGAAATTCCATTCCTAAAAATTTATTCAAGGAAGATAAAGACATGTGGACAAAAGAAACTTACATGTGAATGCTCATAGCAGCTTTACACTTATGAGACAAAAACTAGAAATAATGTGAATTTGTACCAATAGGTGAACAGATAAAATATGCTATATAAATATGATATAATATAGTTAGCAATAAAAAGGAATAAACTACCAATGCATAAAATCTCTGTGGATAAAACTCAGAAATATTATGAAGGGAGTAAAAATCAGGCACAAACAGTATATATACAGTATGATTCCATTCACATCAAATTCTAGAAACGGAAAAGCTTATCATGGCAGAAAAAAAATCAGTGGTTTGTTGGTATAACAAGAGGGTGCGGGTGCTGATTGCAAAATAGCACAAACGAAATTTTGGTGATGGTGGAAATATTCTATATATTGATTTTGGTAGTATGTTCACTGTGTGTATATTTGTCATATTTCATTGAAGTTTATACTTAACTGGATGATTATATTGTTTGTAAGTTACACCACAATACATTTACTTTTAAAACGAGAGAGTGTAATATGAAGCATGTATGTGTTTGATTTGCATATGCAGCTATTGTCTCTGTTAACACATGAGAAACTGCAAATATTGGCTTCTCCTGTAGAGAGCAATGTTTTGGGAGGGTCATTTTATGTTGTACCTTGGTATGCCTTTTGAATTCTGAATTAAGTAAATGTCTTACCTATTTTTTTTAATTACATATTTTGTTTATATCCTAGAACCTAGTACTATTCCTGGAACAAAATAGGCACCCAGTAAATGTATATTTAACTAAAACTAAGGCTATGAACTGAGTCATAACTCATAGTTTACTATATATTGAACACATAGAGATAACTTTCAAAACATCTTAGAAAAAAATGATTTACTGGATAGTATTTCAAGCAAATAATATTTTAGGATAATAATGGAAGAGAATTTTTCCAAGTATCATTTATTCTTTCAGTACACTACAAACTGATACAAAGGGTTCAGAGGTGATGAATCTTAATACAATAAAAATGTTTAAAACTTTGGCATATCTTCTTGCTGAACAGAAGCTCTTGGAATCCATAAAACAGAGCATCCACTTAAGTCAAGCCACATATCAGATAGTGGTAAAGATAGATTCTTTTCATAGAAAATGTAATAAAATGAAAAACCAATATATAATTTATAGACAGCATTTCTGAGAGCTAGTGAATCCAGTTCTTCTCTTAAGATACATCTTTTTATTTTATTTGCTATTATTTTATTTTCATTTTCTTCTTTGATTATGGAGACATTTATTACATATCTACTATGTGTGAAGATACTTTCATATCAATACAAATTAACTTGTTCCTATAATTATAGGTGTTAGCAAATCAAATTACACTAGAAATTTAGTAGTCAGCCAGTTTTCATTTCTATTTCAAAATTATAGTTTTAGAGAATGTATTTCAGTATTAGAAAGTTTACTTTTAAAACATAATTTTGAGACTATCGAGAAAGGTTGTTGATTCTGTTCTGTTATTCATTTGCTTCTTTTGAATTTGTGCTGCACCTGCAATATTGTGTATTTTTTCCCCCACTGTGTACTTTACAAGGGACACTAACAAGTTGGAATGTGTAAAAAAAGAGAGCAACCTGTGTAACTAGGGGATAGAAAGTTATGTCGCTGATAGTCAATTCTCTTAAAGATCACCAGAAAAAACCTGTGGATGTGGCAAAGCTGAATTTATTAGACTAACTCCAGAAAGGGTGGACCAACCTTGAGAATATCTTAACAGTGTCTCAAAATAGGAAAAGTTGGGAGGGGAGGGACTGTCTCTAGTGTTTTAGAACATGGATTCAGTGATTTTAGGGTGGCTAACAGGTAGGATGGGCAAGGTTTCTGACAAGATATTTTGTCTCTGTAGGCAGGCTGTGGTGATGGTCTTCAAGAGGGCCTTGATCAGCAAAGTTTCGTCTTAATAAGCAAGCTATTTATTTTGGTTCACAGCCTTGCTTAGCATAAGGAAGGGTAAATCTGTTTTGTCTCAGAATTGTTTAGCAAAGAGACAGAAAGGATATTGGTTTTAGTTCTCCATGTCAGATGAATGACAGTTTAAAAACTGGGGTTGTTTAGTATAAATTTAAAAATAGAATTCCCAGCTTGGAGTAAAGAAAAATGATGATGATCATTAGTTTCTTAAATAAAACTCTGCTATAAAAATTCTGTTAAGAGGTATTGTGCAATTGTAATAGTGGCCCTGAAGTAATAGTCCCAGTTCAGTTTCTTGGTGTCCTAAAGAAAAGAAAAAAGACAAACATTGGAGAAGTGTAATAAATGTAAAAAGCACATGGAATTAGTTATGTAATTGTAAAAGTGTACTAATTGGGGTGTGTGTGTGTGTATAAATATAAAATCGCAATTTTTCAATCATTGTTTTTGTTTGTTTTACTTTCCCATAGAACTTGATATAGTATTAGATATTGACAACATTCAACATTTAACTGGTTTGTGGATTAGAATATTTTTGAAGAACTTTTATGCGCTGTAGGAAAAATAGCCATGGTATCTTTTTATATTGGAATGTTTGACATGCTCTGTGACATGTCCTCGGTGAGGATCTAGTTCTGTTTGGTCTGTAAGAAAAAGCACTTAGATTCTGATCTCTGCTTTGGCAATTAATTCTAGCTGTGTAAACTGGAAGAAGTCATTAACATCATTGACCTCAATGGCTCACTACTAAAATCATTCTAATAATATGAGAAAGAAATTGCATAGCATTTTTGAAACATTATCATAAACTAGAACACAATTTGAACAGGTGAGCTAGTTTCATCTTTTTTCTTTAAACTTAAAAGAAGTGCACCCTGGAGATGTTTCGCTTTTTTATGACCTCATATCTAGCATTGCTTAGACTTCGACGTTCCATTGTTCATGGAGTATAACCGATTCTTTGGCTTCCTTTTGTTAATAAATGAAACTGTGTATTTAAAATCCAAATCCTGTGGAAGCTGGTGTACAAGGAAAGCATATCTCAAAAGTCTTTGTGTTTTTGTCCTTTCTTTTCCCCAACAAATGTAAGCCAGTGAGTTAAATAACTGTTGAGTTTCCCAGTTCCCCAAGTTGTTTCAATTTGCACAAAGGAGGAAATGTTTTCTATGGAGTAAGGCTATTAATTTGGAAGTAGAGCTTTTCTGGGCTAAATGGGGATGCACATTTAGTGTTGTAAATATTATTATCCTTGCTATTTTATTAAAATGATCTATTTCAAAAAATCTTTGAGTTGTGGAATCTCGATATTCCTTGACATGTAGATGTAGATAGAGATATAGAATTTTTCCACCTCTACATTTGTTATCTGAATAATTATTTTCTAATAATAATAAAAAAGAGTTATCTGCCTCATATATAGTAGTATCTTTAAGTTTCAATTTTATGCAAAATTATGTACAGAGAAGTATTTACCTTCCTTCCTACTAAGTAGAAGTGAGAGAAAATAGTGCTGAGAAACTATTAATTAAAAAAAATTCATCTGCAGTTTTGAAATGAGATAAAAGAAGAGCTAAGCAAATGGTCTCTGAAGTTAGGTTACCTGCATTTGATTCTCTTACTCCATGATGTGGGAGGTGTTTGTCATTATTTAATTTATTTAAACTCAGTTCCCTTATATGTAAAATAAGGATAATAGTAATACCTAAATGTTGTAGAAAGATTAAATGATACAATAGATATGGAGCATCTCACAGTACCTCACATATGGTAGCCACTGAATAAGTATTAAATATTATTATTTTTGAGGATCCTCTTTCCTTTTCTGCTTCAAATAGCTATGTATACCCAGAGATACACATGTGCATAGGGATACATGCACAAATTTATCATCCACATTTAGCTTTTGACTTATGAAGCTCTAATTATGCAAACTAGATCTAATTTGGTAGTTGGAGGAAGATTTTTCCATAAACTTCATCAAATGACTTTTTCAAGGACTTATTTAGAGCTTTCATCTTGGAATTGCTTCCAGGAATGTGTTACAAATGCACAGGAGAAACAGCTAAATATTATAGTCTAGAGAACTGATTCAGCATACCTTTCTGAAATGCAGTAAGTACACTCTCTTAATGGTGAATTAAAATATTGGTTTAGATAGGAGCTTGCTGTCTGTGAAGTTAGAAACCTGTGCTTAATATTTTCTCTAAGGAGAACTAACTTTAAATTTTCTGCTACTTCAGAGCTGTGGAGTGCTATACAGAAAGTGAATTAAAAGTTTTAAAATAAAAAATAGATGGAAACAAGTAATTGTCCTTTACAAGAAGTTATCTGACTGGCATATTAAATTTAGAAAATAAAAGGTCTGAATTCTGAAGTGGAGGAAATGTCATTTTCAAATCAAATTAAATTTTGATTAAAAAGACATGTAAGTATAATTTATACATTATCATTTTCATGTAATATACTTTGTTGAATAAATGAAATATTTAATTAGAAGTAGAAGAATTTTAATACTCATGGACAAAAAATAGTTGCAAATCCTTGAATTTGTTTATATCAATCTTCAAAACTTTTTCTTTTTATTCTCTTTTCAGATTCAAGTTCTCCACACTTCTAATGTAAATTTCAATACACTATCTTCATAAAATAAATCAAGGGGCAAACTTTAAGGAAAAAACTAAATTTCACAAAATTTTCTTATTGTTATGCTATCCATCAACTTTTTAAAAATAATTTGTACCTAAGTTTCTTGAATTGTTGACTTTATAGTTCCTTTGTCACACATATTTGGAAAGTTCTTGACCCAACTTGAAGCAAATCACAATAAGTCTATCAATAGAATTTTTACAAGCCATGCAATGTGGAGAGTTTATCCTTGAAAGTATGACTAGCACTGATAGACTTAAGTCAGTTGAATAACAATTTACGATAAAAACTGCTGAAGTTCTTCAAATAACTCATTTTCCTCAATGTCAGTTCATTTGGCAGGAAATAACAGCTCCTTTGGTGTAAGCAAGGGATGTATAACTCCTTCATTTGAGATTCTTAGAGTCTTCTTTGCTAAATAATTCCAATCTGATGTGTGTATGTGTGTGTGTGTGTGTGTGTGTGTGTTTAATTCCCTGTGATATCAAAAGGGCCATTATTCATTCTGACTTCTAGGGATTCCATTTGATTTGTGTAATTTCTCATTGGCTTAATTTATGTATCATATCTCCTTTCTTCTGGAAGAGAAAAAATACAGAATCGTTTCAATATTCTTCTTTCATTCATTAGTTATCAACTGTACCATCTTGAAAAGCATAAGACTTTGTTCTGTCACTCAGTTAAATTTTCACAAAATAGCTTGGTCCATTTGGAGTTTGCTTTCTTGCATTTCTAGGACAGGTACAGAGAAGGCTTTATTCTAGGGCAAGACTCTTCTGAGGAAACTATTCATTATCCTGAAGAGTAGAAGGTCTTTTCAAGATGGCTGCTATGGGTTCTGGGAATTGTTCAACTTATTTTTCTTTAGTTAGTTCCTTAGCTTTGTGGAATTTCTCTCCACATATATACAAATTGAATGCAACCAAAGACTCAAAGAGACTCTTCTGCATCTCTTAGTAGACGCTCTGTGGTTCTCTGCCCTCCAAATTCTAGTCACCTCAGTTTCCTTAAACTCTGAACTTTACCTCCAACTCAGCAAGAGTCAAAGGGTTTGAGTTCATTTCCTGCACTGAGACCTGGAGACTATTCCAATAACAGTAAGATAGCACAGTTGTTGGGCTCATCTCATTTGTTTCTTTTCTCTCAGGAATCACAGTCCTGTACTGCCTGTTGTGCAATGTCTGAAAACCATTATTTTTTTCCCTCTGGTTTTTTAGTTGCTTAAAGCAGGGCAACCACTCCCTTGGCAGGTATTTCTTCATGAGCCAAAACTGAGATCAGGTTGGCAGTTTCTTATAAAATTAAACATAAGCTTAACATATAAAATAACAATTCCACTCCTACATATTTACCAATGAAAAGTTAAATCATATGTCTAGAAAGCAATCTATACTCAGACATTCATAACAGCTTTATTTATAATAAGATTTTAAATAAACTCAAAACCCAACAAACTCAAGTGGATTAATACACTTTCATATATTCATATAATGAACGATTACTGTGAAATATAAGAACACAGCACTGATATACATTACATGGAAGAGTGTCAAAAACATTTTGCTGAAAAAAGAAGCCAAACCAAAAAAAAGAGTACATGCTCTATGATTCCATTCACGTGAAGTTCTAGAACAAACAAACTAAGCTATAGAAATCAGATTGTTCATTGCCTAGGGGATGGGGTGGGGAATTGAACACTAAGATCCATGAAGGATCTTTTTAGAGCTATGGAAAATTTTCTTATTGATACAGTGACCCCCCTCTACCCTACCCCCCACATACTATGTAAATTAAACTTAAATACATTTTTAATAAAAGGTAGCTTAGAGCAATGTGGTAGCAATGGAGGTGGAATGAAGAATTTGAATTTGGAAAACTTTAGATGGTTAAAACAGACAGGAAGGAATTAGTGGTGGAAATGATAGTGAAAGAAGGAGGGATAGGAAATTTTCAAGAGTGACCCTGAGGTTCCTGAGTTGGATAGGCATACATTCACTGAAACAGGAAACCCTAGAAAAGAACTAGACTGGAAAAAAACTGAGAGGTAGTAGGGAGAGGGCTATTGCTCCAACATTAAGTTGGAAGTATTTTTAATATATGCAAGTGAAAATGTCATGTACTAGATTTACAGGATTGGAACTCAGAGGTGTGCTTTGGAGATATCTGTCACTGGTGTGTAGGTTTAATTAAACCATGGATGTAGACCAAGCTGCCTGAAAGAGTAAGAAGGGAATGGACTTTGAAAAATTGCACATTTCACTGATATTGTTAAGAGGATACAGATAGGGTATGGATTTATTCACACTTTGGTTTATTCATTGATTTGGCAAATAATTTCATATGCCTTTTATTACTAGATACTATTCATTGTAAGCACTATGAATAAACAATCCATAAGATGGAAAGAGGGTCCTACACTTATCACAGATTTAGGATGGAACCAGTTTGACCTATTGTGTAATTTTCCCAGTAGTTCATTCACTATTGGTGCATAATCAACAGGTTCATATACTTATGTTGCTATACTGTTGGGTTTTTATCAGCTGTATCCTAAATGACAACAAAAGGTAACAGATTGGAAGCATGTTATTGACGGTCAAAGGAATCTGAGATGGATAAGAAGGGATATAAAAATGAGGAAAGTCTATGCCATGATAAACAAGATTATTCTTTCAGAAAGCAAAAATAGTTAAGGTTAATTAAGATGCCTTCTGGTAGACACAACATGGTTGCTCCTTACACTATGCAAGGCAATAAGCTTTATGTTCCATCCATATGTGAAGGCTCTCTTTGGAATCATCATTTAATACAGAAGCTGGCTAAACACACACACACACACACACACACACACGCGCGCGCATGTCATGTCAGGCCTTTTCTTAATGTACTCTCCCGCTCTTTTTCTGTATTGTTGAAGTTAATGGATAGGAGAATTACCAAACATTCAAATAAACTATTTCTTTCTGCTAAGAAAAAATACTTTGTAGGAAGTTGAAATTGAAATCAAGATTGAGACAGGTATATTCTCTTAGAGAAGTGCAACAGATATCTCAGGGAGAGAGGACTTCAAAAGCAACCAGAAAACAATATGAACATTAAAATATTTAAGCACATCATTTACCTGTAAAACAGATAAATTTACTGTGTTTTATGACATAAGGAACAATTAACACAAAAATTTTAAAAAGTTATTTTAAAAGTTGCAATTATATTTAATAAAATAAAATAAATGTTTATTATAGCATTAAATTAAAATCAAGCCTATTGAAGTGGCAGATATTATCAGTAAGCAACATAACAGGAGGCATTTATTAATTATAGAGCCAGAGCAATGGCTAATGGAAAAGACACACCAACCATGCACACTGTCTTCTTGTATCAGGCAACTATGCTCCATTTGACAAATATCTCTTGTCAGTTTCTTGACATATTTACAATCCTAGGGTTATTAAGAATACTTCACAATTTTTCTAAGAAGTTAATACTGCATTCAATTATTAAGTAGTTATAATATTTAATATACTTGCTATAAAACAATTTCTGATATTTAATTTAAAATTCCCTTAGTTTATATTTGTTCTTTCACTAAAATATGCCTCATCATGATTATCCTACTTGCATAATTTGCTTCAAATGCCAACTAAGACACAGATCCTCATTCAAACACATAGAATTTTATATCATTTTTCCTTTTTAGAAATGACTGTGTTGATAAGATTGTTCTTTGTGTGGTGGAAGATTACCAATCATCTCCTCCCTGAGACTATATCCTGTCTTTCGTTTGAAGAGATCATTATTTGCAACATATTTTGGCAAAAGATTGAATGAGTTTAGAGCTGTCAGATATAATGATAAAAATCATAGGCTCTGAAGTCAGGCTGCCTGTGTTCGATCCCTAGTCTCACTGTCCAGTAAACTTATGGCCTTGAGTGATTGTTTTTAACTGCTCTAACCTCAATTTCCTTATCTATAAAATGGAGAGACTGGTATTAGATGGTAATAGATGGTATTACTGAGTACGTATAACATGCTAGGCAAAGGTCTAAAATTTTTTCATGTATTAACTCATAAATCCCCTCAATAACCCTATGAGGTTATTATCATCAGTGTTTAATTTAAAATGAGACATTTGGGGCTTCCCTGGTGGTGCAGTGGTTGAGAGTCTGCCTGCCGATGCAGGGGACACGGGTTCGTGCCCCAGTCCGGGAAGATCCCACATGCCGTGGAGTAGCTGGGCCCGTGAGCCATGGCCGCTGAGCCTGTGCATCCGGAGCCTGTGCTCCGCAACGGGAGAGGCCACAGCAGTGAGAGGCCCGCGTACCACACAATAAAATAAAATAAAATAAAATAAAATAAAATGAGACATTTGAAAACTAAGGAAAGAAATAATATGTTCAATGCCATGCACTTTGACTCAGGTAATGGTGAGTTTATGTCATCTTTTTTTTTTAATACATATTTATTGGAGTATAATTGCTTCACAGTGCTGTGTTAGTTTCTGTTGTACAACACAGTGAATCAGCCATATGCATACATATATCCCCATATCCTTTCCCTCTTGAGCCTCCCTCCCACCCTCTCTATCCCACCCCTCTAGGTCGTCGCAAAGCTCATCTCCCTGTACTATGCTGCTGATTCCCACTAGCTATCTATTTTACATTTGGTAGTGTATATGTGTTGATGCTACTCTCACTTCGCCCCAGATTCCCCCTCCCCTCTGTGTCCTCAAGTCCATTCTCTATGTCTGCGTCTTTATTCCTGCCCTGCCACTAGGTTCATCAGTACCATTTTTTTTTTAAGATTCCATATATATGCGTTAGTATATGGTATTTGTGTTTCTTTTTCTGACTTACTTCAGAGTTTATGTAATCTTAACCATTGAATAATACTGATTCCCACAGTCCTATCATGAGATCTACCACTTAGTAGAGCACTTATTACATGGTATGTGTTCTAAAAATATCTATCCTCCTGTTTGTCGTGAGCTGTTGACTCAGCTTAGTTAGCTAGCTAGGTAGTGGTGTTCTCTTTTTATCCTTGTCTCTGTTAAGTAACCTCCTCAAGCTTCACATATAGTTGAAATGTCAAAAATACAGAATTATAAAGAGTAAAATATTAAAATCCATTTATCACCTCCCCTCAGTTCCAATACAAATATAGTCATTATTAATTATTTGGTGTGTTCTGTGCAGTTGTTTTTCTTTATATACGTTTTACTTACACACACATAGAAGGTCATATGCAAATACCTTACTTTCATTAAATAGTTTGATCATTACACAAGTATGAGATGATGCTATATACTCTTTTGTTTTTGTTTTTTAAATTAATTAATTAATTAATTAATTTATGACTGCATTGGGTCTTTGTTGCTGCCTGTGGGCTTTCTCTAGTTGCAGAGAGTGGGGGCTACTCTTCATTATGGTGCGTGGGCTTCTCGTGGTGGTGGCTTCTCTTCTTGCAGAGCACAGGCTCTAGGCACCCAAGCTTCAGTAGTTGTGGCAAGTGGGCTCAGTAGTTCTGGCTCACAGGCTCTAGAGCACAGGCTTAGTTGTTGTGGTGCACGGGCTTAGTTGCTCCACAGCCTGTGGGATCTTCCCGGACCATGGATCGAACCTGTGTCCCCTGCATTGGCAGGAGGATTCTTAACCACTGCACCACTAAGGAAGTCCCTCTATATACTCTTTTAAAAAATTTTTATTCAATTTATTTAAACTAAAGAAAACCCCAAAATAGTCCACCCATTTCTCCATACCCCCCACCTCTTACAACCACCAATCTGTTCTTTGTATCTCCATTTTTTAATAACATTCCACATATATCAGAGATCATACAGTATTTGTCTTTCTCTGTCTGATTTATTTCACTTAGCATAATGCCCTTGAGGGCTGTGTGTGTATGTGTGTGTGTGTATAAATAAAATATACTGTTTTGTAGATTTATTAGCCTTTACAAATATCAAAGTACCTATTTTGAAGTAATTTTATGATGGCTGCTCTAATTGGCAGAGAATTCCAAACTCTGATTTATCTCAGTGTTGACATGTGTCAGTTGTCATTTCTCATTTAAGCTGTGTTTCCTGGTTCTTGGTATGATGAGTGATTTTCAACTGTATCCTGGATATTATGTTAGAAGGTTCTTGATCTTACTTAAATCTTATTTTGGCAGGCAGGTGCCCTGTTTAGGTTTAGCCTGTAGGTCCTGGTGGCCCTCACAAGCTGCACTGATGTTCTGTCTGTGAGTAGATAAGGTACAGCTGTCAGCTGTGGGGAGATGTGGGGAGAGTGGCTGGTTTATCCTGTCAAAGACTTACTGGTGATGATGCCACAGAAAAGTTGCCCTAGGCCATCATTAGATATACATCTGAATGCCAAGTTTCTGCTGCTCATCCTCTTTCCAGGTCCCTTGGTCAGACAGATCAGGCTTTTCATGTATTTTATACTGTGTTTTTGTTGTTGTTGTCATTGTTTTTCATTTTTTTGTTTGCTGGTTTGTTTTTCTGTTCAGGGTTGGAGGGCTCCCTGATACACTATTAGGCATGCATGGAATATAAAAATAAAATCCAGGGAACTCATAGGTGTCCTTTTGGTCCTGTGGACCCTAGCCAGTCTATTTTCTTTCTCTCTACTTTACAGAGTCTTTTTATGATTGTCTTTTGAATTATTTCTAGGGTGTTTAGTTGAATTTAGGAAGACGGAACAGGGAAAATTGGTTCTATAGTATCTTACCCTAGAACTGGAAGCTCAAAGCATCTATTTTTAATTGTTTGTTTTCTGTCATTAATTTTGCTTTTAGTTTTATTACATCCTCTCCTTCACATTATTTAGGTTTATTCCACTGCTCTTCTTTTAAATTACTGAGTTTAATATCTAGTATATTCAGTTAAATCTTCTTTGTTTTCTAATAGAGTTGGCATTGCAAGATTTTATTTTTTACAGAAAACAAATGGGGTTACATCTCAGGAATTTTTATGTTCAGTGTTTTCAGTGTATTTTGAAAAGAGAAAGGTAGCTTACCAAGTGAAATAAAGGTCCCATTTTTCCAATGGTGGAGTTCACACTGGAAGGGGGCAACCAGCCAGGAAATGCTTTCTCAGTCTTTTTTCCTCCAGCAGTGGCCCTGTGACTATTTCTAGCCAGTAGAGTGTGAGCGGAGACTTCTGTGCCACCTCCAGGCCTAATCAGTAAAAACCTTCAGCACATGCAAAAAATAATACAGACCCTATGAGCCCAAATTCTTGAATAATTCTTTGAAATTTGCCTTCCTTTGTTTATACACTCGGTACTATTACCTGAAAAACTTCAGTTACATGTATCACTATATACATGTTTAGATCTATAATTTGTAAATCTTATTTGCAAGCTGAAAAAGATTCCCTCATTTACAAATGAGTTATTTAGAAGAGTCTGTCTTTAAATTTAACTGAAAGGCTTTTATTTTGATTACTACTTCAGTATTATTTTCTAATTGTATTCATTGCATTTAGAAAATATAACATTAAAAAAGCTTCTTTTTGAAATGTATTGATATAATCTTTACGAATTCATATATTATCACTGTTACTAATATTGCACAAGTTTTAGTAAAAAATGAATAATCCATGTAACTAGAGTACAATATTCATTATTTGTCTATTAGATCAAGCCTACTTATTCAGTTCCTCTATATACTTAATACTTGTTTTCCATTTGATTTACTGATTTCTGAGAGGAGTGTGTTAAAGTTTTCAAATATAATTTTGTGTTTGATCATTTCAATTTTGCTTATATATTTCAAAGTAATGATTAAATACATTAAAAGTCACAAGTATTATATCATAAGTATGTTTTTACCTTTAGTAACATTTTTTCTTATTTATTTTCTCAAACTATTTTGTTTGATAGTAATAAAATGATACTATAATTTATAGAATTTTAAAAATTATTGTGATAAGACTACTTGAGCTCTACCTAAGTGCTCAATACAGTGTTGTTAATTCTAAGTATAATGTTGTATAGCAGATCTCTAGAACGTATTCATCTTGGGTAACTGAAACTTTATACCCCTTGAAAAGCAATCACCTCTCTTCACTCTCTAGCAACCACCGTTCCACTCTTTGTGTCTATGCATTTGACTGTTTAACATACCTCATGCAGTGGGATCATGTAGTATTTGTCCTTCTATGACTGGCTTATTTCACTTAACATAATGTACTCCAGGTTCATCAGTGCTGTTGCGTATGGAGGTATCTCCTTTTCTTTTAAGGTTGAAAAATCATCCTTTGTGTGTGTGTGTGTGTGTGTGTGTGTGTGTGCTCATGTGTGTGTGTTTTCTTTATCCGTTCATCTCTCAATGGATATTCAGGTTATATCTGTGTCATGGCTATTGTGAATAATGCTGCAGTGGACATGGGAATGCATATATCTCTACAGGATCCTTATATCAATTCTCTTGGCTATATACCCAGAAGTGGGATTGACTGATCATATTATTATTCTATTTTGGACTTTTTTGAGTGAAGTCCATCCTGATTTCTATAGTGGCTGCACCATTTTTCATTTCTACTAACACCATACAAGGGGTTCTATTGGGTTGGCCAAAAGGTACATTCATTTTTTTCCATAAGATGGCTCTAGTAGCACTTAGTTGTCTTTAACTTCATTCGAAACAATTTCATTAGATTGTATTGTGACAGCTGACATACCAGCATGCATTTAAAAAAACTTACCAAACTTGTTGAATTTTTGTATAGCCATTTTAATATTGAAGATGGAGGAAAAAAAGCAACATTTTCGGCGTATTATGCTTTATTATTTCAAGAAAGGTAAAAACGCAACTGAAACACACAAAAGGATTTGTGCAGTATATGGAGAAGGTGTTGTGACTGATCGAATGTGTCAGAAGGGGTTTGCAAAATTTCATCATGAAGATTTCTCGCTGGATGATGCTCCACAGTCAGGTAGACCAGCTGAAATTGATAGCTATCAAATAGAGACATTAATTGAGAATAATCAGCGTTATACCATGTGGGAGATAGCTGACATACTCAAAATATCCAAATCAAGTGCTGAGAATCACTTGCACCAGCTTGGTTATGTGAATCGCTTTGATGTTCAGGTTCCACATAAGTTAAGCAAAAAAAACATTTCTGACCATATTTCTCCATGCTATTCTCTACTTAAATGTAATGAAAACGTTCCATTTTTAAAACAAATTGTGATTGGCAATGAAAAGTGGATACTGTACAATAATAATGTGGAAGGGAAGGAATCGTGGGGCAAGTGAAATGAACCACCACCAACCACACCAAAGGCCGGTCTTCATCCAAAGAAGGTGATGGCGGGATTAGAAAGGAGACCTTTATTATGAGCTCCTTCAGGGAAATCAAATGATTAATTCCAGCAAGTACTGATCCCAGTTAGACCAACTGAAAGCAGCACTTGATGAAAAGCATCCGAATTAGTCAACAGAAAACATAATCTTCTGTCAGGAAGACGCAAGACCACATGTTTCTCTGATGACCAGGCAAGAACTGTTACAGCTTGACTGGGAAGTTCTGATTCATCCGCCATATTCACCAGACATTGCACCTTCAGATTTCCATTTATTTCGGTCTTTATAAAATTCTCTTAATGGAAAAATTTTCAATTCCCTGGAAGACTGTAAAAGGCACCTGGAACAGTTCTTTGCTCAAAAAGATAAAAAGTTTTTGGAAGATGGAATTATGAAGTTGCCTGAAAAATGGCAGAAGGTAGTGGAGCAAAAGGATGACTACGTTGCTCAATAAACTTCTTGGTGAAAATGAAAAATGTGTCTTTTATTTTTACTTCAAAACAGAAGGAACTTTTTGGCCAACCCAATATTTATCCACATATTCTTTAACACTTTTCTTTATTTTCTTTGTTTTGTAACATCTTTATTGGAGTATAATTGCTTTACAATGTTGTGTTAGTTTCTGCTGTATAACAAAGTGAATCAGTTCTACATATACATATATCCCCTTATCTCCTCCCTCTTGCGTCTCCCTCCCACCATCCCTATCTAACCCCTCTAGGTGGTCACAGAGCACCGAGCTGATCTCCCTGTGCTATGTGGCTGCTTCCCACTAACTATCTATTTTACATTTGGTAGTGTATATATGTCCATGCCACTCTCTCACTTCGTCCCAGCTTACCCTTCCCTCTCCCTATGTCCTCAAGTCCATTCCTTATGTCTGCATCTTTATTCCTGTCCTGCCCCTAGGTTCCTCAGAACCATTTTTTTTTAGCTTCCATATATATGTCTTAGCATACCATATTTGTTTTTCTCTTTCTGACTTCACTCTGTATGAAAGATTCTAGGTCCATCCACCTCACTACAAATAACTCAATTTTGCTTCTTTTTAAGGCTGAGTAATAATCCATTGTATATATGTGTCACATCTTCTTTACCTATTCATCTGTCGATGGACACTTAGGTTTTTCCATTTCCTGGGTATTAAAAATAAAGCTGCAGTGAACATTGTGGTAGACGTCTCTTTTTGAATTATGGTTTTCTCAAGATATATGCCCAGTAGTGGGATTGCTGGGTCCCACGGCAGTTCTGTTTTTAGTTTTATAAGGAACCTCCATACCGTTCTCCATAGTGGCTGTATCAAGTTACATCCCCACCAACAGTGCAAGAGGGTTCCCTTTTCTCCACACCCTCTCCAGCATTTATTGTTTGTAGATTTTTTGATGACTGGCCATTCTGACTGGTGTGAGGTGATACCTCACTGTAGTTTTCATTTGCATTTCTCTAATGATTAATGATGTTGAGCATTCTTTCATATGTTTGTTGTTAATCTGTATATCTTCTGTGGAGAAATGTCTATTTAGGTCTTCTGCCCATTGTTGGATTGGGTTGTTTGTTGTTTTGACTGCTGAGCTGCTTGTAAATTTTGAAGATTAATCCTATGTTTGTTGCTTCATTTGCAAATATTTTCTCCCATTCTGAGGGTTGTCTTTTCATCTTGTTTATGGTTTCCTTTGCAGTTCAAAAGCTTTTAAGTTTCATTAGGTCCCTTTTGTTTATTTTTGTTTTTATTTCCATTTTTCTAGGAGGTGGGTCAAAAAGGATCTTGCTGTGATGAACGTCATAGAGTATTCTGGCTATGTTTTTCTCTGAGAGTTTTATAATGTCTGACCTTACATTTAGGTGTTTAATCCATTTTGAGTTTATTTTTGTGTATGGTGTTAGGGAGTGTTCTAATTTCATTCCTTTAAATGTAGCTGTCTGGTTTTCCAAACGCCATTTATTGAAGAGGCTATCTTTTCTCCATTGTATATTCTTGCCTCCTTTATCAAAAATAAGGTGACCATATGTGTGTGTTTATCTCTGGACTTCCTATCCTGTTCCATTTATCTGTATTTCTGATTTTGTGCCAGTACCATACTGCCTTGATTACCTTAGCTTTCTAGTATTGTCTGAAGTCCGGGAGCCTGATTCCTCCAGCTCCATTTTTCTTTCTCAAGCTTGCTTTGGCTATTCGGGGTCTTTTGTGTTTCCATACAAATTGTGACATATTTTGTGCTAGTTCTGTGAAAAATGTCATTGGTGGTTTGATAGGGATTGCATTGAATCTGTGGATTGCTTTGGTTAGTATAGCCATTTTCACAATATTGATTCTTCCAATCCAAGAACAGGGTATATCTCTCCATCTGTTTGTACCATCTTTAATTTCTTTCATCAGTGTCTTATAGTTTTCTGCATACAGGTTTTTTGTCTCCTTAGGTAGGTTTATTCTTAGGTATTTTATTCTTTTTGGTGCAATGGTAAATGTAAGTGATTCCTTAATTGCTCTTTCAGATTTTTCATCATTACTGTATAGGAATGCAAGAGATTTCTGTGCATTAATTTTGCATCCTGCTACTTTACCAAATTCGTTGATTAGCTCTAGTAGATTTCTGGTAGCATCCTTAGGATTCTTTATGTATAGTATCATGTTATCTGCAAACAGTGACAGCTTTACTTCTTCTTTTCCAATTTGGATTCCTTTTATTTCTTTTTCTTTTCCAAAAACGAAAAGATTGCTGTGGCTAAAACTTCCAAAACTATGTTGAATAATAGTGGTGAGAGTGGACAACCTTGTGTTCTTCCTGATCTTAGAGGAAATGGTTTCAGTTTTTCACCATTGAGAACGATGTTGGCTGTGGCTTTGTCATATATGGCCTTTATTATGTTGAGGTAAGTTCCCTCTATGCCTACTTTCTGGAGAGTTTTTGTCATAAATGGGTGTTGAATTTTGGTGAAAGCTTTTTCTGCATCTCTTGAGATGATCATATGGTTTTACTCCTTTAATTTGTTAATATGGTTTATCACATTGTTTTATTTGTGTATACTGAAGAATCCTTGTATTCCTGGGATAAATCCCACTTGATTGTGGTGTGTGATCCTTTAAATATGCTGTTGGATTCTGTTTGCTAGTATTTTGTTGGGGATATTTGCATCTATGTTCATCAGTGATAGTGGCCTGTAGTTTTCTTTCTTTGTGACATCTTTGTCTGTCCAGATTTTAGTTTTATTGATCTTTGTTATTGTTTCCTTCATTTCTTTTTCATTGATTTCTGATCTGATCTTTATGATTTCTTTCCTTTGCTAACTGTGAGGTTTTTATGTTCTTCTTTCTCTAATTGCTTTTGGTGTAAGGTTACGTTGTTCATTTGAGATGTTTCTTGTTTCTTGAGGTAGGATTGTATTGCTATAAACTTCCCTCTTAGAACTGCTTTTGCTGCATCCCATATGTTTTGGGTCATCGTGTTTTCATTGTCATTTGTTTCTAGGTACTTTTTAATTTCCTCTTCGATTTCTTCAGTGATCTCTTGGTTATTTAGTACTGTATTGTTTAGCCTCCATGTGTTTGTATTTTTTGCAGATTTTTTCCTGTAATTGATATCTAGTCTCATAGTGTTGTGGTCAGAAAAGATATTTGATACGATTTCAGTTTTATTAAATTTACCAAGGCTCTATTTGTGACCCAAGATATGATCTATCCTGGAGAATGTTCCATGAGCACTTGAGAAGAAAGTGTATTTGGTGTTTTTGGATAGAATATCCTAGATATATCAATTAAGTCCATCTTGTTTAATATATCACTTAAAGCTTGTGTTTCCTTATTTATTTTCATTTTAGATGATTTGTCCATTGGTGAAAGTGGGGTGTTAAAATCCCCTACTATGATTGTTTTACTGCCGATTTCCCCTTTGATGGCTGTTAGCATTTGCCTTATGTATTGAGGTGCTCCTATGTTGGGTGCATAAATATTTATAATTGTTTTATCTTCTGTTTGGATTGATCCCTTCATCATTATGTAGTGTCCTTCTTTGTCTCTTGTAATAGTCTTTATTTTAAAGTTTATTTTGTCTGTAATGAGAATTGCTACTCCAGCTTTCTTTTTATTTCCATTTGCATGGAATATCTTTTTCCATCCTCTAACTTTCAGTCTATATGTGTTCCTAGGTCTGAAGTGGGTCTCCTGTAGACAGCATATATATGGGTCTTGTTTTTTTATCCATTCAGCTAGTCTGTGTCTTTTGGTTGGAGCATTTAATCCAGTTACGTTTGAGGTAGTTATTGATATGTATGTTCCTATTACAATTTTCTTAATTGTTTTGGGTTTGTTATTGCAGGTCTTTTCCTTCTCTTGTGTTTCCTGCCTGGAGAAATTCCTTTAGCATTTGTTTTAAAGCTAGTTTGCTGGTGCTGAATTTTCTTAGATTTTGCTTATCTGTAAAGGTTTTAATTTCTCCATTGAATCTGAATGTGATCCTTGCTGAGTAGAGTAATCTTGGTTGTAGGTTTTTCCTTTTTAATCACTTTAAATATGTCCTGCTACTCCCTTCTGTCTTGTAGAGTTTCTGCTGAAAGATTACCTGTTAACCTTATGGGGATTCCCTTGTATTTTATTTGTTATTTTTCCCTTGCTGCTTTTAATATGTTTTCTTTGTATTTAATTTTTGATAGTTTGATTAATATGTGTCTTGGGCTTGTTTCTCCGTGGATTTATCCTGTATGGGACTCTCTGTGCTTCCTGGACTTGATGGACTCTTTCCTTTCCCATGTTAGGGAAGTTTTCAACTATAATCTCTTCAAATATTTTCTCAGTCCCTTTCTTCTTCACTTCTTCTGGGACCCTTATAATTCAAATGTCAGTTCATTTAATGTTGTCCCAGAGGTCTTTAAGGCTGTCCTCAATTCTTTTCATTCTTTTTTCTTTATTCTGTTCTGTGGTAGTTATTTCCACTATTTTATCTTCCAGGTCACTTATCCATTCTTCTTCCTCAGTTATTCTGCTATTGATTCCTTCTAGAGAATTTTCAATTTCATTTATTGTGTTGTTCATAATTGTTTGTTTGCTTTTCAGTTCTTCTAGTTCCTTGTTAAATGTTTCTTGTATTTTCTCCATTCTGTTTCCACGATTTTGGATCATCTTTCCTTTCATGACTCTGAATTCCTTTTTAGGTAAACTGCCTATTTCCTATTCATTTATTTTGTCTGGTGGGTTTTTACCTTGCTCCTTCATCTGCTGCATGTTTCTCTGCCTTCTCATTTTGCTTAACTTACTGTGTTTGAGGTCTCCTTTTCACAGGCTGCAGGTTCATATTTCCTGTTGTCTGCCCCCAGTGGGTGAGATTGGTTCAGTGACTTATTTAGGTTTCCTGGTGGAGGGTACTGGTGCCTGTTTTCTGGTTGTGTGGGGCTGGATCTTGTATTTCTGGTGAGCAGGGCCACGTCCGGTGTTGTGTTTTGGGGTGTCTGTGAACTTAGTATGATTTTAGGCAGCCTCTCTGCTAATGGGTGGGTTTGTGTTCCTGTCTTGCTAGTTGATTTGCATGGGGAGTCCAGCAGTGGAGTTTGCCAGTCATTGGGTGGAGCTGGGTATTAGTGTTGAGATAGAGATCTCTGGGAGAGCTCTTGCCATTTGATATTATGTGGAACCTGGAGGTCTCTGGTGGACCAATGTCCTGAACTCGACACCTGGCTGGAGCACCAAGACCCTGTCGGCCACACAGCTCAGAAGAAAAGGAAAAAGAAAGAAAGAAAGAAAGAGAGAGAGAGAGAGAGGAAGGAAGGAAAGAAAGAAAGAAAAAAGAAAGAAAAGAAAGAGAGAGAGAGAAAGAAAGAAAGGGAGAGAAAGAAAGGGAGGGAGGGAGTAAAGAAGAAAGAAAGAAAGAGAATAAATAAAATTAAAATGTTATTAAAATAAGAAATAAAAAAATTATTAATAATTAAAAAATTAAACAGTAATAAAAATGAATAGAAAGAAAGAAGACAGCAACCAAAACAAAAAACAAATCCACTAATGATAACAAGCACTAAAGACTATAAAAAAAAACCATGGACAGACAGAATCCTGGGACAAATGGCAAAAGCAAAGCTATACAGACTAAATCACCAAAGAAGCATACACTCACAAAAAGAGAAAAAGGAAACAAATATATATCTATATATAAAAAAAGGGGGGCTTCCCTGGTGGCGCAGTGGTTGAGAGTCCGCCTGCCGATGCAGGGGACACGGGTTCATGCCCCGGTCCAGGAAGATCCCACATGCCACGGAGCGGCTGGGCCCGTGGGCCATGGCCGCTGAGCCTGCGCGTCCGGAGCCTGTGCTCTGCAACGGGAGAGGCCACAACAGTGAGAGGCCCGCATACCGCAAAAAAAAAAAAAAAAAAAAGAAAAGAAAAAAAGGAACAGAGCTATCAAATCAATGAACAAATCTACCAATGATAATAAACTCTAAATACTAAGCTAAGTTAGACATAAAACCAGAGACAAATTAGATACAGAAAGCAAATCCCAAGTCTACAGTTGCTCCCAAAGTCCATCGCCTCAGTTTTGGGATGATTCATTGTCTATTCAGGTATTCCAGAGATGCAGGGTGCATCAAGTTGATTGTGGAGATTTAATCCACTGCTCCTGAAGCTGCTGGGAGAAATTTCCCTTTCTCTTCTTTGTTCCCACAGCTGCTAGGTTCAGCTTTGGATTTGGCCCCGCCTCTGTGGGTAGGTCGCCTGAGGGCGTCTGTTCCCCACCCAGACAGGACAGGGTTAAAGTAGTAGCTGATTATGGGGCTCTGGCTCACTCAGGCCAGGGGGAAAGAGGGTACAGAATGAGCGGCAGCCTGCGGCGGCAGAGGTCAGCATGATGTTGCAACAGCCTGAGGCTCACTGTGTGTCCTCCCAGAGAAGTTGTCCCAGGATCATGGGACCCTGGCAGTGACAGGCTGCACAGGCTCCCAGGAGGGGAGCTGTGCATAATGACCTGTGCTTGCACACAGGATTCTTGGTTGCTGTGGTGGCAGCTGCCTTCACATTTCATGCCTGTCTCTGGTGTCCGCGCTTATAGCCGAGGCTTGTGCCCATCTCTGGACCTCATTTAGGCAGTGCTCTGAATCCCCTCTCCTCGTGCACCCTGAAACAATGGTCTCTTGCCTCTTAGGCAGTTCCAGACTTTTTCCTGGGCTCCCTCCCGGCTAGCTGTGGCACACTAGCCCCCTTCAGGCTGTGTTCATGCAGCCAACCCCAGTCCTCTCCCTCGGATCTGACCTCTGAAGCCAGAGCCTCAGCTCCCAGCCCCCACTTGCCCCAGTGGGTGTGCAGACAAGCCTCTCAGGCAGGTGAGTGCTGGTCAGCACTGATCCTCTGTGCGGGAATCTCTCTGCTTTACCCTCTGTACCCTTCTTGCTGAGCTCTCCTCCGTGGCTCCAAAAGCTTCCTCCCCGCCCATCTCCCATCTCCACCAGTGAAGGGCTTTCCTAGTGTGTGGAAACTTTTCCTCCTTCACAGCTCCCTCCCAGAGGTGCAGGTCCCATCCCTATTCTTTTGTCTCTGTTCTTTCTTATTTTCTTTTCCCCTCCCCAGGTACGTGGGGTCTGTCTTGCCTTTTGGGAAGTCAGAGGTCTTCTGCCAGCATTCAGTAGGTGTTCTGTAGGAGATGTTCCACATGTAGATGTATTTCTGATGTATTTCTTGGGAGGAAGGTGATCTCCACATCTTACTCCTCCGCCTTCTTGAAGGTCTCTCCTTGAACACGTACATCTTTTTGATAATAACCATCTTAGCAAAAGCATTTTTGTTTTGATTTGAATTTCACTGATGATTAGTGATGTTGAGTATGTTTTCATAGAGCTGTTGGCACTTGTATGTCTTTGGAGAAACAAATTATTTGCCCATTTATTTATTTTTAGTTATTGAGTTTTGGGAGTTCCTTATATATTTTTGATTTTAGTTCCTTATTCGATACATGCTTTGTACTATTTTTTTTACCACTATATAGATTGCCTCTTCACTCTATGATGTTTTCTTTTGCTGTACAGAAACCTGTTTGTTTGATATAGTCTCACTTGTCTATTTTGCTATTTTTGCTTCTGTTTTTGTTGTCATATCTAAAAAATCACTGCCTAGACCAATGTCATGACGTTTTTCCCCCATGTTTTCTTCCAGGAGTTTTAAAGTTTCAGTTTTCACATTTAAATCTTTAATCCACCTTGCATTGATTTTTGTGTACGGTGAAAGATAATTTGTAAATCTTTGCATGTGGATATCCAGTTTTCTCAATACCATTTTTTAAGAGACTGTTTTCCCCACTGTGTATTCTTGTTACCCTCGTCAAATACATGTTGTTTGTTTTACCATAATATCAAAGCCAGACAAAGATACTACATGAAAAGAACACTAGAGGCTAATATCTCTAATGAACATAAATACAAAAATTCTCAGCAAAATACCAGGGAACTAAATTCAACAGGACATTAAAAAGATCAGACAAGATGATCAAGGGAGATTTATCCATGACACACAAGGATAGTTCAGCATACACAAATTGCTAAACATGATCCACCACAGTAACAGAATGAAGGATAAAAAGCACATGATCGGGGCTTCCCTGGTGGCGCAGTGGTTGGGAGTCCGCCTGCCGATGCAGGGGATGTGGGTTTGTGTCCCGGTCCGGGAGGATCCCACATGCCGTGGAGTGGCTGGGCCCATGAGCCATGGCCGCTATGCCTGCACGTCTGGAGCCTGTGCTCCACAATGGGAGAGGCCACAACAGTGAGAGGCCCATGTACTGCCAAAAAAATAAACAAATAAAAATGCACATAATTATCTCAAAAGATGCAAAAAAAGCTTTTGAAAAAATTCAATATCCTTTCATGACAAAAATGCAGACCAAACAGGATATAGAAAGAATGTACCTCAAAATAATAAAGGCCATGTATTAAAAGCCCATGGCTAACATGATGTTCAGTGGTTAAAAAAAAAAGACTGAAGGCTTTTTCTCTAAGATCACAAACAAGACAAGGATGCCCACTCCCACCACTTCTATTCAACGTAGTACTGGAAGTCCTGGATAGATCACTTCAGCAAGAAAAATAAAAGACATCCAAATTGAAAAGGAAGAAGTATACTTGTCTCTGTCTGCATATGTCAAAGTTTTATATGTAGAAAACCCTAAAGACTCAGACAAAAAGTGTTAGAACTAATAAAAAATGCATCAAAGTTGCATGGTACAAAGTCAGTATATAAAATAGTTGCTATTTACAATAGCATTTAAAAGAATAAAGTGCTTAGGAATTAATTTACCCTTGGAGATGAAACATCTGTACACAGAAATCTGTAAAACATCAATGAAAAATTTGAACAAGACACAGATAAGTGGAAAGATATCCCATGTTTATGGTTGGAATGATTGAAATTGTTCAAATATCCTCACTTCCCAAAGTAATCTGTAGATTCAATGTAATTCCTGTCAAGATTCCAAAGTCATTTTTCACTGGATAGAAAAAATTCCTAAAATTCATATGGAACCACAAAAGACCCTGAATAGCCAAAACAGCCTTGAGCAAGAAGAATAAAGCTGTAGGCATCACCTGTCTTGATGTAAAAATATATTACAAAGCTACAGTAATCAAAATAGTATGGCACTGGCATAAAAACAAACATATAGACCAGTGGAGGAGAATAGAGTCCAGAAATAAATCTACATGTCCATGGTTAACTAATCTGCAACTACATTCCTAAGAACACACAAGGAATAGATAGTCTCTGAAACAAATGGTTTTGGGAAATCACAAAATGCACATGTAGAATGATGAAATTGGACCCTATCTTACACCATAATCCAAAATCAACTCATATAGATTAAACACTTAAGAATAACACCTGAAACTGTAAAACTACTAGAAGAAAAGTGAGGGAAAAAACATCTTGACATTTGTCTGGGCAGTGATTTTTGGATATGACTCCAAAAGTACAGGCAACAAAAGCGAAAATAGACCAAGGGATTACATCAAACTAAAAAGCTTCTACATAGCAAGGGAAACAATCAAGAGAGTGAAAAGTCAACTTAAAGAGTGGCAGAAAATATTTGTAAACCATACATTTGATAAGGGTTTAATATCCAAAATATATATGGAACACAAATGAATCAATTGACAAAAGACAAATAAACCGATCAAAAAGTGGGCAATGGACCTGAAGACATTACTCCAAAGGCCTACAGGTATACAAAAGAGTACTCAACATCACTAGTCTTTAGGGAAATCCAAATCAAAAGACAAATCAGGATGAAATATCACCTTACATCAATTAGAATGCCTATTATCAAAAAGACAAAAATTACTAGTATTGGCAAGGAGGTAGAGAAAAGGGAACCCTTTTGGTGGTGATGTAAATTGGTACACCCATTATGGAAGTAGTATGAGGATCCCCTCAATAATTAAAAATAGAATTATCATATGATCCAGCAATCCCACTTTTGGGTATATAGCCAAAGGAAATGAAAACAGTATCTAGGAGATATATCTGCACTTTCATGGTCATTGCAGCATTATTCACAATGACCAAGCTATGGGAACAATCCAAGTGTCTATCAGTGGATAAAAGGATAAAGAAAATTTGGTATGTACATACAATGGAATATTATTCAACCTTATAAAATGAAATCAACATTTGTGACAACATGGCTGAACCTGCCAAACATTATGCTAAGTGAAACAAACAAGATACAGAAAAACAAATACTGTATGATTTCATTTATATGTAGAATGTAAAAAGGTTGACTCATGAAAGCAGAGAGTAGACTGGTGGTTGCCAGGAGCTGGAGAGTGGGGGAAATGGGGAGATGTTGGTCAAAGGGTACAAAGTTTCAGTTATGTAGTGTGAATAACTTCTGTAGATCTAAAGTACATCATGGTGACTGAAGTTAATAATATTGTATTTTATACTTGAAATTTTTGAGAGGATATTTTGAGTGGTCTCACAACACACACACACGTGAGGTGATACAAATGTTAATTAGCTTGATCATGGTAATTATTTCACAAAATAATTATATATCAAAAATTGTGTATCAAAACATCATGTTGTACACCTTAAATACATAATCTTTATTTGTCAATTATACCTCAATAAAGCTGGGCAAAAAAAAAAAAAAGGCATAAAATCCAATGGAATAGACTAGATAGCCCAGAAATAAACTGATGAGTATATAGTCAACTTTTACTCGACAGTGCCAAGAATATGCAATAAATTAAGGATAACCTCTTTATAGTATTTATTGTTTAAAATTCCTGTTTAAAAATTTATAGTAAAATATTTAACTGTACAAAAGCTCAAGTGTATTATGATGAAACCATGTGTCCCTATCACAGAGCTTAATGAATAACACAAATGTACTATATTTGAATTTCCAACGAATATATTCTTTCTTCCCACTTTCCTATTCCAGTGAAACAAATATCCTGAATTTGGTTTTTATCATTTCCATGATTTTTAAATACCTTTATAATATGTTAATTGTTCCTAAATGATGTATAGCATTGATTTGAATATTTTCATACTGTTTAAAGAGAATCCTACTTTATGTATATTTTAGCAACTTGCTTTTTTGATAAAGATGAAGCTTGTAAATTTATCCATATTATTATTTTTACTACTGTATATGATTATGGTATATGTCCATATCTTTGTTTACCCATTCTCCTGTTGAAAGATATTTAGATGTTTTCTAGTTTATTACTATCAGCTGCTAATTGCTGTTTTGTCTCTGACTCTTGTACATATTTCTTGTAATAGGTAGACACGTATGCACACACACACACAAATGAGTTGGTTTTCTGAGTTATAGGTTCCATGCAACTTTCATTTAAAGTAGTTATCACAATAGTTTCTGAAGTGTTTGTGTCTAGTACACTAGTTACACCCTAGTGAGCACAGTATAAGAATTGTCATTCCTTTAAATACTTTTAATGTTTGTTGTTTTAAATATAGATAATGATACAGATACATATATAAATATATACACATATTCTTATATACACAGATATCAATACTTAGGGGCATATATATGTGTGTATATATATATGTGTTTATATATATGAAATAGGGTGAACTGAGTATTTTTGATATTCTCCAATCAGCATTATATAATATGGCAATGTGGATCAAAAACATTAATTTCAAACATTGATCCATGTTCTAGGTTAATTCTAAAGAAAGAATCAAGTGTATATGCAAACATTCATGCACAAGATTATTTACCGTGTCCTGTGTTTGAGACAAAACTTGGAAAAAATATAACTGTCTAAAATGTATGTTGTTATAGATATGATAGCATATGCCAACTTGTGGCAGATAATAACAGTGTACAGATTATTTTATTAAGTAAATCTGGATGTTATAAACAATTACTTATGAAATAGTGATATTTTTCACAGAACATCTATCGATTCATCACTAGCTATATCTGTTTGTTTTCAGGCCTTTATATTTGCTCGTCTTTCTGCTGGAAATAATTTTCCCTGAGTTTTTATGTTAAATTATTCAGGTTTTGACTCAAATATATATGTGTTCTAGACTTCAGAACAATTTTAAATTGTAAATTTTTTAAAGTTATTTTTTTCTTAAATTAGTAAGAACTTACTTCTCTAGAATATGTTCCGTAAAGCATACTTTAAAGTGTTGAACTAAACCAGGGTCCCCTTTGAATATTTTTTCAGCTAATTATCTATCAGAGACATATTTGGATTTTAAAATTTATCTGTTAAATCTTGGATGGTCTATTGATATTGTTGATATCATGACTATAGTTATCTTAAAACTAGGCCACTTTCCATAATCATACAGCATCAAAAGAATTAGTTAACTATAATTGCCCAGAACATTAATTAAATGTCTGGCAAAAGTTAGATCCTGAAATATTGTTATTAAAAAAAATCTAGCCAGGTTTGGCTGTGTTACAAACATATTTTCTTTTTTCTGTATTGCAAGTGTTTTTGTTAAATTTATCTGTGCTAAATATTAGCTAATATCAATCAAGTGTTAAAGTGATTTTAGCTAGTAATTTTGAAAGTTGTTGTTTTGATAAGAATAATATCATATATACAAACAATTGACAGTATAACCCTTGAGAAAATTATTGCAGATTTTTTTTAACCTCACAATAATATTTAATCCAATATAATCAGCAACTATAGACAGATTAAGACAATACCTCTTCATTCAAGCTTACATACTCAGCATATAAATCTATAGTGAAATAAACAAAAGAGTATCATACTCTCTCTGGTTTAGGTAATTCGTATGAATTTTTTAACTTAAAATGTTTTATGACATATAGTCTTCAATGGCAATACACGCTAACTGGATAGAAATTTCAGACGTGGCACAAAATGCTATTTATTTTCTGTTTCATAGATTGGATTCTATAATGTTCCTTGGAGACCTGTTTTACTGGCTTTTTGTTCTTAGGCAAAATCATATGAATGGATCATAAACTACAACAAAATTATTATCACTGTTTATGTTTAAAACAATTGAGGTGTCTAAAAGGCCACAAACAGCTATTATAGTTACATAGCTCTGATATTCAATCAAATCTTATTTCTGCTATTGCCATTTGAAACCTCCTGGTAGCCCAGAGACCAAGGTATTAAAATAGAATTTACATGGTTTAAATTTTTGTTTCTTATATTAGTTTTTTAGAAAGTGTTTTATGGAGATAGCAAGATACAACATTCTCCCCGTTCCTGTATTATGCTATTTCCTCTCCTGAAAATTCTGTGATAAAAGTACTACTCACAGTTCAAGGATTGTTTAATTTCCCAAAGCAAAACCCTTTAGGCACAGCCATAATTTCTAAAAACTATACTGGAAGAGATAAATAGATAAAAAAAAATTTCACAGTCGAATATAGAAAAAAGATTCAAACCTCTACTTTCTTCACTTTCTACTGAATATGAAAATACTTTCATACATAATTATGAAATTTTAAAAGAGATTAGTTACACAACAATAAAATTATAGTTCCTCTGAGCAGGCAATTATTACTTTTTCCTGAAGATGGACTTTGTAATTACTTGAAGTAAAACAAAAGAATGTCCAGAAATTTACTGCATGTCTTCAGATATACAAGGAAGAAGCAAAGTTGATACATTTAATTATCTGCCCCCATCCATGTACAAGCTCTATCAACATATCCCACCAGAGTAGTACATTTTTTACAACTGATGAACCTACATTGACAAATCATTATTACCCAAAGACCATAGTTTATATTAAGGTTCACTCTTGGTGTTACATATTCTGTGGCTTTTAACAAATGTACAGTGAAATGTACCCAAAATTAAATTATCATCCAGAATATTTTCACTGCTCTAAAAATCTGTGCTGTATCATTTCATCCCTGTCTTCCATCTAACCTCTGGCAACCACTGCTCTTTTTACTGTCCCCATATCTTTGCCTTTTCCAGAATGTCATGTAGTTGGAATCATACAGAATGTAGCATATTCAGATTGGCTTCTTTTGGTTTAAATATACATTTAAATCTCCTCTATCTCTTTTCATTGTTTGATAAATTTGTTTTAAAGCCCTGAATAATATTCCATTGTCTGGATGTACCACAGTTTAGTTATCCATTCACCTACTGAAGGACTTCTTGGTTGCTTCCAGGTTTTGGCAATTTCCCTGATGACACAATGGCAGCATCTTTTTACACACTTATTTCCATTTGTATATCTTCTTTGGTAAAGTGTCTGTTCAGGTAGTTTGCCTATTTTTTAATCAGGTTGTTTTTTTCTTATGGTAAAGTTAAGAGTTTTTGTTTATTTTGGATGACAGTCCTTTATCAGATATGTCCTTTGAAAATATTTTCTCCCAGTCTGTGGCTTATATTTTCATTTTCTTGACAGTGTCTCTTGCAGAGCAGAAATTTTTAATTTTAGTGAAGTCCAGCTTGTCAGTTTCTTCTTTCATGGATATGCCCTTGATGTTGCAGGGAAACAATTTTTTAGATCTCAGAAGTTTAGAAAGAATGTGTGAGACAATGGTAATAGTGTCAGCAAAAGCACAGAGGTATGAAAATTCATGCCTTGTATAGGAAAAAATAACTAGGATTATGGTGCTCAAAAATTATAAATCTTGAGTGTTATAGGGTGGGAAATGTTAATGAAAAAGTAGTATGGTACATATTAGAAAGCAGTATGAATAACATACTAAAGATTTGCATTATATCATGAAAACAAAGGGACTCATTGAGATTTTCACTTCTTACCACTCTCCCCCATCCCCCTCTCCCCCAGAATAAGGCACAAGCAGATTTTTGCTTTGTGTTCCAGGAAGCTCAGCATGTCACTAATAAGGACATCCCATCACTGGGTCTCCACCCAGATGATGTCATCTAAACCTAATTAACTCTAAAAGACCCTACCTCCAAATACCATCACCCTGGGGGTCAGGGCTTGCTTCAACATATTAATTTTGGGGGTCTACTAACATTCAGTCCATAGTAGATTAAAGATAGATTAAAAATGGATTAAAGATGGATTAAAGATTTAAACATAAGACCTGATATTGTAAGACTTCTAAAAGAAAATATAAGGAAAAGGCTTCAAAGCATTGGGCTTAGAAGTTATTTCTTGGAGTGATACCAAAAGCACAAGCAACAAAAACAAAATTAGACAAGTGCAGTACATAAAACTAAAACGTTTCTGCACAGCAAAGAAAACAATCAACTGAATGAAAAGGCACACTATAGCATATTTGCGAACCTTATGTATGATAAGTGGCTAGTATCAAAAATATATGAGGAACACCTACATTTCAATAGTGAAAAAAAATCTGATTAAAAAATGGGCGAAGAATTCAAATAGTCATTTCTCCATAGAAGACATACAAATGACCAAAAGGTATATGAAATGATGCTCAACATCACTAATTATCAGGGAAATTATCAAGGAAATGCAAATCAGAACTGTAATGAAGTATCACCTTATACCTGCTAGGATAGTTACTGTTAAAAAAATAACATTGTTGACTAAGATGTGGAGAAATTAGAACCCTTGTATGCTTTTAGTGGGAATGTAAAATGGGGAAGATGCTATGGAAAACTACATGGAGCCTCTTCAAAAAATTAAAAAATATAACTACCATATGCTCCAGCAATCCTACTTCTGGGCATATGTCCAAAATAATTAAAATCAGGATTTTGAGGAGATATATGCACTCCCATGTTCATTGCAGCATTATTCACAATAGCCACAATATGTAAATAACATAAATATCCATCAACAGATGAATGGATAAAGAAATTGTGATATAGACATAAAATGTAATATTTAGCCCTAAAAATAATGATATTCTGCCATATACAACAGCATATATGAATCTGGAAAACATTAAGCCTATCACAGAAGGAAACATACAGCATGATTCCACTTATGATGTCATGAAATAGAGATAACACATCTAAAATAGTCAAACTCATAGAAATAAAGAGTAGAATGGTGGTTGCCAGGTGCTGAAGGGAGGGAGAAATGGAGAGTTGCTACTTGACAGGTATAAAATTTCAGTTATGAAAGATGAATAAGTTCTAGAGATCTGCTGTACAACATTACACCTACAGTTAATGACATTGTATTGTGCACTTAAAATTTGTTAAGAAGGTAAATCTCATGTTATTCTTACTACAATAGTAAAAATAAACAATAACAATCTATTAAGAGTCAAAAATTGTAAGTGTGAGTATTTTCCTTGGTAGTAATTGTAAAATATTTTAAAACATTATTATTGAAAATAAATCTTATTTCTATGAAAAGAAAACAACAACAACAACAACAAAGGTAAATGTACAAGACCTCTACACTGAAAACTGTAAAACATGGAGAGTAATGAGAACCTAAAGAAGTGGAGGGATGTACCATGTTCATGAATTAGAAGACTCAATACTTTTAGGTATCAATTCTTCCAATTGTTGTATAAATTCAGTCCAATCCAATCCAATAAAACTCACAGTAAGATTTTCTGGGGAGGTTGATAAAATATCTCAAGTTGTATGTAGTAATACATATAGCCCAGAAAAAAAAATGTGATATTGAAAAGAGAAAACTAAAGGACTTATCAAGCAAGTCCTATGATTATATTATATTAGTGTAGGGATACACAAAGTAACCAATAGAAGAGTATAGAGTCCACAGATATATACATATGTGTGCACATATATATATATATATATATAATCAGAATTATGAGAAATATGACACTGCAGTATAGTGATAAATTTTTTTTATAAATGGAGCTGGTTTAATTGGATATATATTTGGAAAATTATATCTTGACATCTGCCTCATGCGATGCACAAAAATCAATTTTAGTATATATTGTAGACCTAATGTAAAAAATAAGGGAAGATAATATTTTCACAACTTTGGCCACAGTAAAGATTTTTTTAAAAAGACAAAATGTTAACTATAAAGGAAAAATTAGTAAATTGGACTACATTATAATTAAGAACTTTTTTTATAAAAGGACATCAATAGCATGAGAAGGTAAGCCTTACCCAAAGAAGTTTGCAATACAAGAAGCAATTTATATCTTGAATATATACAAACTCCTTAATTAGTAAGGGAAATACATTAAAAAATTAGTGAGATGAATTGAACAGGATCCTCACATACAAAAAAAAGAATATCCAGTTGGCCAACAAACACACGAAAAGGCACAATATATATTCCATGAGATTTCAAGGGAATGCAAATTTAAACCACACTTAGATATCTTACATTTCTGCCAGGATGGCTAAATTATTTTTTAAAAGATAACAAGACCTAATGATCATCTGGAACAACTTGAACTCTCCTACATTGCTAGTGGAAATGTAAATGGACATAATCACACTGGAAAACTGGCCATATATATGCACGCATATACCATGCCTCAACAATTCTACTCTTAGGTATACACCCAAGAAAAATGAGTATTATATTTACCAGAAAGAGTTTTTGTTTGTGAATGTTAGTTAACAGAATAATGTTTGTAACAGCTCCAAACTGAAAACAACTCATCAGAAGTGAAATGTATAAATGATGACATATCCATATAATGGATTATTGCATAACAATGAAAATGAGAACAAAAGTATAATCACAAAAACAAGAGGGATGACTCGTAAAAACATATATTTGCCAAAAGAAGGTAAGTGTAGACAAAAAAATCATGCTTTCTTATTCTAAATTTCACAAGTAGGCAAAACTAATTTATAGTGTTAGAGGTCAGCATAGTTGTAAAACTTTATCTGTGTGCACTTGCCAGAGAGGGAAGTGTGAGGTGGGGAGGAGGGTTGGGAATGGTAAATCTAATGGGATAGAAGGAAACTTCTTTTGTTCTATAATATTCTGTTCTTTCATCCATGCTGGTTACACAGCTGTATTCATTTTTATGAAATCTATTGATCTGTACATGTTTTGATTGAAATTCCCATAACATAAAATGATCCATTTTAAAGTGTACAATTCAATAGCATTTTGTGCATTCACATTGTTGGGCAACTACCACCTCTATCTAGTTCCAAAATATTTTTATTTCCCCCAAAAGAAAATCCCATACTCGTTGAACAGTCCCTCCCTGTTTCCCTTTTCCCCAAAGCCCTTCGCAACCAACAATCTGTTTTTTGTGTCTATGAATTTATCTATACACTGGGTATTTCATATAAATATGATCATAAAATATGTGACCATTGTGTCTTGCTTCTTTCACTTAGCATAATGTTTTCCGGGCTCATCCACATTGTAGCATGTATCAGTACTCTATCCTCATTTTCATGGCTGAATAATATTCCAGTGTGTGTGTATGTGTATGTGTGTGTGTGTTTGTGTATGTGTGTATCACACTTTGTTAATCTGTTCATAGTTTGATGTTCATTTTAGCTATTTCCACCTTTGGGCTATTATGAATATTGCTCCTATGAACATTCTTATCAAGTGTTTGCTTGAGTACCTCTTTTCAGTTCATTTGATACATAATTAGGAGTCAAATTGCTGAGTCTATGGTAATTTTATGTTTAATATTTTTGAGGAACTGCCATTTTTTTCCACAACAGCTGCACCATTTTACATTACCACTAGCAATGTACAAGGGTTTAAATTTCCCTCCATCCTTACCAATGCTTGTTATTTTCCATTTTTCTGGTTATAGCCATCCTAGTGAATGTGAAGTGGTAACTCATTGTTTTGACTTGCATTTCTCTAATAACTAATGACACTGAGCATCTTTTTGTATGCTTGTTAACCATTTTGTACATTTTTCTTTAGAGAAATGATGGCTCAAGTCCTTTGTCAATTTCTTAATTGGGTTTTTTGTCTTTTTGTTGAATATCTGTATATTTTAGATTTATGCATTTGTCAATAATATTATAATTCACTGAAAATTAATGTAATCTTTTAAAGGCAGAATAACACCTGATTTTGAGACAACCAAAAAGGCAGAAAGGAAAAAGAACTATTTCAGATAGTATAGTGAAAAAAATTGGTTGTACATTACCTTTTTTTCCTTTGGAAATGAGTGTCTGTGGTTTTGAAAAACTATCCTCGGATTGTAAACTTGAATTTTTGCTAACAGAGTCAATAAGTGTGCTTTTGTTTAAATATGTGTATTTATAGACCATATTTTAATTAATATTGATAAGTGACAACTACTGATTAAAATGAAAGTCAATTAGGTAAATTTATATGCAGTTTGTTTTACATAAGAATTTCTCAATAAATTCATCTCAACAACTGTTTTAAACATACACATATATCCCCAAAACTAAGTCTAAAAAGGCTAAATAATATACCCAACATACCACAATCTGGGCTAGCTTCATGGGCAGGCAACCTGTGCAGTCAGACAGAGCTTGATACTCAGAAGGGCTCCACAATTAGTTTAATGCTCTGGTGTTACTATCTTGAAATTCTTTTTTTTTTAATAAATTTATTTGTTTAATTTATTTATTTATTTATTTATTTATCTACTTATTTTTGGCTGCGTTGGGTCTTCGTTGCTGCACGCTGGCCTTCTCTACTTGCAGCGAGCAGGGGCTACTCTTGGTTGTGGTGTGCGGGCTTCTCTTTGCAGTGACTTCTCTTGCTGTGACTATGGGCTCTAGGTGCGCCAACTCAGTAGTTGTGGCTTGTGGGCTCTAGAGCAGAGGCTTGGTAGTTGTGGCACACAGGCTTAGTTGCTCTGCAACATTTGGGATCTTCCCGGATCAGAGCTCGAACCTGTGTCCCCTGCATTGGCAGGCAGATTCTTAACCACTGCACCACCAGGGAAGTCCCCCATCTTGAAATTCTTAATAATAGTTCAACAGGAGATCCCACTTTTCATTTTGCACTAGGTCCAATAAATTTTATAGCCAGTACAGTTTACAAGTTTCAGATTCAAATAAATATGACTTAAAAATAAAACCAAACAGCCTCTTTGCTGAACAAATATAGGGATTTTGCCATAAACTAGATTTAATCTAACTTTGACTTTGACATTTTGCTCCTACTAAATTTAGGTAATTTGATATTCTGTTAAGTATCTTTTCATCCATTTTTTACATTTAATTTTTCCAGTTTTATTGATAAATAATTGACATATATAACTGTATAAGTTTAAGACATACAGCATAATGGTTTGATTTACGTATATTGTGAAATGATTACCACAGTAGGTTCAGCTAATATTTATCTTCTCATATAGATGCAATATAAAGAAAAGAAAGAAAAAATGGGAAAAATTTCTCGTGATGCAAATTCATAGGATTTACTGTCCTAACTCTTTCCTATGTATCACACAACAGTGTTAGCTATAGTCATCAAGTTATACATTGCATCCCTAGTACTTATTCATCTTATTACTGGAAGTTTGTACCTTTTGACCACCTTCCTCCAATTTCCCCTCCACCCATCCTCCATCTCTGGTAATTGCAAGTCTGATCTCTTTCTATGAGATTGGGTGATTTTGTTATTGTTGTTTGTTTGTTTGCATTCCACATATAAGTGAGATCATACAGTATTTGTCTTTCTCTGTCTGATTTATTTCACTTAATTCCTTCAAGTTTCATCCATGTTATCACAAATGGTAGGATCATTTTAATTTTTATGTCTGAATAATATCCCATTGTGTGGAATATTATATCACAACATTTTTATCCATTCTTCCATCGATGGACACTTAGGTTGTTTCCATGTCTTGGCTACTGTAAATAATGTTGCTATGAACATTGGAGTGAAGATATCTTTTTGAGTTAGTGTTTTCATTTCATTTATGTTTATTCCCAGAAGTGGAATTGCTGAATAATAGAGTAGTTCCACTTTTAATTTTTTGAGAATCCTCCATACTGTTTTCCATAGGGGTTGTACCAATTTACAATCCTTCCAACAATACACAAGGGTTCCCTTTTCTCTGCATCCACACCAGGATTCGTCATCTCTTGTCATTTTGATGATGGCCAGTCTAACAAGGAATGTGGTGATATCTCATTGTTGTTTCAATTTGCATTTCCCTAATGACTAGTGATGTTGAGCATCTTTTCAAGTACCTGTTAGCCTTTCATGTATCTTTGGAGAAATGGCTATTCAGGACCTTTGCCCATTTTTAAATTGGGTTATTTGGTTTATAGCTATTGAGTTGTATGAGTTCTTTACATATTTTGATATTAATGAATTATCAGAAATGTTGTTTGCAAATATTTTTCCCATTCTGTAGGTGGTCTTTTCACTTTGTTGATGGTTTCTTTTGCTATGTAAATGCTTTTTAGTTTGATGTACTCCCACTTGTTTATTTTTTATTTTGTTGCTCATACTCTAGAGGTCATATCCAAAAATGCATTACTAAGACCCACATCAAGGAACTCTGTTCCTGTGTTTTCTTCTAGGAGTTTCATACTTTCAGGTCTTAAATATAAGTCTTTAATCCATTTGGGTTAATTTTTGTGAGTGGCATAAAATATGGATCCAGTTTTATTCTTTTACAGGTGAACACCCAATTATCCCAGCACCATTTACTGAAAAGACTATCTTTTCTCCATTAAGTATTCTTGGCTCCCTGGTTAAATATTAACTGACCAAATGGGCTTGGGTTTATTTCTTGTTTTACATATATTCAGAATCTCTATTCTGAAAACTACAAGACATTGATGAAAGAAATCAAAGACACAAATAAATGGAAAGATATCCTGTGTTCATGGATTGGAAGAATTAATATTGTTAAAATGTCAATACTACCAAAAGCCATCTATATATTCAATGCAATCCCTATCAAGATTCCAAAGGCATTTTTTAAAGAAGTAAGAAAAACACACCTAAAATTTATGTGGAACTACAAAAGACCCTGAATAGCCAAAGAAATCCTGAGGAAAAAAAGAACAAAGCAGGAGGCATTACATTTAATTTTTAGGAGAGCCATTGTCACAGATACAAGTTAGGTGTTAAAAAAATTAGATTTTGCTTTATGACAAAATACTGATTTTTTGTTCCTCTTAAGCAATTTTGATTAGGTAGTGGAAACCATTTTTTTTTTCCCCTGCGGCACGCGGGCCTCTCACTGCTGTGGCCTCTCCCGTTGCGGAGCACAGGCTCTGGACGCGCAGGCTCAGTGGCCATGGCCCACAGGCCCAGCCGCTCCGTGGCACATGGGATCCTCCTGGACCGGGGCATGAACCCGCGGCCCCTGCACCGGCAGGCACACTCTCAACCACTGCACCACCAGGGAAGCCCGGAAACCATTTTTTATTGGGAATATTACAACATACTTTTTTTCATTTAAGAGTCACTGTAATAAAAATATCATGTCATGAAATTACAATTAGAAAGACTACTCAGACACAAAATTAAAGAGGGTTTATATTGAATCTTTAAAGACTCCTCAAATCTTACTTGATAGGTTTATTTATAACAATGCTTCCTAAAGATTCATGCCTTAATTTAAAATGTTTTACTTATATCATGATCTTTTGACCAACTGTGATGTAGGTTATATTATATATAATGAAATTCTACTTTGCAACTTGCTGCAGTTTTTTCTTTTTTTCTGCCACTTCTGCAATGACTTGCCTTATTACAGTTTCTATATATTTTCAACTTATTGATATACTTTATATAGGGGAATTGATTTTCATCAGCTAATCTTTTCCCTCTTACATTATTTATTAGTTCACAAATTCAGTTGAGAGAAAATATTTTCACTTGTACCTAGACTAACCTCATTTTCATGACATTGTACAGTATAATTTTGCTATTTAATGATTAAAATATTGAGCATGAAGATTACTCATAATGAAAATGATGAATAAATAAAAACCCTATTTGATGGTACACAATATTAGAACTCTGGGTGCATCTCATTATAAGAAATAAAATTTATCAATAGTCCAGCCTAAAAATTTGATTAATTTTCAAAATAAGAAATATAAAGTTAATTCCTGCTAGCACGGAAAATGTGAATAAATGTTTTCAAAAACTTTTCTAATAAAAAAAGTATTTCTACAGATGAGAAGATTAGGAAGAAATGAGGTAAATGAGAACTAGCTTTATGGCTCAAGAGAAAAATAATTGTTAGAAAAAAAACACCTCATATGCAGTCATCTTATACTAATATAGGTTAAGTCTGTACTTGCATAACTCTGCTAACATTTTTGCATTAAACAAGAAATATACAGATTCTTATGTAGTTAACTCGTTTCAGCCTATTGTAATGGAAAGGGCTTTGGACTTCAATTTGAGAGATATAATTCAAGTCTTTAGTCAGCTATCAATTATGTACATGGTAGTGGTCATGAAATAGGTCCTAGGCCATGGTTTTTCATCCATGGTAAATTGGGGTAGCTAATTTCTTTTAAAACTGTGTTCCAGTCTATAATTTCCTATTATATACATACATTTTGGATATACTGTCTACTTTCTGGTGTCTGAAGTTTCTTGCAAATAATTATAGAGAGTAAAAAGAGAAGTCATAAACAACCTTGAAAACAAAGCACAATAAATTCAAATAGTAGTCTAGAAAATAACTGGTTTAAATTGCAAGCAAATACATCCTTCATCTTTCACTTAAAATTTTCAGTTAATGATTATTTATATCTTTAAAATGCAAATAATATCTGCTAGTAGTTTGGAGACTTTATTATTACAACAACAGATAATAATCCTCTTTGTAGGTATAACACAATTTGAATGTAAAGTAAGAATGTTAAGGCTTGATTTGCCCCCAAAAAGTCAGGTCTATGATATGAACATGTTTGATCGTAGGAAGGCCATGTGTCCTAAGGAGGACCATCATGGATAACATGATTTAGAAGCATTCCTCACTGACAAACTATTTATTAAGAACTAATATATAGTAGCCACTATAGAGAAATGTCCAAAGACTTCTGAGATTTTGCAGTTGCTTGGTGGCATAGTTTATTTGGGTGTCCTCAAAAGCAGAGCCAGAGGCAAGGATTTAGGTGTGGGCTGATTATTTACAAGAGGAACCAAGGAAGTTGGAAAGAGGAAATAGGGAGACTGTGACAAGGAAGGAAGAAAACCAATATAATGGTTTATTATTATGGTCACTGCTGTAGGACACAGGGTCTCAGTTCTGCTGGAAGCTCCTGAGAAACAGAGAAGATAGCTATTTGAAAGGTAGCTACTTAAAAGACAGGAGGTCAGATTACTTAGTCAAAGGTCCACAAATTCTCATCTCTCAGATTATTGAGATCTCATAATATAAACAATTTTTCCACCTTGATTCTTCCTTATCTAAAATATGTATCTTGGCGATCACTACATATTTCTACTTAACAATTCTGTTTCATTCATTTTATATTACATATGTTCCAGACTGTAACTGAACACAGGTTTGGCTGCTCACCACTCAACAGCCAATAAATTGAGGGGCAAACTTCAGTACAGAAGAAAGGTACTTTATTCAGAAAACCCAGCTATCTGGGAAGAAGGTAAACATATGTCCAGAGACCAACTCTGAAGACTCTGCTCAGCCATGACAATTTTTAAAGGGAAAAAGGGGAAACATTCTCAGTTAATCATTAAGTAAGGAGGTCAGATTCTCTGTCATTTTTCCATTGCGTGCAGGCCTGCAGACTTCTCCAAGTCTTACTTGGGAACTGTCTTGCAGCATGGTCCTCTTGCAATTGGATGTTCTCTTGCACGCATGGTTTGCCTGTGCCTGTAGGGTCCACCTGCAAATTTACTAAGGGGAAGCTAGGGGTAGAGAGTCAGTCATTCTTTAACTACCGAATTCTTCTTTCTTATTCCGTCTAATCCAGGAAAGGAATCAACAGGTTAAGTAAGGTGTTGTGTATATTTAGAAAAGCAGAAATCAGGAGCTAAGGTAAATGTTGCCTAATGACCTCATCTTTATGGTTAAGGTCTAAGGAGAAAAGGGATGAACAAATAGAAAAGGGGCAAAAGAGCTGCTTACAAGATTTCTTTTTTTTTAAATCTTTCCTCATTAGACTCTGAACTTCTTTAGACCAGGGCCTGAGTCTTCTGTTTCTTTGTTTTTTTTAAAGAATCAATTGTATTTATTTATTTATTTTTGGTTGCATTGGGTCTTCACTGCTGCACAGGGGCTTTCTGTAGTTGTGGTGAGTGGGGGCCACTCCTCGTTGTGGCGCTCAGGGTTCTCATTGCGGTGGCCTCTCCCATTGCAGAGCATGGGCTCCAGGCATGCGAACTTCAGTAGTTGTGGCACACAGGCTCACTAGTTGTGGTTCACGGGCTCTAGAGCACAGGCTCAGTAGTTGTGGCACATGGGCTTAGTTGCTCCGCAGCATGTGCGATCCTCCCAGACCAGGGATCGAACCCTCGTCCCCTGCATTGGCAGGTGGATTCTTAACCACTGTGCCACTAGAGAAGTCCCTGCTTACAAGATTATATTTAACCACTTCACTGATGATGGACCTTTGGGCTGTTTCTAAAATCTTATGTTAACAAGTGATATCACAGTAAATAGTGTTTATCATATGTCATTTTGAATTTTATATGGGTTATATTTAGGATATTTTTAGTGGAATTGTTAGGTGAAAAGATAAACCTGTATACAGTTTTCCAAGAAAATTCCGTAGGCCTCTTCACAAGGATATCGCCATTTTGCATTATCACCAGCAGTGTACAAAAGTGTCTGTTTCACTCTAGTTCAAACCACAGAATATGTTGTTAAGCTTCTGAATTCTTTTCCATTTGGATAGGTAAGAAAGGATATCTCAGTGTTGTTTAAATTTGTGTTTTTCTTATTATTTATGAACTAGAAAAATACCCATGGGTATATTAACATTTTCTCAATGAAATATTTATTTATTTTGCCCTATTTTTCAGATGGTTTTTGTTCTTTTAGTAATATCTTCATGTAATAGGAATAGTAGACATTTTCTAAGATATGATGCATATTTTCCCCAGGTGGGCCTTTTTCTTTTGAATTTATATATTGAATGTGTGGGTGTATATTCCTGTATTTACCATACACGAAGATATTTTATTCTTTCTCTTAACATTATGTAATCCAATTGATCAATTATTTCTTTTACTGCTTATGAATTCTAAGTCAGAATTAGGAAAGTTTTACCCACTCTGAAGATGTTCAATAAATCCAGGAATTTATTCATGCTTTATTTGTTTTAAAACCCTGAAAGATGTCAGTATTTTTAATTTTAGAATTCTGATTCAACTGGATTAATCCTGTAGTATGGTGGTAGGGGAACATATCTGTTTTAATCTTTGTTCATTTTGTCTGTTCAGGGCCACAATGCCATTTATTTAAAATGTTACCTTTTCTGAATTATTTTAAAACATCAATTTTATTGCATACTAAATTTTATAACTTTTTGTGAATCTTTTTTATTGTTGATTTCTTTTCACTGATTGGTTTGCCAATTTCTGCACCAATATATACTTTTAATTAGACTTTACAGTTCTATAAGTTGATACCATCCCCACCACCACAAGTTCTTTTTAATGCTTTTTTTTTTTTTTTTTTTTGCGGTACGCAGGCCTCTCACTGTTGTGGCCTCTCCTGTTGTGGAGCACAGGCTCCGGACACACAGGCTCAGCAGCCATGGCTCACGGGCCCAGCTGCTCCACGGCATATGGGATCTTCCCAGACTGGGGCACGAACCTGTGTCCCCTGCATCGGCAGGTGGACTCTCAACCACTGCGCCACAAGGGAAACCCTTTAATTCTTAATTAAAGTATAGTTGACTTACAATGTTATATTAGTTTTAGGTGTACAACATAGTGATTCACAATTTTTATAGTTTATACTCCATTTAAAGTTTTAAAATAATAGCTATAGTCCCCGTGCTGTAAAAGAAATCTTTGTAGCTTATTTATTTTATGCATAGGAGTTTGTACATCTTAATCTCCAACTCCTATCTTGCCACTCCCCCTCTTTCCTCTCCCACTGGTAACCACTAATTTCTTCTCTATAGCTGTGAGTCCATTTCTTTTTTGTTATATTCACTAGTTTATTTTGTTTTTTAGCTTCCACATATAAGTGATAACATACAGTATTTTTCTTTCTCTGTCTGACTTATTTCACTTAGCATAAACTCTCTAAATCCATTTATGTTGTTGAAAATGGCAATTTTTCATTCTTTTTCATGGCTGAGTAGTATTCCATTGTATGTATGTATGTGTGTATATATATATATATATATATATATATATATATATATATATATATATATTCCATCTTTTTTTATCCGTTCATCTGTTGATGGACACTTAGGTTGCTTATGTATATTGGCAATTGTAAATAATGCTGCTATGAACATTAGGATGCCTGTATCTTTTCAAATCAGTATTTTCTTTTTTTCCAGATATACACCCAGGAATGGAATTGCTGGGTCAAATGGTAGTTCTAGTTTTCAGTTTTTGAGAAACCTCCATAACGTTTTCCACAATGGCTGACCAATTTACATTCCCATCAACAGTGTACGAGGGTTCCCGTTTCTCCATCCCTCACCAACATTTGTTATTTGTGTTCTTTTTGATGATAGCCATTTTGGCAGGTGTGAGGTGATATCTCATTGTGATTTTAATTTGCATTTCTCTGATAATTAACATATTGAGCATCTTTTCATGTGCCTGTTGGCCATCTGTATGTCTTCTTTATAGTCCATTTACATTTAAAGTAATTATTGGTAGTTATGTTCTTATTGCCATTTTGTTAATTGTTTTTGCTTTGTTACTGTAGTTTTTTGTTGTTGTTGTTGTTCCTTTCTTCTTCTTTTGCTCCCTTCCCTTGTAATTGAAGACTATGTTTAGTCTTTTGTTTGAATTCCTTTCCCTTTTTGTGTGTGTATGAATTATAGATTTTTGGTTTGTAGTTACCATGAGTTTTGTTAAAAGCAATCTATATCTGTATATCTATAGCTATATCATCTATCTATCTATATCTATCTATCTATATATATACATACATGCCTGATTATTTTAAGTTGCTGATATCTTAATTTCAAATGCATTTTAACAACTCTGAATTTTTACTCTCCTCTCCTGACAATTATTCTTTTTGACATTGTATTTTTCATCTTTTTGTTTTGTATATCTCTTAACTACTTATTGTGGATATAGATGATTTTATTACTTTTGTTATTTAAGCTTCCTTCTAGGTTTGTATGTAGTTGATTTATTACCTTTACTGTATATTTTCCTTTACCACTGAAATTTTTCCTCACTTAACTTTCATGCTTCTCATTATGGCCTCTTCTTTTTGGTTTAGAGAATTCCCTTTAACACTTCTTGTAAAACTCTTGGTGGTGCTGAACTCTAGCTTTTGCTTGTCTATAAAACTTTTGATCTTTCCATCAAATCTGAATGAAAGTCTTGCCAGGTAGATTATTTTTGGTAATAAGTCTTGCCCTTTCATCACTTTAAATATATCGTGCCACTCCCTTCTGGCCTGCAGAAGTTTCTGTGGAAAAGTCAGCTGATAGCCTTATGAGAGTTCTTTTGTATATAACTTGTTGCTTTTCTCTTGCTGCTTTTAATATTCTCTGTTTATCTTTAACTTTTGACCTTTTAATTACAATTAAATGATCCTCTTTGGTTTGATCCTGTTTGGGACTCTCTGTGCTTCCTGTAGATTGATACCTGTTTCCTTTCCCAGGTTAGGGAAGTTTTCAGCTATTATGTCTTTAAATATGTTCTCTGCCCCTTTCTCTCTCTTCTTCTTCTTCTTATGGGATCCCTACAATGCAAATGTTAGTATACTTGATGTTGTCTCAGAAGTCTCTTAAACTGTCCTCATTTCTTTTTATGATTTTTTCTGTTCAGCTTTAGTGATCTCCATCACTCTGTCTTCCAGCTCACTGATCTCTTCCTCTGTATCATCTAATTTTGATTCCTTCTAGTTTATTTTTAAAATTTCAGTTATTGTTTTCTTCAGGTCTGTTTGGTTATTCTCTATATCTCTATATTGTTAAACTTCTCACTGTGTTCATCCATTCTTCTCCTGAGTTCTTTGATCATCTTTAAGATCATTACCTTGAACACTTTATTGGGTAGATTGCCTATTTCTAGTTCACTTAGTTCTTCTTCTGGGGTTTTATCTTGATCCATATTTGGAACATGTTCTTCTGTTGCCTCATTTTGCCTAATTTTCTTATTTTATTTCTATACATCTGGTGGGTTGGTTATGTTTTCTGATCTTGGAGAAGTGGCCTCTGTAGGAGACATCCTATGTCCTATATTTTCCAGTAGCACACTCCTCTCTGGTTACCAGAGCTATATGCTTTAGCAGTATCCCTTATGTGAGCTGTGTGGGTCCTTCTGTTGTGGCAGGTTGACTGCTGTGGGTGGTTTGGTAGGTGTGGCTGGCTCCTGGTCCAGTAGGTTGCCGGGTCCTGGCTTGTGTGGAGGCTTCCAGCTGCTGGTTGGGAGGCTGTATCATGAGGCAGCTAGCTGCAGAACCCTGGGGGTACCAGGGCTAATGCTGGCTCACTGGTGGGTGGAGGTGGGTCTCAGGATCTCTGGCTGCTGGGACCTGGAGTTTCTGGAGCTGTGCATGGCCACTCAGGGAGAGCACCTGGGTCATGGTGAGACAGAGAGAGAAGGGAGAAATGTGGGCAAACACCTTTATTCTGGTTTCTGTGGGAAGGAAAGGACAAGGCAGGGCAAGCAGGATTGGCTAATCTGAATAATTTCAGTGTGCTCTGTGGCTTAAGGGCTCTTCCTGGTTGCCTGGTAACTGACCCTGGGACAATTAAGATAGGTGTATAGTGACCCAGATGTGTGAGAACCCCAGAAGGGAGGTGGCTGAGGCTGTGGACTTAATTAGCTTCTCAAGAAAGGCAAATAACTTTAGCCAGGGACTAAAGATAGCATTTTAGCCAGCCAGGGACTCAAGATAGCATTTTTAAAAACTATATTACAATCGACCCCTTGATGTCTTGACATCATTTTTAAGCTTGATTATTTGGGGTATTTGAGTGGCCTGAATAGTAAAGGAGACTTTTAGACCGTAGGACATTTGTTGTCTAAACAGCATAAACATTTTATTATGAGAGTAAAAAAGAGAAACACAAGTAGAATTATGAGTCCTTATAGGCTGGCCCATAAGTAAGTTTCTCATTTATATGACATTAGCCATGAAAACAGATCTGAAATTTCCAGGATCTCTAATAATATAGAGTTATAAAATGTGTTAAAAGTATGATACCTCTCTCTCTCTCTCCCCCCTCTCTATTTCTCCATCCATCCATCCATCCATCCATCCATCCATCCATCTATCCATCTATCTATCTACTTACCTGCCTACCTATGTACCTTGCTGACAGTAAAATCTTGATATATTCTTCAGTCAAGGTGGCAGGTCTTTTAGTTATGTTGTTGGAGGATATAAACTAATGGTTTAGTAAGGTATACATAAAGTTTAGTGGTATTTGTGTATAATCAAAGGGAGGGGGTTGTTGTTATGTCCATGGTTGAGACATGGGCAGGAGACTGGGGTGGAAAGCTGAAAGGGGGGTGAGTAGGAGAAAGCACTGGGGGATGGTTCTCTTCATAGGGGCTCAATAAGGTGACTATGAGGCAGGTGCCTCCTGGGGAAAGCAACAGTCTCCACTGTTTTTTTAGAATGGAACAAATAGGAGTAATCTCTACCAGATATCCCTTTAGGCATGGGGGTATAGGGGTGTACATTTTGGCAAGAGCAAGGAGTATAATGTGATCATTGGCTAAGCAGACAGCAAGCTCAAGAAAAATGATAGAATCCATAACATCAAAGGAAAAGTAACAATAACTGTCCTGTGTCCAATTTGTCAGCACTTTAGGGGAGGCAGCCTGTGGGTGTGGCTGGGAGAAAGTTTTAGTGTCTGGGGTGAAATTGGCTTTGACACAGAGGGTGAAGTCATCTCTACTGGTTGATCTCAAAGTCTTGGGCTGGGCAATGTCATCAGGGATATGAGACTGAGGTATCCTTTCCAAGTGAGTACCCACTCCAGTTGATGTGGTTCTTGTTTATATGGCTCTGTGGTATCATGAGGCTGAGGTCAGAGCTCCAGCATTAGTTTGTAGGCAGGCCCAATAATTTAACCACATACTAAGGGCCCTTTGCCTCATTTGTTGGTTTGTTTGGTGATGGCAACCAGAGAGTTCTTTGGATTATAAGGCTTCTATTAGCCAAACTTGGTGGCACAGGAGTCTCAACATTTGACATGTTTGGTTGAAACAATAGCTTACTTGGAGGATTTGGACCTCTTGATTGCAAGCCAGTGAAACCACCCAGACCAAAAGTAACAAAAACAAGAGACAGTAGAATGGTGTGCAACTGTACTTGGCAGGCTTTTGCTGTTTGCTGTTAATTTTCCACCTGCATGTATTATTACCAAAAAGACATGGTCTGATTTCATCATCATGGATATAGTTTTGATTTCAGTATCTCTGAATATGATTTTTATTTACTAAGTAGAGTTTTCTCTCTCCCTTTTTGGTAGCCCACACTGTCTGTGGGAATGTCCCCATAGTACCATTTTAATTTTCTGGAGGGGATTAGAGGGAGAATCTATTTTAATTATTCACCGCTTATAACTTGAATATTCAGGAAGATATTTTGGGTGGTGAAATTTTACGGTCCCATATCAGATAGGGAGCTACAAGGCTGTGGGACAATCTATGGTTAAGGGGTCCCAGGAGAGTTTGCACCTTGATCTGGCCTCCGGGCCTTATAGGTTAAGGGTAAGAGGGGAATTTATAAAAATAGGGAGAGACATTATTAAAGGGCCTCATATATAATGAGTCTCCACATACATGTAAGGGAGGCATGTTCCTTTTAAACACGGGTACGAAAGGGCTGTGGGAACGTTTTTTAAAGTTGGTATGAGGTGTGAATCCATCAAGGGGCCTTAAATTAAGAGAGATTAAGGCCTGGATCAAGGTAGAGATCCACTGAGGAATTCATTTGATGGGAGTTTAAAAAGGAGATATTTGAGCATATTCTTATTTCTGACCCTAGAGATTCCTAAGTTCCTTACCCTGAAGCAAAAAGCTCTTAGATAATGGACCAACAGTGTAGAATAAATATGAAGGTCATCCATCTGTTGGCCAGAGCACTGAGAGCTAAAATGATGGCCTGAGGTTTGGGCAATTGTGTTGACCCTTGTGTCTCACCCTTTACTAGGGTTATCCTGGTTAAGGGGGTAGAAAGCAGCACCAGTCCATTAAGCTCCAGCATTAAAGATGGTGTCAATGCCATCAGTACAGACTATGAAATCCCATTTGTTTACTCGTCTAATCACAAGGGGCTCTTAGATAGCCAAAGGCTCCCAGAAGGGGTAATCTCCTCTAGCACCATGGCACCTGGCATCTGGCAAAAAAACTGAGGACACAGAGTCCACCTTCTCCTATAGGTGGAATATACCAGAGGACCTAGGTTTATCTCCATTCTATATTAATTGGGCTTCAGTAGTCACACTAAGCTGTGGGGTATTGTTTCCATGATCCAAGGTATAATGGGCATCTGGGTATAGAGAGTCACGGGCTCAAGGTCTATGAGAGCCTGTTTCCAAGAAAGCCTAGGATGCAGCCAGCAAGATTTTTGTTGTTATTGTTTTGTTTTGTTCTTAATGGTGTATAGCATAGGGCTGAGAGAAGCAGAATCTTGCATCTGAAACCCTTGGGTAATTTATGGCCATCATAGATGTGTCCAGTGTCTCCAGGATGCATGAAAGGAGGTTGTGAAAACCTCTACAGTGAAGAAGTCTCTGAGAACAATAACAGGAGTGTCTCTTGATTTTAATTTTTACACATTCAACAGCCTTTTATTGGGGGGCCCTCATTTAAGGTAGACTGATTTGTAAGTAACAGCATTACTGAGATTAAGTAAAATTTGTAAATGAGGAATACGTTGCCACCAGAACCCAAAAAGGACTACACCGTATTGGATTTTTATGTCCTTAATGAGTATGTTAAACAAATCTCCTTGGCGGGTGGGGTCATCAATTTAATGCAGTACCTGTACTTTTGGAGAAAGGTGGATACAAATGATATCTTGTCTTCTGAGATAGTGCGTAATGGCAATGCTGTTGAGGTATCCTACAGATAGCCTGGAAAAGACGTACTCTGTTCTTTGGAGGTGAAGATTAACTGCAACTGAGAAGCTATTGAAAGAGGCACTGGAAAGAACATATTAGCCAAATGTATAATAGTGAAACATTTGCCAGTTATCATCTGGATAGAGTAGGTAGTTTTAATAATATTTGGTATTGGGTGTAGAGGATTTAATGAATAGGACCACATCATTTAGTAGTCTACCATGAGGCGCCTTGTATTCTTTCCATGTTTAAAAACAGGCAAAATTGGGTTGTCAAATGGGGAAGCAGTGGGGATAATCACCTCCTTATTAATTAGATATGACATAATAAGTTTCAATACTTGAAGCCATATTTTAACTTATTTAACTTAAAGTGGGACATGTTAACTATTTTAACTAGAGATCCATGGGGCTCCATTTTATCAAGCCAGTTTGTGAATGTCAAAGACTTAAAATAGTTTGAATTTACTACTCATTGTGCTTGAGTGTCTCTGCCAACTATGGGTTATTTCAGGGCAATGGGTACTATGACTATGGTGATACATCCCTATTTTTCTCTATTTTATATTGAGCTACTTTCCTAAGATTATAAGGAGTACAATGTTTAAATTTAATGGGATACACAGGTATAACTGTAATTTGAGCCCCAATATTTATTAAGTCCACAAAGCTGCATCAGTTGGTGCATTTTAGAAGATGTCAAAGTTAATTTAGAACTTATGATGCAAAGGCACAAAAGCCAATCAGCATTTGCACCCCTTTTATTTATTTTTTGTTATATAAATTCTTTTAGAAATTTTTAAATTTCCAATTGGGTCAAGTTATAGACCTTTGTTTTTATTTAGTTATATATATAGTATACAATATATGATTATATATCATATATAATATTGTTATATATATTACATATGTTATATATTATTTATATATTTACTTTTATTTTCTCCCCTTGAATCTAGGTATTTTTTAAAATTCATCCTTCCTTCCTTCCTTCCTTTCTCTCTCTCTCTCTCTCTCCCCCTCCCTCCCTCCATCTTTTCTTCCTTCCTCCCTTCCTTCGTGTCTTCCTCCGTCCTTCCCTCCCTCCCTCCCCTCCCTTCCCCTCCCCTCCCATCCCTTCTCACCACCTGAAGCCATGGTTTTTAGTTTCTGTTTTTGTCTGACAGCTCACAGTGCAGTCATAGGTGGCTACAGGAAAAGGTGGTGGTAGGCAGTGGGAACGGGGCCAGTGGCCTGTCTTATAGGTCATAGGTTCTCCTTCCAAGACTTCTCAGTCCACCCCCAGGGACTGTGATTTGCATTCAGACAGCTATAGCAGTCTTTCTTGGGACAGCACAATTAACTCCCTTGTCTCACATATCAGTACCATTCTCACTGTCTCTTTGAACAAACATTTTTAAAATGGATTTTATTTCTAGGTGGGTAAAATTTCTAGTTTTTCTTTTAGTCTCCTGTCTGCTCCTGGCTGTTTTTATTCTTTGAGTGTTTATTCGATAATTTTTTTGTGTTCCATCATGGGCCTGTATATAGGCATCTGCCTCTTGTTCCAGGGCATCCCAGTTGACCTGGAGGAGCTGAGGTTGGCAACTAACCCAGGAGGGGAGTGGTGGCTCTGGTTCTTGAGAGGACTGGTAGGCCTTTTGATCTCAAAAACAAGCTCTTAGCCTGACAATTGGCTTGGCTTGCAGTTTTACATTTATCTGGGAGCTTGGAGATCTCTCCTGGTATCTTAGTGGGGGATGGGGATGAAATGTTCTTTTCCTTTTTCCTGCTTCTTACGATTTTAAACCATTGGTCCCCATGTTGTGTACCCCAATAGTCTACAAGGTCTGGGGATAGAGAATGACAGACATAAGATAAGGAACGACACAGGAGACACTAGCCCAGAAAACACGGTTTTTATTCCCAAGGTGCCATAAATCCTGAGGGGGTAGTGCCCGCACACAAGTGCCATGTACCATCAGGGGCTTGTAGATGATCTGCGGGCAGTCTACCCCTTCTCCACTCTCAGGCAATAAGAAAATAGATTTTGACTCATCTAGTGGCTTTTATATACAAATGAAACGTTGTATTCATTTTGTATTGCTTCTACAATAGAAAGCATTAGAATCTACTCAAATCTGTAATCAATTTATCATTGTAGTGTAAATTATATGAATGTATAAAATACCAGATGCTATGGGTGAGACATTCAGATTATATTTGCAAATGTTTTTAGATAAAAATATTTGAAGAACTGTGTAATAACTAATGAAACATTTAGTTTCATATAGTGAAATGATATGAAGTAATTATATTAAGAAACATCTATGAGGTTTTATGGGTAATTTACTAATACCATAAACTTTTGAAAACATAGGCAACTCCTTATTTCCTTCATTTTGATTCTTCTCCCCATATATATCTTTATTTCAATCTATATTTTAAATTACTTCTTGTGTTTTTTACTGTCATTTTCTTGTCTTTCTCTTTCTTTCCCTTATTTGTCATTGTCTATTTCTACCTTCTATTTCTTTTTTTCATAGTCTACCTCTTTTATTTTATCCTTTCACCATAATTCATATTATTTTCTTTAATTAGCTGCTCATACTATAAGGTTAAAAATCTACTTTAAAATATTCTTTATTCAAGATAAACATGAATTTTCTCTATTCAGTATCTTCCTCATTTGTTCATGAGCATATGCTAAAATGTTAAAAAGTTTCTTATTTTGTGTGTTCTTTGATAGATATATTATCCTTGCAGGTCATTATCCCTCAATAGAACAATCTGCTGACTTAGTTCTTGTGCAAGTAATCTCTCCATTTCATTATAAATGCATAAAATCTGTGGCCTCATCAATAGCCAAATTACAGAGGACATATGACAGTAATATATTCTTTCATATATACAAGCATGAGTGAAATAACAACTTTTTGGTAATCATGAGAATACACAGTATTCAAATTTGTTTCAGATTTGTAACGAATGTCATCTTGACCTTTCTGCTTTTGTGACAGTGTCAGCTATTAACTTTCTTTTTAATCATCTAATTTTTAAAGTTGAATTTGCAAAGCGGGAAGCATGAAAGAAGGATTATAACAAATACATACATATATATATATGTTTTAAGTAATAGCCTGAACTTGCTATTTGATTTGATTTTTAAAGGAATCATGTAATTCTTTTCATTGAAACTGAAAAACAAAAAAAGCTTTAACTTAGCCACTGAGTTATTTGAAATTTGAAGAATGAGGAAGAGGATATTCATTTACAGTCTTTCTTATCTGTTCTCCTTTGCACAAATTCATATGTTGTGTTTATATTGTTGCAAATTTTATTGTTTATTATTAGGGTGAATACTCGTACAAAACCAAGTCATATGTATCTGTGGAAGGCCTGTAGCACAGCTATAACATAATATTCTTTCTGAGTGAATAAATGCATGAATAGATTAATAAATATGGACATACATTGTTGGCCCTGATATACAATCATAACTACACTCCATTACAGTTTTAAGACATGTGGCATTGAGTAAGTTATGTCAATTTCTAATAATCAGTTTCTTCTGCTAAATGAGGTTGAAAATAGTACTTAGGGTAGAGTTATTTTGAGGATTATTCAGGAAAATTTTATATTGAAATTATTATCAAAATATATGGCATACAGTGCATTTCAGTAAATATTAGCTCTTATTTGAAAGCAGTTATAGAAATAATATAAATCATTCTCCCTTTTTCACATTGGTCATTACAATAAAAGAAATAATTCTTTCCTTCAAATAACTTAGGACATCAAATAAGTGGAAAATCTAGGATTCAAATCCACATCTGCTTGATCCCAGAGCTAATGGTCTTTAACAACCATAAAAAATATATCAGAATAAAATATAATGAATAGACCATGGAAAGCAAATAGAAAAAGAGAAAGACTTTGACAGAGACAATTCTCTATGCAATTCTGTTTTTTTTTTTTGGAAATATCCTATTGCTAATCATTAATCAACAATATTAGTGATAACAGTGCAGCCTGGAAAAATGTACTGATGTATTGATATACTCTAGGACCTAGAGTCAAGGTGGCTTTAAAATAACCACCTAAGAATACCAGATATTATAAATTAGCATATATTGGGGTAGCAAACCACCCACAAAGCAATCACTTCTCCTCATGAACTATCCAAAGATGGTAAAGTTCCAAACATTGATACAAAGGGGAAACAATTTATCCTTTGTCATGAAGTCCTACTGTAGTGAACTATGGGAAAGTTAACTGAACTGGGTGAACCTACTTTTCCTAAGCTTATCAGATTTAAATAGCTTCAGAGCAAGCAAGGTTTTTGTGTACTCTGTCTTTTAATCTTTTCCCCTTCTTTTATTACAAAGGTGTCTGGGATCTAAAAAAGCTACTAATGTTAGAGAGAACAGAAACTGTGGAAAGTAGGTTCATCTTATGCAGGTTCTTATCCAATTTGACCTAGGACCTAAGACCCAACCCCTTCTTCCATTACCACATTGGCCCTAGGAATTGCTGCAATTTTCTATTTCCATAATTTTTCTCTGTTTGGTAATTAAAATTCTATATGAAAGCTCCCAGTATGTAATATATTTATTGTCTCACACACACACACATGCATACACATGCACACTAACACACATACATATGGAGAGAAAGAGATTTCTACACCTACCTATCTGTTTGTGTGCTTTTGTGTGTGTGTTTGTGCATAAAACCATTAATTCATACTGATCTCCAATTCTAATCCAACATTATAGGGTTCATTCTAGTCTTTTTTTCTTTCTCTATTTGTAGCTCCTTTCTCTGTGAGTAAGAAATCACATCTTCTTTTGAATATTATATTTACTTATGTGCTGAGTCCTAGAATACACATAAAGTAATTTCAGAATTTCTAACCTATGCCTTCATGAAAAACGAATTTGCTAACTAGAGTACAATATTTGTGTATAGCCTTTTGTCTTTCATCTTAGATAAAGATGGCCAAATCACTGTCTTCCAACTTTCCTGAGGTTAATTCTTTTCTTTTCCACCTCATTCAGTTTTTATGTTATTATTTATAATACAATTATTCATTTTTTCCTGTTTTTATTGTAGTTGGATTTCCCTCCACATCCTATTTGAACCGGGTCTAGAATTTTTCCTTATCTATCACTTGGTTAAATAGAAACACCCCTCCCCACTCAAGGCTGTAAATATGAACTGAGGGAGATAATTTGGTACAACAGTCATACGAATCTAGGCCATCTATTCTTGTAACTCATTTCTATCCTCTAAACCTGTTTGAACTCTCTCCTGAATGCACCATTTCAATTATATGATAAATTGCCACTATGCATATTGGACCTTAAGACTTGGCAGATCGGATAATAAGTTGTGTATGCTAGGATGCTCTGGTAATATAGCCACTTGATGTCCTATGATCAGGCATGTAGTTTCTACTAGGGCACAGTAGTATACCAAGAGCAGCCTTTTGTACAATGAGTAGTTTTCTGCTATAGAAAGCATGGACTTACTAAGGTGCCCTAGGAGTCTGCACTGTGCTTCCTTTATCTGGATTTGTCAAGAACTCTAAAGAGTGACTCAGCCTACTGTCAATACTATAAGCACCGTGATACATAATAGGCTATATGTGACAAGAGGCAGAACCACTTGTACTGCAGTTTGAATCTAATACAGAGTATTCTCTTATTCTGAACCCCAATCAAAACTATCATCAGGATTATATAATAAATCGGTAAAACTGAAATTTTCAAATGTGATATGTGATGTGTCTAAACTTTAAATAAGCCTACCAAGAGCTGCCACATTTTCTTAGTGACAAGAAATGAAAGGTGCAATAATTTGTCTTTTACCATGGTAGGGATGGCTTAGTATGACGGATTTTTACATGCTGTCAATAATTGGATTCTTGTTGTTTTCTGGTCAAGGATGGTTTGCATCTACAAGTCAGTAAAATGTGATATATCATGTTAACAAAATGAAGAATAAAAATTATACCATCACTTCAATCAATGCAGAAAAAGCATTTGACAAAATTCAACATCCTTTCATGATGAAAACTCAATAGGTAAGGTATAGATGGAATGTACTTCAACATAATAAAGGCCATATATGACAAGCCCACATCTAACATCATACTCAATTGTGAAAAGCTGAAAATCTCATTTAGAGAAATTATGCAAGAAAAAGATATAAAAGTATCCAAATTGGAATGAAAGAAGTAAAACTGTTTGCAGATAACATCATTCTACTGTAAAAAACCCTAAAGATTCCACCAAAAGACTGTTAGAACTAATAAACAAATTCAGTAAAGTTGCAGGATATGTAGTCAATCTAAAAAATCAGTTGTGTTTCTATACACTAAAAACAAATTTTGGGAAAGAGAAATTAAGAAAACAATCCCGTTTACAATAGCATTAAAATGAATTAAATACTTAGGCATAAATTTAACCAAGTAGGTTAAAGATCTGTACACTGAAAGCTGTAAGATGTTGATGAAAGAAATTGAAGAGGACACAAATAAGGGGAAAGATATTCTGTATTCATGGATTGGAAGAATTATAGTGTTGAAATGTCCACATTACTCAGGATTATATACAAATTCAATGCAATCTCTATAAAAATTCCAATGGCATTTTTCACAGAAATAGAAAAAGAAATCTTAATGTTCGAATGTACCCACAAAGACCTTGATTAGCTAAATCAATCTTGAGTAAGAAGAACAAAGCTGGAGGTAACACTTCTTGATTTCAGAAATAAAGCCATGCATATATGGTCAATTAATTTTTGACAAAGGCACAAAGAATACACGTTGGGAAAGGATAGTCTCTTCAATAAATGGTGTTGATAAAATTGAACATCCACAAGCAAAGTATGGAATTGAACCCCTATCTTACATCATACATAAAAATCAACTCGAAATGGAATAAAGACTTGAACATAAGACTTGACACCATAAAATTCCTAAAAGAAAACATAGGAGACAAGCTCCTTGGCATAGGTTTTAGCAGTGATTTATTTTGGTTTTGACACCAAAAGCAGCAAACAAATAAACAAAAACCCAAGTGGCACTACATCAAACTGAAAAACTTATGCACAACAAAGAAACCATCAACAAAATTAAGGGCAGCCTATGGAATGGGAGAAAATATTTGCAAACCACATATCCAATAAGGGATTAATGTCCAAAATGTATAAGAAAATCATACTAATAGCCTAAAAAAACCCCAAACATTTTGCTTCAAAAATAGGCAGGTAATCTGAATAAACATTTTGCTAAAGAAGACATACAAGTGGTAAATAGTTATATCAAAAGATGCTCAACATGACTAATCATCAGAGAAATGAGAATCAAAACCACAATGAGATATCCCCTCATACTTCTTAGAATGTCTATCATCAAAAATACAAGAAATAAAAAATACTGGCCAGGATGTGGAGAAAAGGGAACTCTGTACACTGTTGGTAGGAATATAAACTGCACAGCCGCTATGGAAAACCATATGGAAGTCCCTCAAGAAGATAAAAAATAGAAAAACCGTATGGTCCAGCAATCCCATTTCTGGTTTTACATATTCGAAGGAAATAAAATCAGTATTTGGAAGACTAACCTGCATTCCCATGTTTATTGCATCATTATTCACAGTAATAAGGTATGGAAGCCACCTAACTGTCCACTGATGGATGAATTGATAAAGAAAATTATACATAGATTCATATATATGAATTGATAAAGAAAATTATATATGTATATGTATCTGCAAAATTACATAAATTGTCAAGAATTAGGATTGGCGCTGGCAAGAAGTAAGGGTGCTTGTTAAACAAGAATGGGTTGAGATCCAAAATGTTTATATAGTTCCAAGGGGAAACCTTGAGACCATAAGGTTGCAGCTGGAAGCAGCTAGTAGGTATTGTTTTGAGAACTACTGGTGCTATCCTTGAGTCTGATACAGTTCAGAAAATTCAAGTTCTCAGTGATGCAGGAATGTGTCTGAAACCACATCCACAGTAGCCATCCAGTTCCATTTTGGATTCCTGAACCACAGGTACTCCATCTTGATTTTTAAATGCACTCCTTTCTTTAATGGTTAAAGCAGCTGTACAATGTATGTTTAATAGGCCACAAACAGGCTATTCTAGCTAGCATAAAGTTTAAATTAAACAATATTTAAGCCAGAATGACTTCCTCATAGTCAACATGTGAAAATTTCTTGTATCATACTGCATTGTACAACAGAAATTTGCTAAGAGAATAGATCTTAAGCATTCTCAAGATAAATAAATAAACAAATAAATAGATAAATGGTAACTATGTGAGGTGATGGATGTATTAATTAACTTGATGGCAGAAACCTTTTCACAATGTATACATATATCAAATACTCACATTGTACACTTTAAATATATTACAACGTTATTTGTCAATTATACCACAATAAAGCTGAAAAAATTTAAATAAAGTAAAAATTATGTTTACAATTTTATGTTATGTGCATTTTACTATAATAAAAAAGTGGGAAAGAAGTCAAACTGGTAAAACTAGAAAGATGGGTATAAAATAATGAGTACAGAGATTCAATTGAGTTGATCAACAAAGCCAAAACTGGTCCTCAATGTAGACAGATTTGCCTAAATGTAGACAGATTTACTGATCAGAAGAAACAAATATATTTAGATATATTTAGATCAGACATTTACCATACAAGCTCCAAATTGAATATTGCTAAGGCTAGAATCTAGAGTTTGCCCATATGATTTCCAATTAACTGCTTCTCACTTAGGCAAGTTCATATAGCAATTTTTCCCCTCTGGTGAGTAGTGACAGATATTTCAATATAGTTCTTGAGTATCACTGGAAAATAAGGTCCTTGAACTTTCACTGTACATTCATTTTAAAGACTCCACCAATTAAAACAATGGCAGGCATATATAAAACTTAATACTTATTTGTTGAATCACTGAGTTATTACAAATGATCATAGAAAAGCCCACTAATTAATCAGCTAGCCATTGAGATTCTATTCCAGCTCAAGACTGAATCCTAAATAGAACTTTAAATTCAGAAAAGAGTCAAACATTTCTGATGAAAGGCTATACATCTCCCCTTGATTTATGAATCACTTGAATCTGCAATTTTGAAAAGACTTTAGAAATAAACCACTCAAACAAATGGAGAAACAGAGTTGGTAGAATAAAAACACATAAACCACATAGCTACAGGGAGTCAGATATTAAAAAAATGTATATTTATATCAAGTCTCCAGTTATAGCTTTCAATTTACAGGAAATTAGTGGGATGAAAAAACATATTAAATGACATCATACTTATGCCACCAGCAAAATACAGATTGTAGAGAACCACATGGTGAAGGACTTATCTTCAACAAAAACCTTGTAAGGAAAAAGAAGAGATGGAAAGGACACCTATAGTTTAAAAGTGATTGTCTGAATTGGTAAATTTTGAAGATGGGTGATTTATTATGGTTTATTATGCTAATGTCTCTTCTTGGGTGTATGTTTGAAGTTTTTCTCAGCAAAAATTAAATAAATGTACATATAAAATAGTAAGCATTTATTAAGAATCTATGCTGAAGCTATTGGCAAAGTAGGTTTTGTATACTATACCATTAAACTATCTTGTAAATTAGGTATTTTTCTTCAATTTCAAATAATTAAGTTTTTGACTGTGGTCAGTGCTAATAAGAGATTAAACCAGACCTAATGATGTATTTGTAGAGTATTTTTCCTCTGGGTAATTAATACTTAATTTCAAGAGAGAATATTTGTGAGGTCAATTTCTAACTCAAAGAGGATGATACTTTTAAGAGCCCACCCTTACCCTCTACTTTTTCTCTGTTTATATTTTAATACTCAAAGAAGTGCATACACATATGTATCATATATATGTGTGTATGTACATATATGTATGTGTGTATATATATATATAGATAGATAGGTAGATAGATATAAACAGAGAGAGAGAATATTAATTGATCCTGTTCATTACATTTATCTATGCTTGGGAAACAAGAATGTCATTCTTTTTATACATCCATAGACATATATAGGAACAGAGTGAAAAGAAGAGGATTGAGGCTTTAAAGTAATGATTTCCAGAATAGTGTCTCTTATGGTAAGAGATAAAGGAACATAAAAAAAGAGTCTTTAATAAATAAAGAAACAATTAAATAACCCATCTTTTTTTTTTTTGTCATGTTTAAATAATAGATGGTTTTCTGTTGTGTCACTTTGTTACTGGAGTGCACTGTCTCAAAATACTTGCAAGTTTTAGACATTAAACTAGGAGAAGGATACCCATAAAACCAGCATCATAAACAACCAAATGTCATACTCCTGATCATAGTATGAGAAAAATACAATTCCTTTTATAATTTAGGACTAGACTTCTTAGAAAGAATTCTGAAGGAAAGAGTTAAATAATTAACACTGCAAACTATCTAATTCTTTTAGCAAAGCTTATTTCACAGTTTTGCTTCAGTGTTCACCAGCTGAAGAGAAGGCAATTCAAACTCCCTAAATTAATCCCAGCTGCAGTGCTTGCAACACAATTAACACGTTTAAAAGTGATAAATATATGTTAAAAAAACCAACAATTTGGGGTCAATTTAGAATGAGCTGTCAGAAAGTCAGAAATTGCCTAAATCCTTTTCATTTCTTGTCTGTTAATTGTAAATTTCCATAATCAGTTTGGATTGAGAAAAAGGTTTTAACTTACTAAAATATTAATACTATTTTCAAATATGTGTGTTCTCTTTAATCTTAAGGTGAAGAATATGACTAGAAAAATGTTTAATAATTTTAGAGAACTTGGAAGATATTGGCTTATCCACTTTGACATTCCAGAGAAAAGGGAGAAGAATAATCCTGGTGCCATTATCAAGGGGACATCTCTTGGATAAACAGTTAGAAATAATATAGATGACTGCTGTGTTAGACACTCTCAGTCATCCACATACCATGTGATTTCCATGCCACACAACCTTTACAGTAGCAAATAATTGGAAGGAATCACAAGCTTCAGGAAGTGGTGGTTTGATGATCTGTATACATAGGACTGATTTGGAGGCCTCCCATTGCCATTTCTCACCTCAATCCCACATCTCTGAAATCCATATTTGAAAATACATCCAGCTTGGCTCAGATAGTATTTACAAAAAAAAAAAAATGTTTCAGAGGATTTGAGGATTTTAGCTGCAAAATAGATTGTTCCTTTCCCTCTGGAAACAAATGGGAAGGTCTATTGTACACTAGTCATTCTTCACTTTTTCCCCATTTTATCCTCACAATAATTGTGTGAGTAGTATTATCTCCATTTTTATACTTGAGGAAAATGAACGTCATAATAAATATTTGCCCAGGAATAAAAAGCAAATAAACATGTACTAATAAAAACACACACACCACTGTCATTTTTTACTTCAGTGGTGCACAGTGTTTCTAAATATTTCACAACTCTATCACTGTATAAAGTCTGCTTTTTTGTCCTCATAAAGTAAGTAAAAGATATAGTTAAAATTATAGTACTATTTGAGATAATTTAGCACCTTCATTTGTGGTGGTGGTTTTTCATATTAATAGGCTTAAACTAGAAGTGTGGCAGAGAAAATAGTAAGACATGGTGATAAATTAGGTACAGTGGAACAAAGAGCAGAAGTAGCGGCATGGTCACTGAGATCGGAAATTTAGGTGCTTGGGAAAATGTAAATCTGCTACTGGGAGCAATAGCAAGCTTACAGAAAGGAATGAAGTTTTAAATTTTAACATATGAGGTTTAATATGTGAAATGGCTATTAAAGGAAATATTAAGAAAATGAGTGATTAGCATAATAATTCTGCATACAGTACATTCATATGTTGGTAAATTTGAATTCAAAGTGAAGAAAATTTAAAAGAAAGAACTTGGCGGAGGGGAAAAAATTAGCTAGTAAAATAAAAGATCTAAGAAACTTTGACTAAAATAAAATCATAAAACTACTTAAACACATAATTATAGAGATTATTCTCAAGAAATAAATTAAGGAGATGTAGTGTGGAATCACATACTGTTTACAATAGTAAGAAAACAGTAGCTAACTCCGGGTGATTAAGGTATTAACTAGAACCCATGGATGCAGGACTATGGAGAACAAAATCTTAGCAAAAAGAGAAAGTAATATTAATTTTAAAAAATTATATGAAAAGGAAAAGTATATATTAACTGGAATTTCCTAACGTATTGGATGCAAAATAGAATAATTTACATACTGTTAAATCTTTACAGTGGTACGTGCCAAGCACTTTTCTAACTTCTTGTATATAGGATTTCTAATGCTTTTACAACCTTAGGAAGTAAATGCTATTATTTTAATTTTACATGTCTTCAGATATGTAAGTGCCTTGCACGTGTCTCATACCAGATGAACTGTGGAGCCAGGAGTCAACCTCATTTAAAAACTTGTTCAATTCTACTTTATATGATCTTCTACCATATTAGATTCATTAGAAATAAAGAGATCCAGTGAATAATATGGCCATTTTGTGGAAATAAAATAAAAACCTATATAACAAATTAATAAGGAAGGCATGTTCCATATGTAAAATTCTTCCCCCTTGGTTTCCATGATATTATTTACAGTTCTACATCCTTCACCAAACAGTTCCAGTCTTTTTAGCTGCTGCTTTTTATCTCTTATTGTTGGAATACCACATTTTTTCGGTATCTGCTTCCACTTCCTCATTTACATTCAGGTTTTTACCAACTGTTAATTTCACTTACTAGCAACAGGATATCTCCAAATGTGTGTTCTCAGGAATTTTAAATTTATAATTTTAAAGTTTTAAGTCAGAAATTCTCCCATACCAAGTTGTGCTGGCAACTCAGCTGATCGTATTATTATTGACCCAGGTATTAAAGCTAGAAATATGGGCCATGCATTTTTCCCTTCATTCCCTACATCAAGTCAGTCTTTGTCATTCAATTTAAAATATCTCATCTGTCCTTCCTTTAAACACCTACCAAACTTCCTTAGTTTGTCTTCTCTTAATTTTTCAAATCAATAATGGCAGTAAGCAACTAGCTATTTTTCTTACTATTAAATCTTCACTCTTCAAACTTCATTGCCTCCAAAAAAATTTCTCTACAATGTAATAACACCTTAGTAAAATTTAGTTACTTATATAATTAGAAAACCCACAGTTTTACAATTGTATCATGCATACCCCACTATTTCATGGAAATGACTTAAATGAAGTTATGTCACCTATAAAGAAAATATGCTACCTGAAGTTCTTGTATTACTTTTCCAATTTGTAATCATTTTCCATAGTGCCAATTATACTTTTCCAATGTAAAAACGAATGCAGATATACCTGAAATTTCTCAGTTTGCAGTGACATTACTGTCTCAGGAATTTTTCACAGTGCTCCTAGGCAATAAATAAAGATAATAGAAAGATAGATAGATAGATAGATGAATAGATAATCATAATCTTTAAAGTTCCATTTATTAAGAAGACAGGTATAGACAACATATTAAGTATTTATGTCCTAGCAATTTAGTAGCTGCTTGATAAAATAATACACATAAAATGAAAAGATAAATAATAATTTAATTTTTAAATAACCACAATTACTCACTGAGATGATGTGTGTGTCTATTGGCACTACACAATTTCTTAAAGCTTAGATTATTTACCACCACTCCTGTTTTCTGTTTAACGTTGCCTTTTGCTTATTACTTGCTTTTTCTTACAACTACCTCCAAAAATCCAACTTTATAAAGATATGGTGTCATCAAAAGGAAAGCAGTGTGATCTAATGTTGAAATTGTGAACTATCTGGAGTTAGTGTTCCTACAATGACTGATAGGTGTTGAGCATCACCAAGTTTCCCTAGAATTTAAGAAATATTAAGAGGTATCATTCTAATTTTACTACAGTGTCTTCAGATGATTCAGTACACAGTTTGGGAATCACACACCTAAAACAAAATGAAAACAAACAAGCAAAAGAGTCCTACAAGTCTTATTTTTTCCTTTGTAAGGCAGTGCTTACATGGTTTAGATTTAATCAGTTGCCCTAACCAAAAAATTTAATTTTAAAGAGAAATTGTATCTTCCATCTTGCTGGCTGGGATCTTGGAAGAGGCAAGTGATTCAGTCTCTAGCAGTATTTTCTTTTTTTTTTAGAATGGTAGTTCTTAACAATGTGTCTGTGTATGTGTTTGCCAAGGACCACTGAAAATCTGATAAGCCTCAGATGTCTTCTCAGAATAATGTTTTTCAAATACAAAATATATAGTCATAGTGGAAGCCCTAGATAATGCAACAAGACAAGAAAGTAATGCATACATATATGGGAAAATGAAAAAATAAAACTGTCTTTTTTTACATTGTCTATGTAGAAAATCAAGAATCAACAACAAAACAAAACTCTTGGAACTAATAAGCAACAAAAACAAGGTTTTAGGATACTAGATTAATATACAAAAGCCAATTGCTTTCCTGTATACCAGTGACAAACAAGTAGAATTTGAAATTAAAAATATATTACCATTTACATAGCATTGAAAAAAGTGAAATACTTAGGTATAAATCTAACAAAATCTATACAGGATATATATGAGGAAAACTACAAAACTAATGAAAAAAATCAAAGAAGAACTAAAAAAATGAACAGATATTCCATGATCATTGTCAGGAAGACGCAATATCATCAATATGTCAGCTCTTCCCAAATTGATCTATAAATTTCATGCAATCTCAATAAAAATCCCTGTAGGTTACTTTATGGATATCAACAAAATGATTATAAAGTTTATTTGGAAAGGCAAAAGACCCAGAACAGCCAACACAATATTGAAGGAGAACAAAGTCAGATGATTTACACTACCCAACTTAAAGACTTACTATAAAGGTACAGTAATCAGGACAGTGTGGTATTGGTGAAAGAATAGACAAATAGATCAATGGGACAAAATAAAGAGCCCAGAAATAGACCCAAATATTGATAATATAGTTAATGGACTTTGACACAGCAGCAAAAGTAATACAGTGGAGAATAGTCTTTTCAATAAATGGTGTTAGAACAACTAACATCCATGTGTAAAAAAAATGAATCCAGACACATACCTTATACCTTTCACAAAAAAATTTAAGTCAAAATGCTCATAGGCCTAAATGCAAAACAGAAAACTATAAAAATCCTGGAAGAGGGCTTCCTTGGTGGCGCAGTGGTTGAGAGTCCGCCTGCCGATGCAGGGGACGCGGGTTCGTGCCCCAGTCCGTGAGGATCCCACATGCCGCAGAGTGGCTGGGCCCATGAGCCATGGCCACTGGGCCTGTGCATGCGGAGCCTGTGCTCTGCAACGGGAGAGGCCACAGCAGTGAGAGGCCTGCGTACTGCAAAAAAAAAAAAAATCCTAGAAGATAACACAGGAGAAAACTTAGATGACCTTGAATATGACAATGACTTTTTATCACCACTTATCAATACCAAAGGCAAGATCTATGAAAGATATAATTACTGAACTCCATTAGAATTAAAAACTGCTGTCTAACAAAGTCACTGTGAAAATAAGAAGACAAGACACAGACTGGGAGAAAAATTTGCAAAGGACATATCTAATAAAGACTGTTACCCAAAATATAAAAAGAACACTTAAATCTCAACGATAAGAAAATGAACAACCTGATTTTAAAAATGGGCAAAATACCTGGACACCTCAGCAAAGAAGATATAAAGATAATAAATAAGCATATTAGAAGAGGCTCAATATCAAATGTCATTAGGGAATTACAAATGGTATATATACCACTATGCAACTATTAGAATGACAGAGACAGAATATTGAATACACTAAAATCTGGCAAGGACGTGAAGCAACAGGAACTCTTCTTCATTGCTAATGGGAATGCAAAGTGAAGCAGCCACTCTGGCAGCTTCTTACAAAGCTAAACATACTCTTACCATATGATCACACTACATGACATTTACTCAAAGGAGTTTAAAACTTATGTTCAAACGAAATCCTGCACACACATGTTTATAACAGCTTAATCATAATTACCAAAAATTGGAAGCGACCAAGATGTCCTTCACTAGGGTGAGTTTATAAATAAACTGGTATATACATCCAGACAGTGAACAATTATTCGGTGCTAAAAAAAAATGAGCTATTAAGTCATGAAAAGACATGGAGAAAAGTTAAATGCTTATCACTAAGTGAAAGAAGTCAATATGGAAAGGCTACATAATGTATGATTCCAACTATATGATATTCTGGAAAAGGCAAAACTATGGAGATCAGTCGTTGCCAGAGGTTAGGAGGAAAGGGAGGAATGAATAGGTAGAGCACAGAGGATTTTTTAGGGCAGTGAAACTATGGTGTATGGTACTATAACTCTGAATGCATTTCATTATATTTGTCAAAACCCATAGAACGTACAACACCAAGAGTGAACCCTAATATGAACTATGGTCTTTGGTTGATAATGATTTTCCATATAGGTAACAAATGTACCACTCTGATGCAGGATGCTGGTAAGTGGGAGAGGCAGTGTGTGTGTGAGGGCAGGGAGTATATGGGCACTCTCCATACTTTCTGCTGAATTTTGCTGTGAACCAAAAGCTGCTTCTAAAAATAATATGTATATAAAAGAAAGCAAATGATTACAAAGAAAACTCAGAAATACAGCATCAAAATATTTTTAAAAGTTTGCAATATGATAATATATTTGTATTTTATAAAGAAATAAATGACATGACCAAACACTAAGTCTATTACTTCCCAAAATCTTGAGGTAATAATAAAGATAAATAGTATCTTGACAAATTTACAACTATAGTGATATGAAATATCTCTACATTTTAATTGTTGTCTAAGTCACTGGTGCTACTAATACTATTGCCTACTTTTATAATTGCAGAAGTTAACAAAAGTAAATATGGTATGTAAGTGTTTTTCCCAACAAACTTCTCAGGCACTCTGAATTGTACCCAAAAATCTTTTGGAGATTCATGAAACAAAACTTAAGAACTGTGATTCAGAATGTCTTCGTGAGACAGAGGCATGTGCTCTTGGTGAGACAGTTCTGTAGTATGATGATGAGAGTTGATTCTGAAATCTCAGACTAGCGTCTTTTTTTTTTTCATTTTTCACAATTAAGGTCTGTCTACATGCCTTAAGAAATCCTTTCTCCTTATGTTAACAAGAGTGAATTCTCTTACTGCAATGACAAATTTGTTACACATGCTAAAAAGAATAAAAAAATGTGTCAAGAATTCAGAAATGCAGGTACCCTGTACCCTTTCTCCACCAGCTCAGCTCCAAACATAAGAGTAGTTTCCATACATATTAGAGTCATAGATGAGATTTCCTTTGGGAAATTTAAAAAAAAAGTAAATATAAAACTAAAAAAACTTCTTTAGCTAAGGAAATTGACACAATCAGAGCTGGAATTTATATCCATGTTTTATTTCAGAATCAGTGTTCTTTGCATATTGCTCATTGTCTACATTTTAATTTCATCCAAGAGAAAGGCTAAGCCACAGTGAAGTCCTACATCTTTAAGAAGTTCTTATTGTACAACACTCATATTAAATAAACAAACTAATAATATTTCAAGAGACTAGTGAGAGTTTTTATAATCTTATTACTTAAATAATTTTGGTGTTCCCCATTTATACTTAAAAGTCAAGGAAATATATATGTGAAAATAAATGGAACATGAATAAAGTACTCTAAAATCCTTAAAAGCAGATTAGTGATATTACTGGTATCCTGGATATTGCTTTGTTGAGTTATACAAGGAAGAGAGAAACACTATAGAGAGGTTGTTTTATATCTAACTAAAGATTGAATTCTGTTTTGTAAAGGCACACAAGAATACATGTGGGTGTCCTTGTAAAAGAGAAAGAAAAGCAAGAGAAGAGACTCAGGGTTCAAGGTTCATGTCCAATAATGCAATGTAAACTGTTATCCAAGGCCAACATCTGAGAGCTATTCAGATCAGTTCTGCGTTATAAAAGTTGCTGTCCTAAGGATGAGGCTCTTTATGGATTTTTTTTCTTCTTCTTCATGCCAGGAACTTTATTTCAAAGGGAGATTTCAACTTCATTCTGTTGGACCTCAATAAATCTGGGCCAACTAAAGTGCCAGAGGGAACGATAAAGCTGAATGAGATATAAAAAGATTTACTATTAGTCAGTGTGTGGAGAGAAATTCATTCAACCATTAAAGATTGTATTTCCCAAACAAAAGAAAAAAAAAATGACATGGAAGTTGGTCTATATCAACAGATTTCTGATGAAATCCAGAGTTATTAATTCAGTAGAGGTCTATAGCATCAACTGTATCATCATCTGAATCTCAGAACATACAACGATCTTCAGAAAAAAAAATTAAAGCAACACACATTTTGTGTAATGCATGATCCTTAAAAGTCCACACAGAGGAAAGCAATTCCCACCAGGTTTAACCTGTGAATTATGTCTGAAAATACAGTTATTACAATTTTCCATTTCTGAGCTGTTGGCTGGCTGTGCCCACCTTTCTGTAAAGTTGAATTGCTTATATGTGAAGCAGGAGGAAAAGTCAATGTAAAGTAATACAGAAAGTCATCATGAGGAAACTCCTAAAGGATTGATTTAATTGTCTTAAGACTGATTGCATTGAATGAAACACTTGATTTTAATTTCCTTCTTTTTCATATTTCTCATTAATTGTTCTACACATGTTTTGAGTAAAATCATCAAAATATTACCATATATATATATATATATATATATATATATATATATATATATATATATATAATTTGAAGCTTTATTAACATCATTCCTGACCACTTTTATTATTTTAAAATGCCTAATTTAGTGAAATGAAAACTTCAAATTTAGAAATAGTTTCTTTAGGCATCCCTATGTTTGCCAGTTTATTTTTAATTTATGTCAGTATGACAATATCAATAAATTAACTTCTACATATTTTTTTGGCTTGATTAAATCAGGGGGAAAACTTAATTTATGTTTAGAATAGGATTAATTCCAATTAGTCATTGCTCTGAATTGGGATGGACGGATGGATTGATGGATACCTAGATAGACAGATAGATTATAATTCACATGCAGAATTCTAATCTTGTTCCACTTAAAAGATTGCTGGTCATAATGCAATTGTCCATTTTTTTTCCTGAAAAATGACTAAAGATTAATATGATAGTGAGTCAACAAGCAAGAACCAGTGCAATATGTGGACTGTGAGAATTTTATCCTCACTTAAAAAAATATGGTTTTTATGCTTTTGAACTTTCTCAAAATTTATTAAATCTTTACTTGAGATTGAATAGACCTAAGCATTTATATATTTACTCAGAGTCTTTAAGTACATTGACAAATAGCCTGACCTATCATCAAAGAAGCTGCTTATTACATTGTTTAATATCTGAAGGTACCAGAAATGTAGAGTCTGAAGGGTGATGCCCTTCATTTATATTTTTAACTGAAGAGGAAAATAATTTTTAAAACAGATAATTATGCCCTGTAATCTAAATGTATCACAGCAGGTTAGGAAAAAAAAAATATTCATTTTCACTGTGTTGTGTCAGTTTCTTTTATCAGTAGAGTGAGTTTTTACTACTTTATCTCTCTCTTCAATAAGTTAGTTTAATAAACATGCATATGCAATATTTGGCAATCCCAAGAATAATGGGGTGGTATTATGGTTCACAGTAAAACTATTAAATTCTGAAGTTCACTAAATTTTTCTGCTTAAAGTAAAGAGGAAATAAAGGCAAATCCTAATACAGACATTAATATCAACTATTATTTTTTTAAATTCCCTACTCGTGCTTCCAGGTAATTTACCTATCACTATAGTGCAATTTATCTAAGAAAGAACTTGTTAGGTAATGTAATTATCAGTTCAACTTGAAATGTATGAATTACATTATAAATTACACTAATTTTTATATGTAATTCAAGTAATACCCAGGATCCTGTGGGGCTAGTGTCTATTATAAACTTTATACTATATAGAAGAACATTAAAAGAAATACAGCCTTGCCATCTAAGATTAAATAAATAAGCCTCAATTTTCTGTATACTTGCATTTCTCAAAGAACATCAGGGATATCTAAATCATAGTATGAAACTTTCCAACCTTCTTTTTTTCTTCACCTGTTACTCTCAGTACTGTCAAAATCTCTTTCCAAACTATAAGATTACAAGATCCAGATTTTTCTCTTTTTCTCATTCATTTAACCTCTATAGTTTTTCACTCCTGTAAATAAAACTTGCTTGTTTATAATAAAACATTCAACCCTAATTTTCTAGTTCTGTTTCTTCACCCTAATTTTCGAAGTATCCATCACAAAATTTCAGAACTCAAGCTGACTATTACCTTATAAGGTGGAGGAGCTGAAAAGGTTATGTACAAAAACAGAAATCTCCTTGGAGGTAGATAAGTCCCAGGATTAAATGGCAGAAAGTGATGTAATAATAAATATTATTATCACTTACATTTATATATTTTATTGCTCTTACATATTTATCAGTCTGTATGAATATATTAATTAACTTGTTCTTTTGAGAAAAAATATTTTCTGGTCTTTGAGAAAAAAAATCAGGTTTCTGAAACTACATATTTGAAGTAATGTCAAACTGTAGGGACCTATTATGGTTACCATTTGGCTTTCCCAAGTTGATAATAAACTTATATGAACATCTTTTCATCAAACAGCAAAACAAACCTGTTTATAGTATATGAGTTGTTGAACATTCTCTTCCTTTTAAATGTTCTACCATAAAATCATTTTTAGCTGAAAAATTGATTTTTTACCAATCTGTATGAATATGCATTATCACAGGTTGGATTATTCAATTTGCCAAAAAGAGAACAAAATACACACATAGCTTATGCAATTTAACAAATAATTCCAGTCAGAAATAACTCCTCCTTTAATTGAAATGTTAAAAATTTATGTTTGCCTTTCTTATGCTGTATTGAGAGTGTTCTCCTGTGTGTGTGTGTATGTGGTATTTTTCCACACATAATATCAGAAAACACATGAAGGACAAAACTAGGTTTAACTCATTTGGCATTCTCCCTTAAGTACTGCTAAATTGCCTTATACATTTGCTATTAGCTATTGGCACTGTTTGAAGAAATTTTTAAGGATGTATCTAGTTTAGCAGTTGTCAAAATTGACTACAAAATAACATGAGCAAGTTATCTTCTTTGACAGTTATTTGGAGACACCTCATATCATTTTTCCGCTATATCCTTGTATTTCTCAAAGTTTGAATGGAAAAATATCTTGGACATATTGAGAAGAATATAAATTCAGTGTGTATGGTACTCAGATCCATTATGTCATGCATTTTAACATATCTACTATATAGTCTTCACTGAATCAGGGCAGGGGAGGGCAGAGAGGCATAGATATAGAAACAATATAGTCATGTCTTAGGTCTTAAGTGATGAGTGCTTTGGGAAGCAAAGACTGATAGACCTGAAGTAACAGAAAGGAAATAAATTGTATAGTATCTATATATATGCCATAATTATTCAAAAGAGAGGAAAATAAATTGTTGGGACTATTAAGTAATTGTTTATTAAAAAAATGGACTATGGTTTACATGCTGAAGGGTTGGTGGGAAAAAGAAACATAGGAGAGCAACACAGGGGAAGAGAAAAGCTGGAGTGAAGTCACAAATCAGGGACAATCTTTTAGGAAGATAAAGGACAAAAATAGGAGCAGAAGGAAGGAAATGTTTTTGAAAGCCTTGTAATTTAGCTTTTAGTACAACACATAACTCACAGCTAAATTATTTTTAATAGTTAAAGTTCCATAATGTCCTAATTTTGGTATATTAAAATAGTATTTCATCCTGTGTTTGCAAATATTCCGATTTTTTAGAAACTATTTATTTTCTCTCTTTTTATTTGTCTCTCTTCTTCTTTACCTTTTGGGCATTAGCATCTCCCATTTCCTTCACATTAACACATGCCTGGCTTCCTGCCATTTGCTTATTATCACCTCAACTGGAGAAAACCAAAGGATAAATCAATAATAAGAAAAAATACACACACCAGTCACTTATTCTAACTCTTAACCATTATGCTAATATTTTGGATAAGAGAAGAGGTTTAGAAATATAGGCTCTGATAAAGCTTCATAGTTTTCTGTGAAGTTTACTACCCAGATGGGGATGTATTAGCAAACATCTTTTAGAAAGGAGACTGCCATTTAAAGGAAGGCTGTCTTTGAGTTTATTGTCAGCAAATGAAGGCTTATTCACTAATCATATTTTTTCCTACTGACACTATTAAAAAACACAAAGAAATGAAGAACTTGAGGACATGTGGTCATATTTATATCTAGGATATAACTTTAAAAATATCCTATGAAAAAATTTTTGATATTCCTAACAATTTATTTCAATGATTTGAATTTCATTTTTTCTTGGGTGAGATATATATATATATATTTCAAACATAATATTTTAATACCGATTATCTACCTAAAATCAGGAATAAAAAAAAATATGGTTAACTCACTAAATATTTTGGACGGAATGTAATAAATTTTCTGTGAAAATAATGGGTAGATGGGGGAAAGAGTTGAGGGAGAATATGAACTGCTCTTAACTACCTAATATTCAAAGATTATTATTGGTCTAGAAAGAGGAAAAGCATCCTGCCTACATTTAAAAGCAGAATCTGTTAGAGATCCTCAAACTTTTGGTTTCCATGAGTGAGAAAGACTGAAATTTTTTGTTTTCCAAGAAAGACTATAAAAAGTAACACTAAAAATGATAACTATGATTTTGTGTTCTTAGATATTACTTGTTTTACAAGAGCTTATACCCCTTTTGCATAAAAATATTTAAAAAATGAAACAAAACTATTCAGCATTTTCATGATATTTACTTATCTGATATTGATGGGATATTTACAGCTTTGTTGTTTAAATGTCATAATCATTTACTAACAGAAATCTTTAAAGTAACATAATTTAGAAATAAAAACATTATATTGTCTTTATTTTATCATTTTGCCATGGGCCCATTCACAACAGTAACCATAATCATGATGATAATAGCTAACGTTTAAAAACACATTATATGCTAAACACATTGTTCAAGATACATATGTATACACACATGAGTATACCCATTCATTTTATCCTCAAGCAAAAATAAAAACAGTAACACTATAACACAGGTACTATTTAATTATCACATCTAATAGAGGGTAAATCTAAGGCTTAGAGAGAGTTAATAACTTGCCCCAATACACAGATATGTGGATTTAAACACAGCAGATGTTAAGTATTGGCCTCCATCCTTACTATTTTATGGATGTAAGGTGTTGTACAAAACTCTAAATTACCAGAGTGGAATCTGTGAAACTAGTGAAGGCAAAGATAGTACACACACTAACTTTGAAAATTCCTTGTAAAAAGTACCAATAGTCAGGTCAGTTTTGAAAGAAAATATGATGACACTTTCATCCTGAATCTCTAAAGAGGAATGCCTAACAAATGTTAGGCCTGTCCTATTTCTCTGTGCTTCAGGTTAGTAAATACATTTTTTTCCCAGTAATTTATGTTTTCCTCAAATTTATATCACTATTTTAAATAGATATACTTTGAGTATCTTGTTGTTATCAAACAATGTTTGGGCTGAACACAGCTACTTATTATTTTTATATTTGTAATTTGCCATAAGTGCATTTCAAGTCTATATATTATACATTCTATTTATATTATAACAATAAATATGTGTTTAGATATTTGCACATATATTCATATGTGACATAATTTCTAGTGAGCATCTGGTAAATTAAACATTGTGATAAATTGCTGTACACATATTAGTTAATACTACTTTTAACAATGATATTTAATGATAATATTTAACATTTGAGTTTTTACTACTGATCTGGCTATCTAGAGAAATATATATATATATATTTCTCTAGATATATATATATATATTATATATATATATATATATAATATATATATATATATCAAGAATCCTCCTAATTTAAAAGCAACTTTATATTCAAGAATAGCTATTTTGATTTTTTATTAGTGTCCAAGATTTTCAGACCATGAAGTGTGATTTCAGTCTTAGATTATTGGACATCATGAAATTCTCTGAATATGTGACAGAAGGAGAATGACTTCTCTAGTCCAAAGAGCCACCATTTTTTTTTTTAATTTTGTAGTGAATGCTTGTCTATTTGGCTCTGTAAGAGCACCATCTGGTGGCATCCAAGACTTCCAAAACAATCTGTAGACATCATTGTTGCCAATGATTTAGTGGGGTATAGCGGTAAGCTAGTTAGAATGAGGTTTATATCTTTTAGATTTGTTTTGTTTGTTTTAAGTTCAACAAGGCAGTCATTTATTATTTGGAGTGAATAATCCATACATGAAATCAAATTCCATGAACGAAGTACATAAAAGTCTGTCTTCCCACGAAAGAAAAAATATACCTTTTCTTGATTGCTGAATGTTAGGCAGAAGTTTACAATGACTGTGGCTTAACCACAGGGAAATCAACTTGCTTCAAATTGAAAGATCTATATCCCTGTTAAGGTTATATTTGGGAGCAGAGAAACCGTTATAAAATGAACAAGATTCACTGCCAAACCTTCTATTTATTCTAATTCTTTGTAGTTGCAAAATATGTAAAAATTGCAAGAACTTTTTACTGAAAATACTACTAAATGTTGGGATTACATTAACTGTACTTTTGAAACATCTGTTACATTCACAATCTTGCCAGGACCATGCCCGTAAAAGTACATTTTATGCAAGAAAATGTTTACACTGGTGAGTGGTTGACTAGCTTGTAACAAGATATAGTTCCAATAGAAAATAATATCAAATTTAACAAAAAATATCATCCAATATTCTACTTACTATATTTCTTATAAAAATAAAAATTTCTAGGGAAACAAATATAGTTTGTAATACCTATAGAAAAATAATTAGTAATACAAGCATTGTATAAGTAGACACTTATTATCTATAAATTAGGAATATAAGAAACCAATTTTAGTAAGTCTAAACTATTTTCCTATATGAAAATAAAGTAAGGATCAATATTTCTTCTCTTTTGGTTAATTAAGGATGTTCTTGTTCTCCTGAATCAAGTGGAGAATTAAAATTCATGTATATAAATACATTTTGTAAATTTTCAGATCAGCAAATCTCTTCCCAGCACGTCTTTTAGAATTCAAAAGATTGTAAATTACTTGATATTAATTTTGACTCTTTTATTAGTGAATTAAAAATAATTACAAAAAGGCCAATGGTAAAGAATTTAAGTTCTGGAATCAGGCTGTCTGGGTTTGAACGTCTTGCTCCTTTCTAGCATGTGCTCTTGGACAAATTCATGAAATCTTGTCATAACCATACTTGAGCTATGGCTCTAGGCCATAGCTTCCTTACTTATCAAATGGAGATAGGAGCTCCAACCTCATAGGGTTGCAATAAACATTAAATTATTTAGCACAAATAAAGGACCTGGAGTAGTGCCTACTTTTATCAAGCATTAAATAAATATTAGCTAGTATCTATTGAAATGTTTTCATAAGAGGTATTTATTTGACTCCACTCTGTAATTTTCTATGGAAGTACACTTAACTAATATTCCATTTGTCTCTTGATGCAATGTAAGAGTCACTGTATGTAATATAAAGTATATTTCTATGGCAGAATTTCCTAGCCAGTGCTGAGAATGAGTTCCATGTGCCATGGCCCTTGGTGACCAGAGTTCCTGGGTTTGCCTCTATTGTCTGTGAGCACTCCTCTCTGTCACTACAGTATGTTGAATAAATGTTTCTATGTCTTAACTGTGTATTGACATGTAAAGTTTTGGGAAACTGTGCTCTAAGTTGATGGTATGAAGCAATTTATATCACTAAAATTACCTTATTTAAGAAGACCAATCATATGTGTTTCAGTAATCCATCATGCTGTTAGAAAGACTTAGGACTTATAATACATCAAAACAATACCCAAGCAAATTCCAAATTAGTCAGAGATTTTAAATGAACAGTTCCTATACACAACTGTATGGAATTCTAGTGAATATCTCTGATTGCCTCACTGAAGGATCAAAACCCATCGTCAATTTTCTTTACTAATAGTTGGTCTTTCCATAATAACACCAGGTTGAATTCTATATTTTCTCATAACAAATATGCTGTTTCTCATAAGTGTCAACATCTTTCATTCACCTCCTTATAAAAATGTGTCTGTTTTCACTCTATGAATTTTTAAAGCAACTTCACGGTGTTTAACTCACTATCGATTATTTTTCAGATATCATCTCACCTAAATCCACTTTAAGGATTTCATTTTGGGTATGGCCTAGCAAATCAAAATAAGCAAATTAAATTTCCATCCATGAAACCAATTCAGAACAATAAAAATTGAAATGATAAACTGAATATGTTCAAGGAACTGTTTTTATATAAATGTATAGTCTAAGCCAGAGAACAATCATTTTATTTTGAAAATAGTGAGTCAATGGGAAAAACATCTTTGGGCCAAAATGATTGCATTTACTGAGATTTCCATACAACAAATAATTTAGCTGGTTCCATATTCTTCCATCTGATTTTTGCATATATGTATTCATTACCTAAGGATAATATTGTTTAAATAGGAATAAAATTTTATAGAGCAAGAGATTACAGAAATGAATTGTGTACACATAAAGCACAAATAAATTAAGGTTATCTAAAAGTATAATGAACTGTTGATTAATAATACATTAGCAGTTAACACAAAAATCAAATTAGTCATGTAAAGAAGTTTGCATATACATGTTTCCCTTGCAATTGATGGGGCTGTAATAGTTTTTAAAGCAAGTACGCCTGTATGATGAATTCATTTGGTATTCAGTGTAATAGCACAGATAATAATGAAGTCATTTGGCTTCCATTATATAAACATTAGATAATGGATACCTATATTAAAATGCAACTCTTATGTTTGTGCTTATTTTTATCTTCATTTTACATAGTACTAAATCTTTAAAGTTGAGCTTTTATGCAAATTGTTGACATTTATAACTCTGGATCTTGAGTGACTTTTATGGACAAAAACATTCCATTATATTGTTTTATATTCCAAGATAAACTACAGTTGGATTGTTAAAAAGGGTGCTCTTATGGTTATTAACCAGTTGTCTAATCTCATTCTCCCCTTCCATTTTTTGTTGGTCTCTTTAAGGGAAGCAAGCATCCACAAGAACATCTTGAAAAAATATCCCATTATACAATATCTCTGAAATGTTTGATTTTACTTTTTTTATTTCTTGGGTTTTTGTTTCTTTTGTCCTTACCTTTTTTCATTCAAATGCCATAAAGCAGAAATAAAATGCAAATTGTATTTTTAAATTACAACAAAAATTTTCCCTTCCAGAAGCTGTTACAGCCGTAGGATAATGGTTAAGAAAATGACAAGTATTTTTAGCTTTTTTTTCCTATTGGATGACATTAATTATTTCTGCTATGTGAGGTGGCATAAACTCTCTTTTTTGAGAGAGGGAGGGTTTACACTTGTTATTCTTCCCCATATTTGTGTTTCTAAGAAATTGACCATTTCAGAGTTTGGAAATGCCAAATAGATGCTGATTTTCTAATTTCAAAAAACAAGCAGATACACCAAGCATATTAAAATTTTTCTTGTATATTTTGTATATGTTCAATATTTTTTGTAAATCTTCATTGTCGTGTACTTATATTGACAACATAGAGTTAAAAAGAGAGTATATAGATTATTATAACAGCGTGCCAATAACTGTAATGTTGGAATTTAAATTGTGCTGCATGAGCACGGAAAACTTCGATTACTCTTCATTTTTCATGGCCTGTTACAGAGAATTCCAAGATAAGTCTTACTTAAATTATGAAGAGGATAGGAGGTTTAGATTGAGCTTTACTTTTAAAAATGCTTTCTCTGTATAATGAGAAAATCCCAAGTATGAAACATCCTTCAAAGTTGAAAAGAATGACAGAAGAAAAGAGTTCAGTAGAAAAAAAGACTTAAAGGACTGACGTGTTAGTTTTCCTGTATCTGATCACTCTCTTCTCTGTTCTCCAAAATCATTGACTATAAACCTATTCTTTCTTTAGGTCTCAGATTTGAAGGGCCCCTCTGGCCCTTCCTGTGTTGGGTGCTCCTCAGCCAAATTCTCTATTCTGCTTCTGCATATAGCTTAATATGATATGTTGTTTTGTTTTAGGTGTATTAAAAAAAATCTATGTACACAGATATGTATTTGGAAAATGAAGGGTGTTTTAATGGCTGTTTCAGATAATGGTGGATATTGTTTGGTATTGTAGCAAAATTTAACAATGGTAGTTTCTTAAAGATCATCTGCAATGTGGAATCTAAAACCATATCAATGAAGTTCTCATAGGCTGCTCTATGAAACTTCATTAGCCTATGTTACATTTTTTTTTTTTTTTTTTTTTTGCGGTATGCGGTCCTCTCACTGTTGTGGCCTCTCCCGTTGCGGAGTACAGGCTCCGCACGCACAGGCTCAGCGGCCATGGCTCACGGGCCCAGGCGCTCCGTGGCACGTGGGATCTTCCCGGACCGGGGCACAAACGGGCGTCCCCTGCATCGGCAGGCGGATTCCCAACCACTGCGCCACCAGGGAAGCCCCTATGTTACATTTTTTAATGGATCTTTTATTTCTGCATGATTTTGTCATATCGTGCTTAGGTCATTTAGAAAGTACAGTTGACCCTTTGAACAACACAGGTTTGAACCGCAAAGGTCAACTTATATGGGAATTTTTTTCAATAGTAAATAACTACAATACTATGCGATCCATGGTTGGTTGAATCCTTGGCTGTAGAATCGTGAATAAAGAGGAATGGTGATTAGGAGGGCCAACTATAAGTTATAAGTGGATTTTTGACTGGGTGGAGGGCCAGTATCCCTGACCCTCACTTTGTTCAAGGGTCAATTATATAGGTTTGCTGAATTATATAGATGTTCAAAATGATGAGCATTTATATTTCATTATAAAATATCAAAAATTCATATTTGTTAATATCACTAACAGTCTCATCAAAAAACTTTTACGTATTGGGAAGATCTCAAGCTCAAAGTGACAGATGCAAATTTTCCAAACTTCCAATTTTCATTTGAAAGTTTGAATATTATTGTTGTAATAAATATCATCAATTATTTTTCTTGAAATGACAGCCTTACTTATTTTACTTGTTACAAAACATCTACCAGATAACCATGTATGAATAACTCTAGTTTATCTGTCAGTTGGTATTTCATATGAAAATATTTTTGTATGAAAAAAGGTCACACAAGCAGTTTTCTTAACAACCACTATCATATTTAAGCAGATAGCTGATGTGCTTTATATGTGCTTCCCATTTTATAACATAGAATATTAAAAAGACATGTACTTATATGGTCCAGATTTAATAAAATTAATTTTTACTGCTTCATCAAGGACATTCTTAAGTGAAACTGGCTTTTTTTTTTTTCTGACTACAAATATGTGCAGTGTAGAATCAAAATGATCAAAGTTAGCATCTCCAGTAACAGGTAAAATTAACATCATATTAGCTTCATGATGTGATGCATTGCAATAGACACAGTATCACTTTTATGACATCCTCACCAGAAATTCACAACCTAAATTGAATCATGGGTATACTTAAGGCAAGCCCAAATTAAAGATCACTCTGCAAAATACTGGCCTGTTCTCTTTGAGAATCACAGTAAAGAGCAAAGAAAGAATGAGGATCTGATTCAATAAAAAGGAGACTGAGCAACATGATAGCTAAATGCACGTTATTCTGGATTGGAATCTGGACCAGGAAAATTTTTCTTGTCATTTGTAGTAGGTTACAAGAACAGAAATACAAAAAGAATTCTGTTGTAAATTTGTGATATCTCTACATATTCTAACCAAGTATTTTATTATAGTCTATTTTATTTTAATTTTTCTCTGTTTTAGTTTCCTCTGTTTCTCTTTCTCCTTTTCTTCTTCCTCTCCTTTATTTTATTTTTTAAATTTTTTCTATTAAAATAGAGTTGAGTTACAATGTTGTGTTAGTTTCAGGTGTACAGTAAAGTGATTCAGTAATACATATATATATATAATTATATATATATTCTTTTTTAGTAACTCTTCCATTATAGGTTGTTATAAGATATTGAGTATAGTTCCCTGTGCTATACAGTAAGTCCTTGTTGGTTATCTGTTTTATATATAGTAGTATGTATATTTTAACTGCAAACTCCTAATTTATCACTCCCTCCCTCCCCTTTGGTAACCATGAGTTTGTTTTCTTTGTCTGTGAGTCTGTTTCTATTTTGTAAATAAGTTCATTTGTATCATTTTTTTAAGATTCCACATAGAAGTGATGTCATATGATATTTGTCTTTGTCTGGCTTGCTTCATTTAGTATGATAATTTCTAGGTAAATCTATGTTGCTGCAAATGGCATTATTTCATTCTTTTTTATGGCTGAATAATATTCCATTATATATATATAATATTCATATATATATATATATATATATATATATATATATATACACCACATATTCTTTATCCATTCATCTGTTGATGTACAATTAG